>NW_003852396.1:66285332-66287532 GCF_000181295.1 Otolemur garnettii | reverse complement strand
CCGTGGCATTACAGCTCACAGCAACCTCCAACTCCTGGGCTCAAGCGAGTCTCCTGCCTCAGCCTCCCAAGTAGCTGGGACTATAGGTGCCCGCCATAGCGCCAGGCATTTTTTGGTTGCAGCCATCATTGTTGTTGTTCCCCGGGCTGAGGATTCGAACCCGCCACCTTAGGTGTATGTGGCTGGTGCCTTAGCCGATTGAGCCACAGGCGCCGAGCCAATGTGAATATATTTTTAGGTAATTAATAAGATTATATTAAGTACCTACAAATCACATAATATTGCAGTTGCCTATATTACATTTTGTATTCCTTCACTGTTTCAAATAAAATGGCTGTTTGCTCAGTTTGTGGAGTAACTTGAAACATGACAACCTCTTGTTTAATAAAAATGGTCTCCCTTTTTCATTTAAAAGGTTATGTGAAAATAACAGAAATCAGAAAATTACATTTAACAATACCCAATATTACTAGGCACGGTGCTGCACTAAACAAGGGAGTCATGAGAATATAAGGTGCTGTCTTATTCAACTTATTCAACTACAAACGTACTCCTCTCGGCCATTTCCTCTGCCAAAATAATGTTTAATAAAATTGTAAAGGATTTAATAAAATTATTTTTTCTTCATTCGAACAATAAATTTAAATTCAGAAAATAGAGGATCAAGAAATTCGTGCCCCTATGAACTTACTATTTAAATATACTGTTAATTTATTATATTTCCTCTTATACCATTTGTCAGGCCAAAATAAGAACACATTTTTGACAAAATCTAATCATACCACATATATGTTATTTAACAATATGTCACGTACAGTTTCTGATTTCCCATGGAATTATTTGGATAACTAAGCAATACCATCGCTATTTAACCAGCCTCCTGCTGTTGGCTAGTATTTCATTTCTAAATTGCCATCTTATAATTACATTGGGATGAAATCGTTCTACACAATTTCCTCAAGATATATTTTTAGAAAGGGAAATACTAGTTCGGTGGATCTGCTTGTTTTAAAACGTTAACAAATATTCCAAGTTGCCTTTGAAGCAAAGAATCAATGTTACTCTTCCACAACACTGCATTTACTAAGGTTTTTTTTTTTTAAGCTTTGTCATTTGATAGGCCAAAGACAATATTTCCTTATTTTGATTTCATAGCTACAATTTAACAACACGTGGTTATTACTTATGGTGATGTTTTTGTGCTTCAAGCCAAGAGTCGAACAATAATAATTACCTCAGAAGTACGCTTCAACAATATTTTCACATTTATTCTTTCACATAATGTCCCCAGCAGCCTTGGAAGATAAATAGTGGAACCAATAATCGTTAATGTTTGTCACAAAGCACAACAATTAGTTCTACAAGTATTCACACACAGATCTCCCAGTTTTAAAATTAGGGTAAATTGCTTCAGTAAGACCTGCCATTTTCAGAGTTGGCAAAAAAGAAGAAATGTGTTCCCTAGGACTCATCCTTTTTGGATAGAGATGGAAGCTATTATTTTATCCTGACCTGGTGAGTACAGGCTCTGAGTGCTGAGTAGGTAGTTTGTTTCTTCTTAACCTAAGCTTCTTGAGCATAAATTTAACTTATATGACATCGTATAGTATTACACGACACAGGCAATGTTCTATTGAAATCTAGGCATTATTTTTGCCAAGTCTTCTGTCTACCTCATTTTCGGATGTGTTTGAGATGATTTTTCTTATGATAGTGAAACATTCTCATTGCAAAGAGTAACTCCAGAAATGTATAGAAAAAAGCAAATTATTCTCCCTTCTTTTGTCTTCAACTCCGACTTCACAGTAAGCCAACTTTAGCCATATAGTGTTAATCCTTTAGCATTTTCTAAAGGAAACTATAACTATATATTTTTATATAGTTGGGCCCATACTATACTTATTTTGTTACATCCTTTTGTCTTTTCTTATTATATAGTATCCCTTATTTTATAGTATTCTATTGAAGGCATGTAAGAGTTTAAATCTGGGCTTGGCGCCTGTGGCTCAACCGGCTAAGGCGCCAGCCACGTACACCTGAGGTGGTGGGTTCGAATCCCCAGCCTGGACCCGCCAAACAACAATGATGGCTGCAACCAAAAAATTGCCAGGCGTTGTGGCGGGCGCCTGTGGTCCCAGCTACTTGGGAGGCGGAGGCAGGAGACTCGCTTGAGCCCAGGAGTTGGAGGTTGCTGTGAGCG
>NW_003852396.1:66245133-66284121 GCF_000181295.1 Otolemur garnettii | reverse complement strand
TCTCCATCTTTCTTTATGGCTGCATAGTATTCCATGGTGTACATATACCACAGTTTGTTGATCCATTCGTGGATCGATGGGCACTTGGGCTTCTTCCATAACCTGGCAATTATGAATTGGGCTGCAATAAACATTCTGATACAAATATCTTTTTGGTCTTTCTGTCATTCCTATGGAGACAATCCCTATTATAATATTACTAACACTATTTTTTAATCATATGATATTTTTATATCTTTTATTATTTCCATTTTCAACTTTAAGTCTTGATTTAACTAGAATTTATTGGCAAGTAAAACATATATTTTATATATATATATATATATATTTTTTTTTTTTTTTGAGACAGAGTCTCACTATGTCACCCTTGGTACAATGCTATGTTGTCACAGTTCACAGCAACCTCCAACTCTTGGGTTCAAGCAATTCTCTTGCCTTAGCTGCCCAAGTAGCTTGGACTGTAGACTCCTGCCACAACGCTCGGCTATTGTTGTTTTTGTTGTTGTTGTTATTGTTTTCATTGTTATTTAGCAGGCCCTGGCTGGGTTTGAACCCACTAGCCCCGGTGCATGTGGCCTGTGTCTTAACCACTGTGCTATAGGCACCAAGCTTGTCAAGTAAAATATTAAGGATATTTAAGTAGATCCACTCTGTATGTTTTAAATAAGTACATGTGTATATATACTTCCCCAAATTAATAGCTAGTTGTTCTATTGTTATTCATTAAGTGATCCTAAATAATTTAATTCCCAATGGTTAATAATGACACCTTTATCATATAATAATTTTGGACCTTTTAAATGTGTATTTGCCTGTTAGTTTATTCTTTTGTCAACGCTCCTATTTTATTATTACTATGCCATGAGGGACCTGGTAGGGATGATTCCCTTCAATTTATTTTCTAGTTTTTTATGGTTATCTTATTTCATTCTCCATATAAGTATTTGGCTTACTTTTTGATGACAATTTAAAAAATGGAGGATTGATGAAGATTTTTACAAATAAACCTTGAGATACTAAAAAGAGTACCCAAAACTATTTCTTTTGGCAACATTCCGAATGGCTGTGGAAATAGATAAGTAGTTTAGATTTCCAGCAACTTGCTTTATCTAATTGTTTACAGTTTTATTCATGAGTAGCTATTTTACTGATCAGAGAGAATTTTCATGTAATGAAATAGGCTAATTCCATTTACTAAAACTGTATGAAAGGAGTAAAAAGACAAATTTTCTTTCAGTAGTTTTAAGATTTCTGCTCAAATGAAAAGCCACACAGCTGCATATGATCGGTTAGCTTTTGAATTCTCAAAGAAACCAGAGAAGCAAAGAAACAACCTACATAGAGTAATTGGTGAGTCAGAGCACGTAGTGCCTTCTAATTCATCTCATCATTACCAGTTGAATTAAGTTAAATTAAATGAATTAACTGACAAAGGCTCAGTATTTCTTAAAATTAGAGAACATAGGGGATGTATGACTACCTTTCTAAACATAGAACATTTGTAACTTACATGTACTTTCAGATCTAAAAGTTCAATTAAGGTTTATAGTTTGAACCTTGCATTCGCTATGTAACCATCTACTGAAAACAAAGTTTACAGGAACACTCCATGATACAGTATTATATATTTTAAAAAGCAGTATTTTGAGACAGGTTCTCACTCAATTGCCTGGGATAATTGCCTGGGATAGAGTGCAGTGGCATCATCTTAGCTCACTGCAACCTCGAACTCCTGGCCTCAAGTGATCCTCCTGCCTCAGCCTCCATAGACAGACTACAGGCACATGCTATCATACCTGGCTAACTTTTAAATTTTTTGTGGAGACAAGATTTCACAATGCTGTTCAGACTGGTCTCAAAGTCACTCAAGCAATCATCCTGCCTAGGCCTCACAAAATGCTAGGATTACAGATGTGCCCAAGATAAAATAAATGTGAAATTCTAAGGCCACATGTCTATGTGTATCTTTCCAAAAAAAAATTAAGGAAAACCAATTTTAGGCCTTTTGGAGTCTTCCAACTAGATGAGGTATATAGCAAAAAAAGGTCATAAAGTGAAGAAAAGAGGAGACTGGAAATGAAATTTCTTTGAAGAGAACTGTTATTGAGCTTTGCCTCCCACTCGCTCTTTGAGAGGAGACTGACGTTTTGCTACTTTCTTATTCCAAACCTATAAAGAAAGCTTCAAGAAAATCCCCCAGAAGATACTGGGGTTTTTCTCTGAATTTGGGGGCCAACTCCTTGCATGCACCGGAAGGAGGTAAAGTCAACTCTCCAGTGAAATTTGACTCCTACCCAGAAAATCTTGAAGTCAAGTAAAAGAGCTTCACTGAAGTGGGTGTTCTATCCCAAAGCTTATAGAGCACAGGTACCCAAGAGTTTCATGGTACACCACAACCCAGTGAGAGATTTTCTTAAACCCTATCTGATAAGAATGTCTGAAAAAGTAAGATGTGAACAGAAATGAGCTGAAGGTTTAGTGGTGTTTGATTAGAGGCAGAAGAAGTGAAAGGGTTTGGGGGTCACCAGATAAGGGGGTTTTGATTCGAGGAATGCAGAGGCTTGACACTGAGTCTGTGTCAGGGGGGACAGAGGAACTTGGGGAGGAGCCCTCCTGTCTAAACCTTGAGTCCATATTTATTATCATGGCAGCAGGAAAAAAGTAGTTAAAAGTTACTTATCAGACATCAGCACTAAAAAAGAGGAACATGGAAAGTGTCAGATAGAATGTCTCCAACTTGTTTTTGCAAAACCACAGACCTTAAGCAAGACCTCTGGCTCCAGTGTCAAGAGACCTTTGGAATCCAGAGACTCTTTACCATAAGCATAAGGCCTGGTATTGCTACACCTTACATATACATTCTCCCTTGGAGGCCAGTTTTTTTATGTCTTGCACATACACAACTCACATGCCATTTTCATGATTCTCAAGGTCTCTCAAGCAGAAAGTGGTTGTGATGCTAAAGATCAGGGCTCAGTCTCTCCTACAAGGAAGGAAATAAAAACTACCAGAATAGAGTTGCATCTACTCTGACTAAGGTAACTGAAGGAGGGAGGGAGCCCAAAGCTGCATGGGCTCCCCCAGGAGCCAGTGGGAACCTCTGCCTCAGAGAAAACACAGCCAGGCCCACCCTGGAGATGACCAGCTTGAAACATTCGCCTCACGGAAGCTGGTCACCAAGTAAGAACTAACCTTGTTACTCTTTTCCTCCTCTGTGCCAAAATTATATCCAATTAAATCAATAGTTAGGAAATGCATGAAAGGATAAGAGTATAGAGAAGAAAAAAAGGTACATATATACTTCCCTTCTGTCACTGCAGGACTCCAGTTTAAAGATGGCCTAGGCTGTGTAAGGATTTTTTATAAAAGGCTAATTCAAGTGGACTGAACATACTGTTATTGTTTGCCTTACTTAAAGTGATCCTTGGATTACTGTTACTTTCGAAGGAGGCAGAAAACTCCTGAATATTATCATGATTTTATATAGGAAAAGATAAATTTTATACCCTCTAAATAAAACATAAGCTGATGATGAGAAATATTTTAATATTTTTAAATTTCAAAATATGAAAAGAGGTACACAAGTCGTTTTGGTTATATGTTAGTCACCCCAATAGTGTTCATTGTATACAATAGGTGAGTTTCTATCACACTCCATATTGGGATCCAATGGTCTTTATATTTCTTTGTGCCTGTGTGTATCCATTGTTTAGCTCACAGTTAGTGAAAACATACAGTGTTTGATCTTCCATTCCTGTGATATTTCATGATGATAATGAACTCTAGTTCCATCCAATTTGCTGAAAATGACATTATTTCATTCCTTTTTTATGGCTAAGTACTATTCCATGGTGTGTGTATGTGTCTGTGTGTGTGTATCACATTTTCTTTATCCACTTATGAATTGATGGGCATTCAGGTTGTTTCTACATCTTGCGATTGTGAATTGTGCTGCAATAAACATTAAGGTACAAGTGACTTTTGGTAAAATGACTTCTATTTCTCTGAATAGATACCCAGCAGTGGGATTACTGGATTGAATGATAGGTCTCTATTCATTTCCTTGAGGAATCTCCACACTGTTTCTAGAGAGGCTACACTAATTTGTAGTCCCATCAAAACCGTGTATAAGCATTCCTATCTCTCTGCCTCTAACCTAGTATCTACTGTTTTTGACATTTTAATAATGGCCATTCTAACAGGGGTAAGGTGATATCTTGTTGACTTGACTCTGGCCTTGACTGGTATTTGTCTGTAGAAACACTACTGATTTGTGTGCATTGGTTCTGTAACCTAAGACTTAACTAATTTTATTTAAATTTTAAGAGTCTTTTGGTGGAATCTTTAGGGTTTTACTGATGCAAGATCGAATTGTCATTAAGGAGGGACAGTTTGAGCTCTTCTTTTGTGATATGTGTGCCTTTTATTCTTTTTCTTGCCTGATTGCTTTGTCTAGGATTTTGAATACTATGTTGAACACTTGTTTTATTCTTGTTCTTCAGGGTAATGCTTTCAATCTTTCCCCATTCAGAGTGAGATTGGCTTTAGGTGTGTCACATATATCTCTTATAATTTTGAGATATGTTCCTTCTATGACTTGTTGGTTAAAGGTTTTTATCTTGAAACGGTGGTGTCTTTTATCTTAGGTTTTTTTCTGTATCTGTGGAGAGGATCATGTGGTCTTTGCTTTTACTTCTGCTTGTGGTAAATTATGTGTATGGATTTGTATATGTTGAACCGTCCTTGCATCCTTGGATGATACACACTCAGTCATCATGAATTATCTTTCTGACATGTTGTTGAATTTGATTTGCTAGTACTTTGTTGAGGATTTTTGAATCTCTGTTCATAAAGGATATTGGTCAGTATTTTTCTTTTGTGTATGCTTTCCAGGCTTTGGTATTAAGATGATACTGGCTACATAAAATGATGCTATGGATTAGCATCTGCAGGATAATTACAAGTTTTTCTTTGTAGGTTTGATGGAATTTGGCTGTGAATCCACCTGGACAGAGGCTTTTTATTGTTATTGTGAGATTTTTTTTATTACCATCTTTGTGATTTTTGATTGTTTTTTTTTCATTTGTTTTTGCTCTGAGCTTTGTTATTTCTTTTTTTCTGCTACCTTTGGGTTTGGTTTGGTATTCTTTTCCCAGTTCCTTGAGATGTGACATTTGTGGTTAGTTTCTTATCTTTCTGTCTTTTTGATGAAAACTTTTAAGGCTATGAATTTTCCCCTTAGGTCTTCTTTTTCTGTATCCCATAGATTTTGAAAACCTATGTCCCTATTGTTGTTCAGTGCAAGGAATCTTTTAGTATCCTTGATCCAAGGATCACTCAGAAGTGGGTTGTTTAATTTTCATAACTTTGTGTAGAATTGAGTACTTCGCTTGAAACTGATTTCTAGTTTTATTCCACTGGGGCCTGAGAAGATACATGATATAGTTTCAATTTCTTTCAATTTTGTGAGACTTCTTTTGTGGGCTAAAATATGATCAATTTTAGAAAATGTTCCATGTGCTAATGAGAAATATTTGGTAGCAATGCATTTTAATCATTTTAGTGAATAAGTACCAAATAATAATAAATATAAAATTATAATTTAATATTAATTTTAGAACAAAAGTGTTAGCTGAGATATCCTGGAGTCCCAAGAAAATATTTTTCTTTTCTAAGAAAAAGAAAGAAAAATATTTGAGTCTTAAGCATCCTCTGCACTCAACTAAAATTTTTGTTTTATAGAATCAAAGTCTTTTGTTTGTTGTCTGAGCCCTATCTTCATGGAGTCCATCCATTTGGAGAACAAACACATGGCATGTTCTTTTCATCTGAGCCTGCCTCTATGGGAACTAAGAATAGATAATTATGACCTCTCCTCCATCAGAGTTGACTCTATGATATGAATGTTGGTGCCCACTACAAATTCATCATCCAGTGACTCACCATTGAGAGGATTATTATGTCAAATATTTGTGTTTTCATTCTCACAAAGGCTGTATTCTTTAATTTAGCATTCGTGCATTTATTCATTCATATTTCTATTTTTTGATTATTCACTTAACTAGTCATAGAGTATTTCACAACATGCCAGATGTTAAATGTCAAAAATAAATGGAGGGGGGAAGTTGTTATAAAAGGCTAATTGGAAGTTTTTCAGTCTTGGAATTGTGGCAAAAAATAATAGATAAGTGTGTATCACCTATCTTCATCATGTAAACAGATGTGTGAGGGGGAACATTGATAGTGACTGTTTCTCTGGAGAGAGTTATTGGAAGCCTATATGTGTCTCTCTCCTCCTTTCAAGAGGCCATGGTTTGCTGCCAGACAATTTCTGAAAAGTGAGTTTATAGGTGGTCAGCTAGAGAATGCAAGGCACCACTGAATGTTACAGAAAGACATCCATGAAAACATCTCAAAGGAGCCCACAAAGCTTGTCATGGAGGAAAAGCCAACATAGTGAATATACACGTCTTGAAGGCATTAAATTTTATTACAACTACACTAATGAAATAAGTCTTTTGTATACCCCTTACCTCTAGTTTTCATTATGTACTGAAGCCAAGCCTTGAATGGGCATATATAAAAATGTAAGAATATGGTAGAGAATCAGGCAAGAGAGTAGACACGCCACATGCTTATTTATCTCTTTCAATCTTTGAGGCCTTGGTCATGCCAAGGATTATGTCATGGAAAGAAGAAGATTTAAACTGAATGATAGATTTAACTATAAGATTAGATTGCATTGTGCTTTTTAATATCTTAGAATAGGATAAAATAGAATTCTCTCAAGATTTCATAGTAACCCGTTCAGCATCTTTAGAAAATTACTTATACAATATTTTAAATGATATCAATGTCTAGGAATAAAGAGAGGCTGTAGATAAATCATTAAAATGTAATTCATTTTTCCACCAATATTTATTGACCATGTGCTATGTACTAGGCATTGTTCCAGGTGTTGGGAATAACAGCCAGCAGCAATGTGTGAGATCTCTTAACATAGGTTTAAGGAAAGTTGCTTTGAAATTGTACCAGGAATTTGTTCTCTCCTGGAGTCTATGGGAAGGCTTCATGGAGGTAACATTTTTACTTATTTTGACAGAAGCAAAAGTTTGCTGACGTAGAAACTACCAGTTACTAGAAACAGTGTGTGGAGAGGCAGAAACAATATGGTAGCTGAGGGTCAGTGTGGTGTCTTGGGAAGCACATGGATACTGAGTTAAGCAGATCTAAATTATGTCTAGGTAAAGTCTTAGCTGAGTAACAACTCACAATAGTATTACCGTTTCTATATCATATTTCCACACCTCTTAAGTTTTTCCTAAGTATCAAAGATAATGAATAAAACATACCTCACTCAGTGACAGGGTGTGCCTTCTCGTTTCTAGAGTCACTGCTGTGTCACCCTTTGGTATGTCTGAGGTTGTCAAGGTTGTGGCTGTGTTCTGATCTTTTATAATATTCACTTAGTTCAAGTTAGAGGGAGATGCTTCCAGGGACACTTTTGCCTGATGGGAGAACATCTTCCATGAGGAAAATTACATATTTTTTTTTTCTAATTGAAAGTTGTTTATCGATAATTTTGATGAAAGAGGAGATAATCTCTAGCTAGAAAAATAAACCAAGTCATCACCAAAGACAGATCATGCATTATTAGCCATAAAGGAGTGCTACGTGTTTACAGAGATGCAAACTTGCATGTCTGCAATGCTCCTTATTGAACAATAGATAATATGTATCAGACACCAGGGTGTGTGTTCTAGGTATTTTATCTTATTTAATTCTCTCAACCATCTCATGATGTGGCATTGTGATCTATACATCATATCACATTGACGATCAGAGGGGTCATTAACTTATCCACAGTCACACACATCAGTTTTCTCTTACTCCAGAATGCATAACTTTACATATTGTTGAAGATGGTTCACTATTAGAATCACACTTTGTTACAGGTGTTTGCATCCCAATTTCCAGACTCTCATACTAATCTCTGGGAAGCTGGGTCAGAAACAGAGGATGATTAAGGGCCAACCAGGAAACACCCAGTGTCCTCTTTTCTCTGGTTTCTACCTATTGTCTCTGTCCTGGGTCTCTCTCAGGAGGCTGAACTGTTGTTCTCCCTAGCGTCAGTTGTCCCTGCAATATATGTACTCCTTTCTCCTTCCAGATGTTTATTTGGCTTTCCTTCACATAGACCCATTAGTATCTTAACAAGTTAGATTGTATCTAAATTCCCAGAGGTTTCACATCAACAATGTCACCTCTGCCATTGCCATTACGTTGGTTGGATACTGAGAACATCTTTTGTGGTTCTTTTGTTGATGTCATTAATGTGGGAAAAATCAGTCATTGAACAGGCAAGTGGATGACTTTTCTATTCATAGAATGAACTGTGGACTGTGAGGAAAACACTCTTTCTGATGGTCAATTGCATGGCCATTTTAACCAGAAGCTCCAGTCCAAAGTAGAAACCAGGCGTGCAACTTCCTGGCTCCTCAGCTCATGACACCTGCTGAGCAGGATGCCTGAAGGTGCAGATGCATTTTCTGACTCTGTCAGTGTGGGAATATTTTTGTTCTCTTGGTGGCCATATGGAGGTTGTACAAGTTCAATCTAGGGGTTTGACAGGTTATTACTTTGGACAGTAGAGCCAAGACATGCTGTTCACTTAAGTACTGTCAGTTTCAGCTTTAAATGTGCACAGTTTCTGCCAAAGCTGACATCTCATTCTCCTGTCCTGTCTCCGGCAGGGAGGCCCCCCCTGCCAAGCCCGCTTAAAATAGCTCCTTCAGTTGTGCCTCACACTTGTTAACTCCACTGGGACGGGTGACAATTTCTAAATTCTTAGTCATAGTATCACCTATTCCAAAATTAATAACATACAATGAAAAGTCCCCTGACAACCTGGGCAGAGGGAAGAGAAAATTTTAACCTCCTATCGCCTCAAAGTTTTGATAGTTGCCTAAAAACACTCTGCAGAATGATTGGCCTTATATACAATCATTAAGGTGATTTAAAGGCTATTTGTCCAGTAAATTCCACTTTGCCCACTAGCTATGTTCCAAAGTCTTTTTGTATACACGCATTTCTTATAAATAACATATTATAAACATCCCCAAGGGATTTAACTATACTAAGATATCATCATCATTGTTCTTAGCAATGCTATCATTTCTGAAACATCTGTTTCATGGGAAGCATTTTGCATTTCGTGAGAGTCAGTTCTCACCACAACATTGCACAGCAGTGATCATTCCCATTTTGCTTCTGAGAAAACCAAGAGCCTAATATGCTGCTTTATCTTTCACAGACCTAAGAAGGATACGATGGCCATCAAGTTTTGCTAATTCTAAAACCTAAATTTCATTCTTATCACATTTACTTTCAACATTATAATGAACAAAAATTGATGAAACCATTTGTAAAGTGAATAAACCTATGTGATGTAAAATATTACTCAAAAAATATAATTAACATTCTCTTATTAAATTTTTGTGGGATTTGTGGGCAGTGAAAGTGGTATAGTGTGAGCAATTAGGTATTTTGAATTTGGGTGGTACACCTCGAAGGTATCCTAGACATTCTCTAGTTCACTTGCCCTATAGTCCGTGACAAGTTTGTCACTTAGGGAGATTCACTCCCTTGCTCAATTCCACATATTATTAGGAGGCAACACCAGGACCAGAGCCCTATCATTCTGATTTGGGATACAAAGTGGAGTAGCTACAATGCCTTGACTTTGAACTCTCTATCGGGTTGTGTAGTCTCCATAACCACTCAAATAATTGCACAGGCTTAGACTTGCTGAAATAAGAGATGAATCATGAAGATAAAGTCTATGTTTTGTTTTGCTGGTTGATTTAAATGAAATTTAGAGAAGTATCAAAAGGTAGTATGATTTTATTAAAGGTACATTTTTTAGAACATGAAATTAAAAGTCAGAAGTAAAATTCTATAAATCAAAATTTTACTTTTATTGAGGGGTTATATTCCTTTTTCATAATAATTGAAATTCTCACTTATTTGCTTAAGAAAGAGACGGGGAAAGAATTGCTCTGGGAACTTATACCTAACTGCTGACCCTGTGTTCTCTGTTTTTGAAACACCTCAGGAAGAGGAAAGGTTAAATATCAAAAGAGATTATTTGCAGTTTCTGATGATTTCTGCTATAGTACTCCCAGGTGTTGAGATTATAAACAACTCTGAATAGAGGCCAGCGTCCGCTGCTGTGCAGATAGGAGTCACGCTGTCATCATGCCCTTTCTTTCCACCCAGAGAATCCAGCAGTGAGGTTTGTAATAAAGATGTAATTTCACGTAGCACAGAATTAGGGACTTTACTCCCACAAGAATCAGTGGTCCCCTCCTTTTCTAGGTCTGCCCTTGAACTTCCTTTTATTTTTTTAGAGTATGCAATGCCATCTTCAATGTTTTTGTTTTGGGGGTATTAATATATAAGTGAAAATTGTCTGATATATTAACGCCTTTCTCCTTAAGAGATATAATCACTTTTGATGATTTAGAGCAATGTTGCTAACACAGCTCTCTTCTTTTCCTCTGCAATCCCTCTCCCACTTTTACATCAATGGTTCAAGAGTAAGACTTGAACAGCTGAGAGATCTTGAGGAGGATCGTGGTCTTTAGGAGCCACAAGAGGACACCTCTCAACATAAGTGTTTAGAGCTTTTTCTCCAGAACAATAGCCATCAGTTTCTAGGGCATTCTGGAACAAGAATTCTAAAATAATGTAAATTAGTCTGAACTTGGTAGGAAGGCTGATCTGTAGGGATCTTTTAGTAAATTTAAAACAGACTGAGAGTAAGGACATAGGGCCTCGCCTCCACTCACAATTTCTCGCCTTGGTTCTGCTTCTATCTTTCCAGTAAAGACACATTCCAGTCATTCCTCCTGTCCTTGGTGAATGCACATAAGTCTACCAGGTGTGTGTGGAGACAGAAAAATGGTTACCAACCACATAGGGAGATGCTGGTGCTCCTTTGTGGTACATTTTCTCTCTGAGTGTTAAGAAGAATGTCCCATGTGATTTGAGTCTCTGGTGAGAATAAAAAAAAACATGACAGAGGGTTGGCCATAATCAATGTGAAGTTTGAAAAATAATTTGATATTTCGTTATGTGAATATTTCTAAAAATAAACTATGTTCGGTGATGGATATGCTAATTAGTTTTATTGTGGCAGTAATTTCACTATGTGTACATACATCCAATGTCACTTGGCAGCCCTTAAATAGACACGGTTTTTATTTCTCCATTATACCTCACAAAGCTCAAGGAAAAATGTTTGTCATCAAACCAAAGACAACCAGTGGGAACAGCTGATGCCATATTTATAAAGCCAAGTGACCAAGTCTAAAATCATTCATCTCAAGAAGGTGGAAAAATGGAGTAGTTATTTCTTAATAGTATTTCTTTCTTTCCTTCACCCCATGTTTGAAGTCATCTAAGACGTGCTAATTGAGAACTTTAATATAAATGTTCCAGGTTCTGGGTTTTCCATTGTAATGGATTTTCTATTAGCAGATACCAATTTTTTTTTTATTTCTTATAGCATAACTGTGTACATTAATGCAATCATGGGGTACAGTGTGCTGTTTTCATATATATTTTGAAATACTCTCATCAAACTGGTTAACATAACCTTCATGTCATTTTCTTAGTTATTGAGTTAAAACGTTCATACTCTGCTTTTAGAAAGATTCACTTGTACCCTTGTAGGATAAACCATAGAAGTGACCCCACCAATCACCCTCCCTCCCCCCATCCTCCTCCCTTACCTCCCCCTCCCACACCCTTCCCATATTCTAAGGCTGTAATTAGGTTATGACATTCCTATAAAAGCTATGAATTGGTTTCAAAGTAGGGCTGTGACCCACACCCTTCACCATTAACTAAGATAGACTCTCAGTGGATACCAAATTTTATCCCAACACAGAACCCGAAAGATAATTTTGCTCAGTTTATTAAAGCAGGTACTAACTTGCAGCAATTAGAAGATGATAGAAAGAAGGTTCCTGGCTAAATAGGGTCCCATAAGCTATGTTGTTAATGATTTTCACGGTCATTCTCTCCCTTCCACATGTCTTGAAGGCATCTTTCTAAGGCTCGGACATCTTGGAAGGGAAAAACTTCACCTGTAATATTTCACCTCCACAGTGACTGCAGTGTTATTTTTCATAAATAAATGCAGAGGTGCTGGGAAGATATTTGGTCACACAGAAACAAAGAAATTGTATTGCTTTTGTTTACAATTTTTTGTTTCCTTGTCTTGCCCTTCCATTTTGATCTTTCTTGCTTCACACACAGAAAATGTGCCATTTGGGTTTATAAATACTCACAGAAGCACATTTAACTTGGACTTTGAAATGTTCATTGAGCTTTGACATAAATTGTACCTTACTGATTCAAATAGCCAATAGGGCACAATAAGCAGGAGTTCCAAAGAAAGCTCTGTTATCAATAATAATATCCCACAGCTATGTATTATATTGATAATATTAATTTACTCCCTCCTACGCACTGTATTGGACTTCATGTGCATATTTTAGTTAATTATCCCAGAGATCCTATGAGGGAAATGCTTTTATTTTCTATAATTTACAGAAGAAAAATTTTCAGTTTATCCCAGTTTAGATAATGTCCAAGGAACAGAATTGAGATTCAGATAGCAAATTCCTTGAGCTTATTCACAGCACTAAATTGCTTTATACAATGCTTTGCTGGATATGTGGTATCCAAATTTAAAAACAAAAATGATGTTTAGTACCTGCTCAATAATGCTTCACTATTGTAAAAGTAGAAAGAATAGTGCTCTCACTCTCACACTCCCATGAAGGGAAATATCAATACTTCATATACCATAAATGTATCATCCTCTTTATCAATGCATATAATTTACCAACTGATTATATCTATCTATGTATGTGGTTCAGTCTTGAATTGCTGCTCCTGCTTGCTAGATGTATAACAAATTCTAATTAATGTCATATGTAAAATAGATACAGAGAAAATTATTTTTTGCATAAATGAGATAATTTATGCAAAACTTCTAATGCGTTGCCCAGTATATAAATGTCGACATAGATTTGCATTAATTCCTCTCCCTCAGACATTATTATTCTCTACTGTGAAATACAAGTTTCTACAAGTGTTCACCAGGTATTTAAAACATTTTTCCTAAAACAGTTTTTGTTGTTTTCTGATTTTAAAAGCAATTCGTATACATTATAGAACATCTGAAAATTAAAGGCTGTATTATAAAAGACAAATAAAAATTTTAAAAAATTGAGATGCTGATTTGAGTAGTCAGAAAGCAGATGGCACACTTAATCCAAGTTATTTAGCAATATTTAGAGAAATAGAGAAGTTTCTGGAGGACTGTTAGTGGAGAGCCATTACTACACATGGGCCTAGAAGGAGAAATGGAGGGAAGGGCTACTGGAACCCCCCCACAACAGTAGATGTATGGAGAGGGCTGCCTGACATATGCCTTTGCCTCATAGATAAAAATGGCTAAATCATCATTGCTCAGCAGGGTCATAGAGAAGTAATTTTATGATTCTGTCTAACTGCTGTCTGGAAGTCATTCTAGTAACTTCCATTGGCTGAACATCAGAAAAAGCCAGAGATGAAGGAAATCAAGTAAAGAGGATCTTCAGGCTCAGCCTCCTAGTGTTTAGAGCAAGATGGGGAGGAGTGAACGGTAGATTCAAGGAGGCTCAGACAAGATGGTCAGGACCCAGAATGATACGGCCTTTCTAACTAGAAAACATCTCATTACTTTGTTCTTAATAACTTTAGTTGGTGTTGTGAGGATTAGGCTCAGATTTTATTACCCTGTCATCTTATACACATTATAGAGTTCCCATAATTCATTGTTTGTGCAAGATAGCTATTTCTATTTATTTGTCTTAATATCTTATAACCAAGCTTCTCAGAATTTCTTTATAATCCAGAATTACAGAACTTGTCTAAACAACTTGAACAAGTCTGAGTACACATGGCTCTCAGTGTGCTTGTTTCTTTGCCCTTAACCACCCCATGTGGGAAGCTCCTACCGTCTTCATGAGCAGACCTCCAATTGTGTTGATCACATCAGGTGTACTTTTCTATGTATTCCTTTTCCTATTTCATTAGAATTTTATGCTATATATGTTGTGATTATTGTATTAATTAGGAATGTCTTGGTTTCAAATGTCACAAATGGAATCAAAACTACTTTAAGCAAAAGTTTTTTTTGGCTTATGTATCTGTAGATTACATGGGTATATTTTAGAATAGGAATAAACAAAACTAGATCTACATTCTCAAAAATCAAGTAGAAAGAGCACTTTCTCTTATGTAATGTTGTTGCTAACTACCTCTGTTTCTCTGTTATCTATTTGTCTAACTATCCATTAATCTCCAATTCTACATTTATAACTACATATTTATAGAAATATATATTTGTATCTATAGCTGAATTTTCACCTGATCACTATTTCCACTGGGTTGATGTCATTCTCAAGTAGGCTTTCTTTGCTTTCAAGAAATAGCAAAAGTGGTATACAATCATAGTAATCTAGAGAAAGACAAACCCTTCAATAGTACTAGCAAAAAATATCCATAGTGATTATTATAATCTGCTTTATGTCATTTCACCATCAAGGAATAAACACTGTGTACATGTGTATGTATATATAAATGTATGTATGTATGTATATATATAGATGTATGTGTATATATGTACCTAGACATAGATATACAACATCAGACAATTAACTTTGTGAACTCATCCTTGAAAATGGTCTACATATGTCATTGCTACATATCAATACAGTCACCTTCAAGGTATTTCCCTTGGGAAACTATGCACCCATGCCAGCACCTCATCTAAACTTCAAAGCATTTTTTCTAGGATGAGTTTACTAACTTAGTTGTCTAACCTTTTTAATATATACATATATTAAAAGAGAGAGAGAGAAAAATACTCTTACAGATGAGGGATAGGTGAGAGCTGTTCATGCCTTGCTTTTAGATACCTTTTCAGATATTTCATCGCATTTTTTTGTGAAGTAAATACCGAAAAAGTCCATCTTATTGGCAAGACTCTATTATCTACAAAGATCCCAAAAAGAAAGCTAATGCCAGTCTAGAAAGAAATGGTTAGCTTTTTTGAAACCAACCGAGTCAATAGGTTAGGTACAAAAAGAAGAGTTAAGAATCCATTACTAAAAGATAGGTAATAACTTGAAAGTTGGTTTAGATACTAGGGAAGATTAGACAAGATATCCAAAAGCTTCAGAACATACAAACAAATCATCTTTGAAATGAAACATTTCTCCAATACTTCTTAAAAATTAAAGGGAAAGTAAATAAAATGCATTAACCTTGGCAACTGAGAGCAAAAGGTTCTTTCATGATCAGAATTTGCATATCTATCAAATAAACTTAAACTTAATTTTAACCATTAACAAATCATTAAAGTAATAAAAAGTTCTGGAGATATGATACATGTAGTATTAAAAATATGGCAACATAGTAGAGTGATGAATGTATAAATCAAGATACAATTCAATCCCACAAATTTTTCAAGCCAACCAAATAAAAGCATGGTCTTGCTTGTTTAGTAAACACTTTCAGCTTCCTAACCTCTTACGTTTTTCACCTAAAAACTCTAGTGTTATCCCTTCATAGAGTTCTGTAGAAAAATAAAGTGCATATGTATGCAAGATGCCATAGTCTCTAAGTTTAACAAGTTGTGTCAATCCAAGATAGAAATCTATCTGCTTTGGGAAGCATTGAACCAAGCCCTCTGAACTATTAAAATTTGGACAAAAATGTAGTTTAGTAAGTAGAAGTGTAAGACAGGCTGCAAGATTCCTGCCTCCTAGTGTATTCTCCCTATGTAATGCCCTCTCTTTGAGTGTGTGGGAATTATGAAAATGATGGGCATACCTTCCTTGTGGTAGAATACATTATATAGCAAAGGTGAAGTGTTTTGGAGAAATAATAGAGGACCCTCATTGTTGACTTTGAGCCTTAAAGAGCACAGTAGCCATGTTGTGGGGAATTCTTATGTAGCAGGAAGAAGAAACTGAATCCTATCAATGGATTGTGAGAGTTAAAGAGAACTCTAAACCTCAAGCAAGATTACACCCCTACTAATACCTTGATCACAACCTCGTAAGACCCTGAGTAGAGGACTGAGATAAAATGTGCCCAGATGCCTAACTGGTGGAAAAGGTGAGCTAATAAATATGTGCTGTGTTAAACTGCTCAATGTGTTGTAATAGAAACAGGTAACTAAAGGATATTACTTCTCCACATCTTTATGTGGAATTATACTTTCTGTATGTCATTTCTCCTATTCTCAAGGACTTTGTATTCAACTAAGCAGTGCAGTCCCTCAGAAGTAATCTATATGTCGTGAAGAAAATGGTGCTCCTGGTGACCTTTCTCCTAGAAAATAAAAATTCATCTTTTAAGTTTGTTTTAAATTTCTGAAGTCAATTTAAAAAAATAAGACTGAGAGGTTATTGCATTGTAAATTATTTTTCCAGATTAAAGAACATCCTTTAGTTAAGAACTTTGAAATGAAGGGGTGGAGGCTGCTAAGGAATTCCATTCTTAGTATTATTCCCATCAGCATCCTCGCCAGGGGTAAAAGAGAAGCATTTTCCATAGACAATGCAGCAAGGAGCTATAGTCTGTCACTCCTCAGGCACAAGGTTTAATAGAGGGTTGAGAAAATAAAGTCAAACAATAAAGGACTTTTGGTTAGGCGTTGTGACTCACCCATGTCATCCCAGCTCTTAAAAAGGCTGATGTGGAAGAATCACTTGAGACAAGAAGTTAAAGACAGGCTGGGCAACATAGCAAGACCTCCATCTCTGCAATAATATTTTAAAATTTAGCCAGGTATGGTTGTGCATGCTTATAGTTCCAGTTACTCTGGAGGCTGAGGCAGGAGGATCACTGCAGCCCAGGAGTTTCAGGTTACAGTCAGCTATAATGATGCCACTGCACTCTATCCCAAACAATAGAGCAAGGCCCTGGTTCAATAAATAAGGAGAGAGAGAGAAAAAGAGAAAGAGAGGGAAGGAGGAAGGAAGAGAGGGAAGGAAGGAAGAAAGGAAGGAAGGAAATAAGGAAGGAAGAATTGACTCTGTGATTTATTTTTCTCTAAATCTCTCTCCTGTTAGCAATGCAAAAAGCTAAGTAATAATGGCTGGGAATTTTGGAAGAAGATATGTGCAACATGCATGCATCTGCTACAAGGTCAAGTTAGAGTTCATTCCAGAGACATACATAATTTTATTATTGAAACCCATTTGATATTGTGCCATGTTCGATGTCCACTAATATGAGGTGATGCCTATAGGTACAGGAGTGGTGAAAAGGCAGATGAATGCTTTATTTAATAATAAGTCAGAGATCAATGTGAACTTGGCCAAGTACTGAGGAAAGACAGAATATTAAAAAAAAAAATCCACAACTTTGAGTAAGTTTCAACTCTTGGAATTGAATTTTGATGGGACATTTTATTTATTTATACTTTTTATTTATTTACTCACACATTTTATTTATTTAACACATATTTATTGAACATACACTATATGGCAAGCACTCTGACACAAAAATGGCATACAGATGAAGAGAAGTCTCTTCTCCGTAAAGATGACTGGGGAAAGAGAGTGAGTATTTATAATATGTTTTATTAGACCATAAGCTTGAAAGCCTGTATTTTCCAAAATTTGTACTCATCCTTCTTTAAAAGAGGTCCAGACACAAAGTGAATGCCTACTAAATGTATCTTAAACAAATAAATGGATAAATGAATGATCAGTTCACTAACAACTTGTTGGAGCAGAATTGTATAAAATAGACTCAGCACAAGTGTCCTACTTTTTTGCCTTAACATATATCTTTAGAAGTAATAAAATTGTAAGTGGAAGGTGTAATAGTAAACTCCCATAGCTGGGAGTGAAAGAAAAAGAATAATAGAAAAAGCACATGTTGTTGAAAGATAAAATAGAGTTCTATTTATTGTGAATTCTCAGTTGCTCTGGGGAGAAGCAGCAGAGTTCCAATGCTTGTATGGGTTGGGCGAGAGGAGAAAACTTATTATATTCCAGGAACTGTGCTAGGAAAGGTTTTGGGCCCTTAATACATTCCAAGTACTACAAACTAGAGAAACAAATAAATAATAAATGTGTATCTTCAAGGGTAAACTCAAATATGAATGATAACTACTCAGCATGATAAATACATTTTCTGTGGTTATATGTAATTATATGAGGAAGAGGTCCAACTAACATAGAGAGTTGGTGAGCATGTGTGTGTATGAAAATAGCAAATCATGAAAGGGGCCATCTAAAGATTCCTGGAGATGGTAATATCTAAATTGAGTTTTTGAGAAATGTGTAGAGGATAGTTCTCAGGGGAAGAGGAAGGGCATTTTAGTTGGAAAATGACGTATGTAAAAACCAGGTCATGAAAATAGTGAAAAGAATGGATTTTAAAGGAGCAAAACTTGAGGCAAAAAGGGACACTGAAGTCTCTAGATAATACAGGTAGACAGTTAGAAGGATCTGGGCTAAAGAAGTGAAATAGGGTGGATTGAAGTTGAATTTGACAGAAATTAGGGAAAAAAATAGTCACCAGGATCTGGTGACTGTAAATGTGTAGAATAAACGGAAAAGAGGAGAAAGAGACCATTTCCACATGGCTTTCTCAGTTATATAGTGAGTCAGTGGCAGAAGTGGAAAATGTAACTCAAGTCTATCTGAGCTCTGAGACTTTCATGCTGTCTTATATTATGCTCCATTTTTTTTTTTTCTCATTCTGAACAATCAAGAAAATGCCTTTTATTGCAGGTCATCAGTGATGTTTTATTAATTTCTGAATATTAAAGGGTACATGTATTTTGTTTTTATACATTGTTTTGCACAAATCGAGTCAAGGTTATAAGTGTGCCCTCCACCCAGATAGTTAGTGTGCACCATATCCAATAGGTGTGAATTTACCCATCCCCTCCTCCCCCACTCCAAGCTTGATTTTTTTTTCTTTTCTTTCTTTCTTTTTTTTTTTTTTTTTGGTGAGACAAGTCTCACTACACCTTTGCCTTTGGTAGAGTGCCATGGCATAGCAACTCATAACAACCTCAAACTCTTGGGCTTAAGTGATTCTCTTGCCTCAGCCTTCCAAGTACCTGGGACTACAGGCCCCACCACAACAGCTGGCTATTTTTCTGTTGCCGTTGTCATTGTTGTTTAGCAGACCTGGGCTGGGTTTGAGCCCACCAGCCTAGGTGTATGTGGCAAGCACTGTAACCACTGGGTTATGGGCTCCAAGCCTCCAAGCTTGATTTTCAATGAGGTTTATTTCCATACGTGCACTTAAGTGTTAATTTATCAGGTCCAGCTTCGTACTGAGTACATGTATTTAATTCTTCATTCCTATGATATTTCACTTAGAATAGTTTTCATTTCCACCCTTTTAATCAACACAGAAAAATCATTTAACAAAATTCTCAGCACCCTTTCATGATAAAAATGTTCAACTAAGTTGGTATAAATGGGACATTCCTCCAAATTATAAAGGCAATATATAACAAACATATAGTCAACATCATATTGAATGGGAAAAAATTGAAAGCATTCCCACTTAGAATTAGAACCAGATAAAGTTGCCCACTTTCATCACTTGTTTTCAAGATAGTGCTGGAAATTCTTGCCAGAGCAATTAGACAAGAGAAGGAAATCAAAGGGGTCCAAACTATTGCTCTTTGCTGATGTTACAATCTTATATCTAGAAAACCCCAAAGATTCAAATCAATAGCCTTCATATACACCAACAATCAAGGTTGGAATCAGATCAAAGATGTAGTACCTTTTGCAGTAGCAACAAAGAGAGTAAAATACCTAGGAATACACTTACCAAAGGAGGTGAAAGACCTCTATAGGGAGAATTATGACCCATTGAGGAAATAAATTACAGAGGATATAAACAGATGGAAAAATACATCATGCTTATGGATCAGCAGACTCAACATTGTTAAAATGGCTATACTACCCAAAGTAATTTACAAATTCAATGCAATTCCCATTAAGTTACGAATGCTGTTTTTTGCAGATCTAGAAAAAAATAGTTCAATGTTTCATATGGAACCAGAAAGATCTCAAATAGCCAACACAACTGTATGTAATAAGAGCAAAGCAGGAGGGATCACTTTCCCAGACTTCAAACTATACTAACAGCTATAGTAACCAAAACAGTATGGTACTAACACAGAAACAGAGACATAGTTCTATGGATCAGAACAGAGAACCCAGAGATGAAATCATCCTCATTTTCTCACCTGAGTTTTGACAAAACAGATAAAAGCATACACTGGGGGAAAGAATCCCTGTTCAATAAATGGTGCTGGGAAACTGGATAGCCACGTATAAAAGATGGAAACAGGATATGCACCTCTCAACACTCACAAAAATTAACTCATGATAGGTAAAATACCTAAACTCAGAAGGACAACTAACTGTTAAGAATCCTAGAAGAAAATATCAGCCTAGGCAAGGAATCCATGAAGAAGACTCCAGAAGCGATCACAGTAAAAACAAAAATAAATAAATGGGACTGACTGGACCAAATTAAGAAGCTTCAGCACAGCAAAGAAAATAATCAAAAGAGCAAATAGACAACACAGACTGGGAAAAACATGTTGCCCTGCTATACATCTGATAAAGGACTGATAACCAGGATCTACAAGCAACTTAACAAATCAGCAAAAAATAACCAAACAAGTCCATTACAAAGTGGCAAAAAACATAAACAGAAACTTTTCAAATGAGGATATACTGATAGCCAACAAACTCACGGAAAAAAAAACAAAACTCAACATCTCTCATCATTAGGGGAATGCAAATCAAACCCACAATGAGATTATCACCTAAGTCTAGTGAGACTGGTTTGTATAAAAATGTGGCAGAACAACAGATGCTGGTGTGGATGCAGAGAGAAAGGAACTCTTACCCTCAGTTGAGTATCTCCATATGATTTTCCTTAGTGATTGCACAAGATTCCATCCTTCAATGTCTGTGGAAAATCATATGGAGATACTCAAAGAACTTAGAGTAGACTTACCATTTGATCAAGAATTCCACTGCTGAGTTTATACCCCAAGGAAAAAAGGTCATTTTATAAAAATGGCACCTGAACTTGAATGTTGATAAGCAGCACAATTCACAATCACAAAGATGTGAAAGCAATACAAGTGTATATCAATACATGAATGGATTAATAAAATGTGTTATATATGGAGAAACCTTCGTATTACTGCTTAGTAGCCAGAAGAGCATTCACGAGAGAAAATTAAAAGTCAGAAGTTAACGTAGATGTGGAAAATCCATGAGGATGACACAGGTCAGGAGGCAGAAGGGTGGGAATTTGGCAACTTCCTACCCAAAGAGAACAATTCAAAGATATATGGCACCCTTCCTGGGTGAAGGAAACAAGTACAACTCAGACTTTACCTTACACATGCAAACAGTGTAACCAAATTGTGGGTATTCTCCTATTAATCTGAAATTAAGAAGAAATCAAGACACAAGACAAGGATGCATCATATCCAAGTCTCAGCCATAACTAAAAGGAAGATATAAGGATTTTGTCATTTAAGAATTCAAACAAGCAGGCAACCCAGCAGCTGAAAGGGAAGATTCAGTTGCAGGGAGCCTGAGGGTTAGGGGTAATGAGTTTACAAGTGGGAAAATAAAATATTAGTCAAGAATGAAACCACTGCGGAATAAGAAAGAAACCATTCCTGCAGAGCTAGAATGCCATCGTCTAAGCAAGGTAGAAAGATCAATTTACTGTTCTTTGATAAATAAACTGCTGACATGCAGACTTGGGTCTCCCCCATGAGAATGAGCAGTATTATGATCTGAAGAAGGGTCAATTGCCCAGACACATCTCGTGGATTCTGCTGTATAGTTACAGAGTTACAAGATAAGATGCAGCAAAGTCACCTCAGATATCCTCCCACCCCTTTTTTAATTGTATGTGTACTTGTGATTTCAAATGGCTTAAGTTAAGCCAGCAAAATTGGAATAGCATCTGCCAAGGCTTGCACACATGCAAATTCTGTTTGTCCTTTTCTAGTTAATCTATTCTCCCACCTCAGAGGTTTTCTTGCAGCCCACTGGCAATATGATGCAGCTGAAATTCTGTGTAGTCACTGAAATCAGAAAGCCCTCAGGTGAAAGGTCAATTTAACATCTACTTGCTATGTGACTATGAACAACTACTTAAAAATCTTGAAATGCACTTTACTCACCCATAATGTAGATGCTGATAATAGTATGCTAATGTAGTGAATTGGAGATTAAATAATTCGTGGAAATGCTTAGTAAAATAAGAAGGACTAAGAAGACATGATAGATACATCAGTTAAAAGTAAATGAGTAGTATGAAAATCTCTAATTGTCCCATAAATCAAGACAAATCTGTTTTTTTTTTCTTGCCATAAAAAGAAATTCTTGCACTTGGAAGCTTAATAAAATTTTAAAAGGAACAAAAACAAAATTTTTACACTAGCTATTATGAAGAGTTAAAGATTAAACACTTAGGAATAGTCTATAATTTACAATTTTTTTGGTGATTTCTATTGCTAGTTTTGTTTTTTTTCTAATGAATATTCACTTCTCTTGATTGAAAAGGCAGGTTTCATAATCTGTTTTACTAGTTTATAAGTCCTCCAAAATTCCCTATGAGATAATAGATTGCAGTTTACACTCACCTTGGAATTTTCTTTCTCTCTAACTCTTCAGATGTCAAATTCTAGCTGATCTTACTGTTAATCATGTACTGAAGATGCCTTGTTTATGAGAAAACACTGTAATTAATTTTTAATAAGATCTTCAACATGCTGATTTTGTGATTAAGAAGTATGCCCAGTGATAGGACCAAATTAAAATTAAACATCTATTTGACACTTTATTCCAAAAAATTAGAAAAAAAAGGTAACTGAAATGTACCTAGTATCCTAAGGAGACTCAACTTCAGGGTCAGTTTTTCACTTTCAGAGATGGTTTGTAATAAGTGTTTAAGAGCAATAGCCAATGGAATCAGACAGCTTGGGTTTTAGGATGGGCTCTGCCACTACTGCAACTCTGGTTCACGAAACTGTACAGTCTACTATTTTGTCGTTCTCAAAGAGAAAGCTAGAGAGCTTTCCACATCATTGGGATGTATCCTTGAAATGTATAAGCAAACGCCAGCAGAGAGTCATCTGGAGATGTTAACTCCTGCTGGTTAGAGCATACCACAGAACAAATACCTTTTTAATTCTGGTTTAGAACTTGTCTTTGTTTAGATCTTGATTTGGACAGCTAACCAAACTGTAGAACACCCCAATCCTTTGGGGATGCTATAAATATTAAACAAATGCATAAAACTGGCTCATTACTTTTTACATGTGGAAATGGATGTTGTATTACTTTCTTGTGGCAGCTGTAAAAAGTACTACATATTTCATGGCTTAGAACCTCAGAAATTTATTCTTTCACCTCATGGCTTAGAACCTCAGAAATCTATTCTTCCAGCTCTGGAGGCTGGAATTCCATTATAGATTTCCCTGAGAATCAATGGATTTGACAGAAAGCAAAGTATAGGTAGAACTTCCCTCTCCTGGAAGCTCTAGGAGGAACCCTTCCTTGACTTTGCAGCGGTAGGTGTCTACTGGCATTCCTTTGCTTGTGGCCACATCCCTCTTACCTCTGCCTGCATGAACTCAATGGCTTCTTATATTTTCTGATCTCTCTGCCTCCTCCTTGTAAGAATACATATGATTCCAGGCAAGGCCTACCTAGATATCCAGGATAACTCCCATTTCAATATTCTTGACTAAATCATACCTGCAAAGGTTTTCTGTTTGTTTCTTTGTTTCTTTGTCTGCCATATAAGGTAATACCATCAGGTTTCTGGATATCATCTGAGGGACATTACACAGTCCACCACAGATGTTCATGAAAACTTCATATACCCACAACCAGAGTCTAAACAGGAAAATTCTTTATGAATGGTGTATTTGCTATGATTAAGTTAACCATAATGGACAGAAGCCTCAAGATTACAATGACTTAAATAGAAAGGTTTTATCTTTCTCTCAGTAAAACAAGTTTAACAATAGAAAATCCACATACATAGAGAATTCATAAATCTTCTATCTTCATACATCATAATCCTTGGCATGTCAGTTCCTGGAGCAATATGGTAGTCAAAGTTTCAATTTTGGGGTTCTGTTTGTACAAACAACAGATGAAAGAACTAAAAGACTTTCTGGGGACCCCTGGCATATAACTGTGCTTAATCTTACTGACTTCTCCTATCTACAGTGGAGGTTTTCAGGGGGTATAATTTCCAGTTAATGGTTCAGAAAAGATTGAGAGGATAAGTATTGCTTAGACAGCTAACCAATGCCAAACTAACTACAGAGGTTCTAATTTAAACATGTCCCAAATAAAAGCATTTACATAATACAACTTTTATAACAAAATGTACCAATTTTGAAGGAATTTGAAGATATTAAGAGTAGTAATAATTATCAATTTATAACTATATTTTGCCCCCATTCATCTATCTATCTTGGAACTAAGTTATACATGTCATGATTGCTTATCCATAAATACTTCAGTCTTCTAGAAATAAGAATATTCTTTCATCTTACCTGAATAGCATTACACCTAAGAAAATTAGCAATAATTTTCTAAGACTATCTAAAATAGTATTCATGCTCACATTTCCTCCTTTGTCTTAAAAATTTCAACATAGTATTTTTTTAAAATCCAGGAAAGCAAAATTAAGTCCATACATCATATTTGTTAGATCTTTATGGTCTTTTTAAAATAAATTCCCCACTTTTTCCTGGTATTTTCTCTGAAGAAATTAGGTCTGACATCTTATAACATATATTATATTGGGCTTTTTCACATTGTTTCATCATGACGTTTTTAAACTTTTCCCTCCTATCTCCTTTATATGGTAAACTATAAGTTGGGTCTGAAGGTTTGATTTTTGTGTTTTGGCAAAAGGGACTTGAAAACATAATGTTGTTTGTAGTTTGCCTCCTGTCAGGAAGCTCATCTTGTCAACTCATCAATATTAGTGATTCTGAGTTTGACTAGTCTGTTAAGCTGTGACTCTTAGATCACTTTGACAAGATTTAAACGGTGATTCTTTCACACCCTGTAACTCATTATTTTCAATGGTTTGAGCATTCATCCTTTTCTAAACAGTGAGTTCATTAGGAATTTGAAATGGTATTTTTCCATCATATTCACTGGTATTCTCCTATGAATAGAACTTTGCCACAAAAAAAGCAGAGGATAAACATATAATCCTAATATATGAAAGGAAAGAGAGAGAGAAAACTGAATTATTTTTCTTATATCATTTTTATACTAAGTGATTGGTATAACTATCATTTTTGATTGGTGACAAACGTGTGTGTACGTATGTGTATTCCCTGTTTTGTTTTAATTATCAACATGTTTTTTATGTATTCCATGTTTTAAAATCAAATATAGTCATTTTTTAAATGTTCAGTTATGTCAGAGTTGGCCAGGAAGCTGGCTTCTGCATCTTATTGAAATCCCCCCAGGTATTTTGAACCCTGCTCTCAGGCACAGCAAGAAGTTCCAGGTTCACCTTTTAATTTTCCCTCTTGGAGTCATCCAAGGTCTGGACTCCAGAGTCTTCTGGGGTCCTACTGTTTCTAGGCTCTTCTGGTAAATAGTGCTAGCAAATTTGTGTGTCTTTTCTCTGCCACCAAAACCTTTTTTCCTAACAATATTTAAATATTTACTTATTTGTTTTATTTGGAGAGATTCAAAAATTAATTCCAATTGCACTGTCAATATATTAACAGTAAGCCTTCTGAGTGAAGTTTATTATCTCTTTGTAATTTTTTTTTGGTTCCACTGCATATGTCTTACAGAGAAATATAATATTTATATTACTTGGAATAATTCTGTTCTTTCAGCGAGTACATTAGAAACTTGATATGCAGTTAGCATGAATTATTCAGTTTGTTTGCCAGTCTAAGTATCTTTTTAATTTGATTTATTTTTGGAATAGATAAAGCATGTAAATAGTTCAAAACAGCACACTCAGAAATGCCTTGTTTTCATTTTTTTTCCACTTCAATTCCCACTCTCCCAGCTCCTATTCCTAATAATTGTTAGTTTCTTGTTTCTGTTTCCTGTAATCTTTCTCAACTAACATACCCTCATTTCCATTTTTTTTCTTATAGTATAAAAAGATCTACTAAATGCATTGGTCTTCAGCTTGCCTTCTTCCTTTTGGAAATCATTGCAAAACAGTACATAAAACACTGTCTTGATGTGTTTATTTGTGTGTCTGATTTTCAGAATGCCATAATCTCCATTATTTTCATGTCGTCTATTGCTTAATGCTTCAGTGATAACTGTGGGCATATGTTATCTTATGATATATTTGTGGAAGTGAATCTTCAGGGTAGACTTCTATTAGAGGGACTATTGGATCATGTGCAAAAAAATATTTCAGTTAGATATTGAATATTTGAAACATTGCAGTTTCATATTTCATGATCCCACCAGAAATAGAGTTCCTGTTCCTTTTCAGCTATTCCAACTGGGAATATTGCTGAACAAAAGTTGTTCAGCAAACACCTACCAAATTGATAGGTATGGCGTGGTATTTCAGGATTGCTTTAATTTACATATTACTCATTATGTGTGAAGTCGAGTACTTTTTCATACATAATGGGACCACTTGCTTTTCTTTTATAGCAAATTATCTTTTCTTTATTTCTGGAAACTCTAATTGGACTCTTGGGTTTTAATGTGAATGGTATTTAAGTGTTGCATTTTTTAAAGTTACCATATTATATGTATATTGGATAGTCAGTGCTATCTTCCATATTAATTTAAGTTTTAAAGTAATTTTTACCTATTTCTTTATTTTGATTTTATTTATCTGGGATTCTTTTCATTCCTGTCTTTAATGTCCCATTTGGTAGAATATCTTTTCCCTTAGTTATGATTATTATTTATGTTAAAGATGATTTTGTCTTTTTCTTCCTGCACTCAGTCAGCAATTATTTCAATCTTCCCTGATATTATCTGTTATTATTCATAATATTTGAGCTTCTAACTTGTGCTAATTTTCAGAACTGTAATTGCTTAATTCATATTGGTTGCGTATATTGATTTTGCTATTTAAATCATAGATCACATCACCTTGCTTCTTTTAACATGACTTGGGAGAGCTCTCTATTCTTTTTGACCACCTGCTATGCTTACAAGCCATCAAAGAGATATATCTCTCTCTCTCTCTCCCCACTCTCTTTCTCTCTATCTCCTTTTTTCTTTTAATCTCTCTCCCCCCAACACACACACACACACAACAAATATTTTGAGCCCAGGGAAATTCTCTGTCCTCACCATTTCCTCCTGATGATTGTCACCCCATGAGATCTTCTTCCTCCCTGCAGCTTTGTCCCCAATTCAGTGACCTGCTACTGCCCAAATCAGATGATGCCCAGTACCTCTCAGGATTTTCTCTCATCTTTCATACCCCAGCTTTCTAACCCCAGCCAGAGATGGACCACTTTATACACACGAAGGTCTTCCTCACCTAGAAAATGTGTTCCCAACCTTCCATATGTTGTGACAACGTACTCACTAAAAGATCTGTGGAGTTTTCCAGATAAATGGACACTCTCTGTGAGTGGGGCTTCTTGAGATCACAATATAACATGCCCATCCACAAAAATGTTAAAAGATTACTATGCCTATAATTCTAGCACTTTGGGAGGCTGACGTGGGAGCTTCAGTTGAGGCTTCATTTGAGAGTTCAAGACCAGCTTGAACAGGAGCGAGACACCATCTCTACAAATCTAGAAAGAATTAGCTTGGTGTGGTGATGTGCACCTGTAGTCCCCGCTACTTGGGAGGCTGAGGCAGGATGATCATTTGAGCCCACAACTGTGAGATTATAGTAAACTGTGACAATGCCAGTGCACTCTAACCCAGGGGACAAAGTGAGACCTTGTCTCAAAAAAAAAAAAAAAAAAAAAGATTTCCTAACAGTTTGGTTTATTCCACATTCTCCGTATTGATTGTACATTTTTACTCCCTATATGAAGGGCTCAGTTGCAACTGGGACTAACTCATGCCAACCTTGCCTAACACATGCAAACCATGTAACCTAATTGCATTACATTCATCTGAAACTTTTTAAAGGTAGTACATTTACTCCTATTTGTAGGGTTCTCTGAAGAGTGAAATCAGGTACGGGTCTTTCTTTCCTAAGAAGAGCTTATCTCTGAAATTTATTTTAATCTGGATCTTTGTGCTTTCAGCATTCTAATGTGCTTTTAAAAGTTATAATTGATTTTCTATTAGTTTATTGTCTTTTATAATTGTTAGGGTAGGAGACATGGTCTCATTTAATTTCCAATACTTTATCTGAGGACTCATAAGAATTCATTCTAAAAGATTAAACTTTTCCCCAACAACAATGCAAAATTATTCTAAAAGTACTAAGGAAATATCTGTTGCCTTAACTACTGGCCTAAAGTTTTTTTGACCAATCGAACCTGAGTAGCTACTGTATATATAGTAGCTAATATACATATATAGTTTTTTTTTCTGTCATTACTCCATGAGAGGACTCCTGTATCTGCTCCTTTGATTATAGGATTATAGAATGGGGACTTTTAGCCATAAAGGACCATTCACGAGTAAAAAGTTCTGCATGATTGTCAGCAAGATAACAAGGGACATTGACTACTTTACAAGCAATAGAGTATACCATTGTCATCCTTAGCAATCATTCATTTGTGCTTCCTAATTTATAAACACCTTCACAAACATTATTTATTTTCACAACATTCCTACCAGGTCATAAATATTATTCCCATGTAACAGAGGACTAAGTTGATGTTTTCTAAGGCACATGGATAACTAAGTATCTCTGTCTTTTAAGCATCTACTTTTTAAAGACCTTATATTTTGTTCCTACTATGGCTTATCTGATAGCTTAGCTATTTCAAAATAGGCAAAGCAGAAAATAAAACAGATTCAACAAACACACACCAAAATAAGGGAACCTAAAAAGAAATGCTATTTATATATATTTAAAAAAAAAAGTATAACAATCTGCTTCATGTCTCACAGGGGATAGTTTGCTGAAAATTAAACTATTGAATGAATCGGTATCATATGAGGTTCTTAAAAACTAATTTCTATGAAAAATGTATTATTTACACTTAATAAGAATTTAAAGGAATTTACTTTCTGGATTCTCTTCTCTGGATTCATTTATTCAAATGATCTTTATTGTGGCTATTTCTAAATTCAGAGTAAGATTCTCATATACCTAATGCTCAACAGTCGAAGATTAGATTTTAACATCCAATCTGTACTTCATGCACTAAAATTGTGTTATGTTTGCTTTTTCTTTGAGAAAACCATCCAAACATTTGCTTCTATTCACAACCATTAGCCAGAAAATAAGATGTTAAATGATAGCTAGAAAGAGGACAATATCACAAACAAAGAAGCATTTTGTTGAGTGCCACACAGAAAGACAAGAAGAGTTAGCTATGCTGAATGATAACGCACAGGAGAGTTCACTCCACTGTCCTGATTGACTAACACACCCACACAAATACATCACTCTTCACCACAGGTAAGCAGTACACCTGCAGTTAGTATTTACTGAACACTTCCCTTGTACTGGACAGATTAAAAACCCCATCTCATTCATTACTAGGATGTAGTTCATGGATGAGCAATGAGAAAACTGAAGCCTGGAGTAAATCTTTAAAAATGAAAACCAAAGCAGAAATGAACAAACAAACAAACAAATCACACAATCTTTCCCTAGTTCACAAGTGACAATTTCAGGATTTTAATTCAGATGCTTTTGACATGAAAGCTCCCTTGGATTTTCCTTTATATTTATTGGGCAGCCTTGGACATGGACAGTTGTAGAGAAAGAAGCTCTCCCGTTCATTTTATGTCTCTATTTTATTGGAAGTGGCCTTCTTATGGTACTTGAGTTTGTTTTAATCGTCATCCTTGCTTTCAGCTTAATTGCTTTTTAGATATGGGATTAACTCTCTTCAAAGGAAACCCAATTTAAACAGAACCTTTGTTTATATTCAGACTCATACATCCAGTAGAAACAAGGAATAATAGAGGTCATCTTTTCAAATGCTGTTGTTATACAGACGCAGAAAATAAGATTCCCCGAGATCAGAATTAGGAAAGTGTCAGATCTGAACCTAGATCTTGAATATGATAAGCTTGTGTTGTTCTTTCTAATAGGGAAAAGTCTATGGTTACCTTTTACCTCCATCTTTACGTTGATTATTATTATTTTTTTAATTTTGCAAGAAAACAAATTTTGGGGTTCTTCCTTGAGAAGGAAAGGGACAATTCAACATGAGTTACATGTGAGCACACCCTGTAAGATTCTTGAGTCTTCGTATAGGAACAGGACATGGAAAGAAGCAGCCTCACCTGGCAGCTTAACTTGATCCAACTTACTCCCTTCATTTTATCTTAGAGGAATTTGATTGAATTCTTCACTGATGCATATGCACACCTAGATTCGGCCTACCCTCATTCATCCCTATCATGTCACCAGTCTCCCTCCCCTGCTCTCACAATCGTAATTTCACTTTGCTGTTGATCCACCCCTTCTCCTCCCTGGAATGTAGGTTCTAGGAGAACTGGTAGCTTGCTTGGCTTGTACACAATGAACCACTTGCCTAAAAAAGAACCCAACACACAGCAGGCCTTTCTGAGGTTTACTTGAACAGCTAAATATGTTTTAAAGAAAAAGAAATGAGTGATTGATTAAAAGACTTCCATATCTCATCCTCTAGGATTTACGATGAGTAACACTGCTAAGTTAATAGGATTGCAATGCAGTCCTTTCAAGGAATGCAGACCCTCACATGTTCTTACCTAATTCAGAAAATTACAAGATGCTCTAATGTCCACTGTCTCATTTGATGCTTGTTAATTATTGAGTCTGAACATCCAGTTCCAAGCGCAGTTCTATTAACTGTGAAAAAACAGACAAATAATATAATTTTAAGTAAAAGAAGGGTAGATTTTAAAGTAATAATTGTTACTTGTAAAAAAGAAAACATGGACAAAAAATATTTTAAAAGTTGACAGTTTCCTCTCCCTCCCTACCAATGAATAAAATTTCACTTCTCTAAAGTAACCAGCACAAAGGAGTCTGCCTTTTCAAAGCCTTATCAATATTTCAAAAGCTTTGTTTTGCCAATTCTCTACAATATTCTCACCCCACCCATGGTACATATCTATTTTACAATGAAGAGGAAGAGGACAAAAAATAATTTCCATTCGTTAGTTTTTTGTTCAGGGAAGCCTGTTTTTAACCAATGATCTTTTTGGTCTTTTCATATATATATGTATATATATGTGTGTGTGTGTGTGTGTGTGTATAGATAGATAGATAGTTTTTTTTTTTTTCTTTTGAGGCAGAGTCTCACTTTTTCACTCTTGGTAGAGTGCAGTGGCATCACAGCTCACAGCAACTTCTAACACTTGGGGTTCAGCAATTCTCTTGCCTCAGCCTCCCAAGTTGCTGGGACTACAGGCACCTGCCACAATGCCCGGCTATTTTTTGGTTGTAATTGTCATTGTTGTTTGGTAGGCCCAACCTGGGCTCAAACCCGCCACCTTCAGTGTATAAGATTGATGCCCTAGCTGCTGAGCTACAGGTGCCTAGCCATCTTCTAATATTTTGAATAAGATTTTTAGCAGATCTATGTCCCATTAAATCTTAAAAATTATTAAATTAATTATAATAACTCTATATTATTTATATTAATTAATAATGTATAATTAATCATATAATCAATAATCTATTACATATAGTTAATAAATAATGATGTATAATTAATAATTAATCAATCATGATATTTAATAAAGAGTGCCGGAGTCATCCTCAGGGCCACATTTGACCCTAGAAAATTATATCTCCAGTATATAAACTCAGTGGCATAAGGAAGCTCAGGAAACCTCGGCCCCTCGGCATGTACACCTTTGGGAGTGCAAGAATGTCTTGCCAGGGTTAAAGGATAACTTGCCTCAACTAAAAGGAAACATCTAAAAACTTATTCCGAGAGAAATTTATTTTTATTATGTGAATTTTTTTAATTTCCATTTTTATTTAGGACCTAAAAAAAAGTTAAAGAAAGAATAAGAGAACCAAGGGAACAAAGTAACTTGTCAATCTCAGAGTAAGTGGAAAATGAAGAGTAACCTGCCCATATCCAGAGACTTTCCAGAGCTGCTCTTCTTTCTGAGGCATCGATGTTGTAAAGGTGGCTGCTAAGCACTTCCATACTTTTGAACTTTTGGAACCATGTGGGGTCTAGAATAAGCAAACCAAAATAACAAACAAAAAAACAATGGCAATCACTCAGTTTCCGGGAAACAGGAAGAAAATCAAACCGTAATTTAAAGCAAAAGAATGAACAATTGGAGGACCTGTCTTAAGAAGAAAATAATATAAATGAGGCTAACACTGAAAACAAAAGCAGGTGGGTAACGAGTTCCTTGAAGCATCCCCTTTTAGAAGAGAATACTTCCAAGAACAGATAGGTTGTATTAAAGCCAGATCCTCTCCTTCTCTCCTAATTACTTTCTTCCAAAGAGAGTAACCTGTGAATACAAACGCAAGAAGCCTGGTCTAAGAAGTTTGATTTTTTTTTTTTAACATTGTCTGCAAACTCAATAACACCATCTTTGAGCGATGGTGTTCTTCCTTCTGTTTAAGAGTTTATCATTTGTGATAAACCATGGTTTTTAAATTCAAATTCCAAAGAGATCTTCAATGGCTCCCAGTTCAAACTCTTTCTTTCATAGACGAATCCGAGAAAATTAATGGAACAAGCCAGATAAATTGAAAGCAATGCATGAGTAGAATCAGCTGTTAGTTTTGACTTGGATAAATCAGACTAGTCTGGCCTTAGAACCTGAAGTAGACTGAATTATTGCTGGAATTCAACAGGATAGACATGAGAAATCATCAGCCCATTATTGCCCTGTGTGTTGCCTGACAGCAAAGAGTGCCACACCTCTCTACCTCTCTGATGCATATCAATTAAGTTGACCCTAGGACAGGATAAATTAGAAAGCATTTTGTCAGGTGTTTGTCTAAGATGAAAAGAGTTTACATAAGCCATAATATTTATGGCCTCTGTTTTCTCCCAAAGCAAGTAAGTGCCTACATTATTTGATAATTCACCACTTTGTGGGGCTGAGTGCCTAACCTTCTAGTATTGTTCTCATTTTGGAGATAGAAAAGTATGTGACAGAGAGGATGTATTTTAAACTAGCTATTTTTTTTTGTAGTTTTTTTTTTTTTTTTTGACAGGGGCTGGTTTGAACCCCCCATCTCTGGCATATAGGGCCAACGCCCTACTCCTTTGAGCCACAGGTGCTGCCCTAAACTAGCTATTTTTTAAAAATGTTTTTTTCAGTACAAATTTTAGTTATTAGAATATAGTTTCATAAACTTTGGACCTTTATAAAAGTGATGCCTTTGACAAACAACTGAAAATGTACATGCAAATATTTCTCCAGTATGTTTTCAGCTTCTTTTATTCTAATAGTAATTTTGACTTATGAGTTTGAGACTATCAGTCTATTTTTAAAAAATTAACAAGACAGTTACATCCATGAAAACATATGCACAGGCATAGCTGTTATTTTTAGCATAGATTAAAAAAAGCACTCTGTTACATACATTCTCTCTTTCTCACACACACATTCTCTCTCTCTCTCTCTCACAGACACACCCTCTGCTATTGGTTCTTGTGATAATTAACTTTATGACAACTTGACCAGGTTATGATACCAGTTGTTACACCATTCTAGATGTTGCTGTGAAAGTATTGTTAAGATGACATTAACATTTAAATCAAAAAACTCTGAGTAAAGCAGATTACCCTCTATATATGGGTTGGACTCATCCAATTAGTTGAAGGCTTTAAGCGAAATTAAAGAAGCGAAATTAAAGGTAGGTCCACCTACCTCAGGAGGAAGAAATTCTGTCTCCAACCTGCCTTTTCACTCAAATCTGCAATATCAAATCCCGCTAGTATTTCCAACTTGCTGACCTATCTTGTAAATGGCAGATTTAAACAATTCCTTGAAAACAAATTGTCTCTTGCTCTCTCTCAATATTTATTTATATTTATGCAAATTTCTCTATCTACATCCTATTGTTTATTTCTCTGGAGAATTCTGACTAATGCAGTTCATAATTTATTTTGGCAAATACAAAGAATTTAGCAGACAAGGTGGCTACGAAATGCAGGAGCAAGGTCATATATCTTTCCAATTGCATTGCTTATTGAACCCAGGCTCTAGGCTACCAGGAATTGCAGACACCTCTAGTGCAAATGACCACTCAAGTGCTTGCTAGCAGCAAATTTGCACAGCCTTGTCATCTGGCCTCTGGGAAATTCCTGCTTTCCCAACAACTGCATCACAACAAGACAACAAACAAACAGAAGACAACAGCGATCTCAAGTATGATACACTAGAAGGGAGATCCCTGTACACCCCAGTATAGCACATCTTAGCCTGGCTTCTCTCTTGCCTGTTTTCCAGGATGCCTCTGCCCGTTGCCCTACGAGGTACTCTTGGGACAGTTTAGATCCTGTTAGAATTTTGAAAATAGAAAATTCCTTGCTATGCTTATTCATACTTCACCCCCCAAATCTACTCATTTCTATTTAAGACCATATTTGCAAACATCCAGTTCTCTCCATTCTCAGAACAAGTTGAGCCCTAGGAGACCACATCCTCAAATGCAGGACCCAGCAGAATCAGAACCCAGGTTACTGTGCATAAGTTTCCAATGTGCTGAAAACTCTCTCTTCCCTCTCCCCCCCATCTCATTGTATATACATATTTACAGAGATACGGTATGAACTCCACTCTTGAATAACAATGTGCTAATATTAGTAAAATGATGATGTGCCTGGCATAATTTCCATTCCAGCACTTCCCCTCTAAGCAGTTGATATGGCAATTCAGTCTACTTCAGAGTAATCATGTTGATTAAAAAATAGAAAAAAAAAAAATCAGTCCCAAAAGGAACACAGCAAAATGCTAAAGCAGAATAGGGAGAAGGAAAAACAATTAAAACTGAGATTAAAAAAAAAAAAGGAGGCCTTTCAATGTACTCTGAGACTGCACATCTTATGCAAGTCTCTTCTGCTCTCCACCCTTCACCAGGACTCTCTCAGAGTCCATACCCAATAACAAAGCAAAGGTTGAGAGATCCACAAATTTGGCAAGCCCTGTCTGAAAAACATGCAACTTTTGCTCCTTCATAATGGCCCTGAGGTTGCATCTTTTCCTTTTAAGAAAGTTGTAGCTCCTATGAATCACATCGAACATTCATGCCTCATCCAACAAAAGTACAGTTTATGAAAGTGTCGATGGTCATATATTCATTCATTCATTCAAACATGACACGCACAGGCCTGTGGGTTGAAAACATTGCAGTTTAAACTGAAAAGGAAAAAAACTTATTTAGGGGACAAGAAGAATTAAGGACTATGATGCTTTAAAAAATTGTTTGGATTTTTTGACTGAAGTAGCAGAAAAAGATTTTTCCTTGGCATTATATCTTATTTTAATAACAAATCGGTATTGTATAGCAGACAAATACCTCGTCAGTAAGAGCTAGATTCAAATCTTAACCGTATTGTACAATGTTGGGGTGATCTTGATTAAGTTGGTATTTCTAAGACTTTATAATATACAAAATGATAGCAATAATATTAATACGTAAAACTATATAAGTTAAATGGAAAAGCACAGGTCTGAAACATAGTAGGTATTCGATCATTACTAGCTATCAGTTTTTAGTACTCCAGCAGTGTTTTCAGAGTGATTTTTCCTGTAGATATTTTAGGAGAGGGATGGAATAGAGCTCAGTGAGCGCCTAGAAAGCTCCTTCTATGCAGCATTAGAGATACTCTTCAAACAGATTATGTGCTCAAATAAGTTTAGAAATGGTGGATTAGGCCCATTTCTTTACCATTAAGAGTTCTCAAAGCCTTTAATAGGCTAATTTCAAATATGAATCCCAGAAAGAAAATACAGAACTCAGTGGTTCTAATGCATTTGGACCAGTAACTCTTTGATCATTTAGCATTTTGCGGGTCTAACTCTCCTTAGCACATACATTGGGAAATTTTGCAAGGGTATTCTTGAATGAAATTTCAAAGATCTACGAACTTCTTCTTTGCTTTGGGTTATCACCAGCCTTTTGTTGAAAATGATAGTATAAGATCTGGCTCATTCTTGAAATGACCATTCAAAGAGCAGTTTCTTGTAACATTGTCTTACCTACCAGTTTTGAGAAGACTATGGCTACCAATGTCAATTAAGCAGGAACATGCCTCTCTCTCATTGTAAATCAGGCAATTTGGGAGGATTTACCCACCTCCTAGCTCCAGAGGTTTCTCTGCATGTCCCATCCTGTTGACCATAGTTACTAGTTCTGTGATAGTGAGAGCGTAAACAATAGGCCTTGCTGACTGCTTTGTGAGATGATTTATACTTACAGTTGATGTTGGATAAACACCATGTGAGACCTGCAGGTTCTTAGTCCATTATTTTGATCCCCCAAATAGCTTTTGGGTAGAACTTAAGTAACTTTGGGCAATAAGAATGATAGGATAAAAAAGAAATATGCCTACCCCTTAGTGCTTCTAGATCAATCCAGCTAATGTCAACGCTATGTCTAGGTTTTACAGTTATGCAAATCAATAATTCTCCTTTCTACTCCGCATTCCTTTTAAATCTCTATTTAGTGATTAGTAAAATAAAGCCTCCTAACTAAAATAATTTATTTTAATAGCTAATACATATTTATTTTTTACTTGTATTTTTATTTCTTACAATAACCCTTCTTAAGGTCCTTGAGACCAGAAATTTTATTTTCTTCTTATCTTGATATGTTTACAAAACATAATGCCAGACCTACAATGAGGTCTCAATAACACATTGAAGAACTTAATTTGCTAATGTTCATCCTACTGCTCACATGAATAACTGGAAATGTATACCTTTCACTTAAGTAACCTTAATGTATCTATTATTTGATGTTTTTGAGCTTAAGAAGCAAATCTGTGCTTCTAATTGTCCCCAGATAATAAAGTCATAAGCCCAGTAAAGTTTTTTCTATCTCACCCTCTCCTCCTTTGCCATAGTAATTGGTGTGTTTGTTTCTGGACAAGATCTCAAATAAATGCTCAAGTTATAGAGGGAAAGAATTTTTAGTTTCATTCTCCATTGGCATTCTGATTATTTAATAACTGGACTTTATAGGCTTGTATCATCAATAAAGTACAGTGTTAAAAAGACTTCATTTGGGGCCATTTCTAGATATTATACTGAAAATACAACAGAATCTCTATTAAATAAAATTCTTTAGAGATAACTATAGACCTGTGGAATAAAAAGACCCATTTTTACAAGCAGCCCACCTGGTCTTCTCTCTCTTTCTCCTGCCTCCTTTTTTACTTGTTTTCTTTAAGTTGATATCCATGCTTTTTATAAAACCCATGTCCAGTTTTCGTGCTTCATTCTTTATTTCATAGTCTTTCAAATCAGTGATTTCCTTTCCATTGTTTACTTTAAAGGAACTATCTGCACCCAATATAAAGCCTATGTAAAACTTGATACAGATATTTTTAGGAAGATTATTATAAGACAATGAGAAGATACAAATTGAAAAAAGTATTCTACACTCTAGGCACTGAGATACGGGGTTTAAATGGGTTATTTCATTGAATTATCAAACAGTTTTGAGAAGTAAACTACATCACCTCTAGTTATGTATTGAGCCCTTACTGTGTCAGACACAGTACCGAACACTTTAGTTACATTAACTCATTTCATCTTCACAGTAACTCGTCAAGGTACTTTCTTTTATCATCCCCATTTTACAGATGACGTTACAAAACTCTGGGAAATTACATGTCTTGCCCACAGCCAATCAGCTAGTAAATGAAAGAGCTGAGAATCAAAGGTAGGCAATCTGGCAAAGTACTGTGCTTGATTCCTTTCTACTTATTTATGGTACAGTCATCATTCAATCCAGATAGGTCTGAGATTAAATCCCATAATGCTCCATCAAAGCCCAAGGACTCAGAAGGTCTGAGTTCTCTTTCTAGCTGTGCCCCTAATCATGTACCACTGAGCATTCCATTTCACCCTGGTAGCGTTGTAACAGACTCCTCAGTAACTTTTGTTTTGCTGTTGTTATTTATATATTTACATCTGTGTCCATCAGTTCTAACTTTAGACCTGAGCGTTTAATTACAGAAGTACTGTTTTAGAAAACTGTGCTTACCATAGGTACATTTGCCTGGGATATAGCATTAGGTTTGCTTCCAGAGATTGGAACTGAGTTATTTTATCGTACTTTTTGTGTTTTAAAGAAACGCATTGCATTCCTTCACTATATCATTATAGTCGTGTCTATAGGAAGGTTGTGTGTGTTTATTCAGTCAGTCACTCACACATAATCAAGTTTCTCGTATGTGCCCCACAAGGTTTTAGGTCTTTGAGGTACAGCCATGAAAAACACAAAGCTGACTGGGCATGGCATCTCAGGCCTGTAATTCCAGTGCTCACCTGAAGAGGGTGGATTGCTTCAGCTTAGGAGGTCAAGACCAGCCTGCTCAAGAACAAGACCCCGTCTCTACTAAAAATAGGAAAAAACTAGGTGGACATTGTGGTGGGCACCTGTATTCCCAGTTACTTGGGAGGATGAGGCAAGAGGATGGTTTGAGCCCAAGAGTTTGAGGTTGCTGTGAACTATGATGCCAGGACACTCTACCCAAGGTGACAGAGTGAGACTCTCAAA
>NW_003852396.1:66240048-66245113 GCF_000181295.1 Otolemur garnettii | reverse complement strand
AAAAAAAAAAAAAAAAAAAAGAAGAAGAAGAAGAAAAAGAAAAGCTTCTGCCCTTTGCACCATCTTTTTAGATGCATATCTATATTTGAAAAGTCTGGAGATTATATCTTGTCACATCATTCAAAAGCTATGAAATTGTAGTAGACTAATTACTGCAAATTTATTTCAAATATAGTGTGCGTTTGGCCCAAAGAATGTATAATTTCTTTAGGCCTTTGTTGACATATGAAGCATAATAATATAAGAAAGTTTCTCCAAATCATTCTGGATGCTATCTCATAGATCCAGACATTCTTTCTGTGGAGGCTGCCTAAGAGATTCCACCAAAGTCCTTTTCTCTCCTTCTCTTTCATTTTAATTATTCCCAGAAATAACATGTTTGTATTATTACTTTTACTTCGTGCCTATATCATGAGTCAATTTTCATTTCAAGCACAGGCCGTCCTTTGTTCCAACCTCCCTCTATTTGCCTGTTCCTTTCAGGCCTTGGTTCCCATGGTACGGGAGCCACATACAGCAGACTTGGGGCACAGCGCCTGATGTACAAAATTTGCTCAGATAATATAAGATGATAGGAAACTCAATTCCAGTGATGATAGTTGGTCCCAGTGAGGTCACTAATCACTTTGAGGAGGAAAGTAGGGTTGAGATGTTTGGAGAAAGACTCAACCAGTCCAGATATCTCTAACAGTTGAAAAGACTGTAGCAATTGTCTGCTGCCTTCTTGTCTTAGTTGTTCTGTTTTTGTTTTTTTCTTGTGAAAGTCCATTGTCCCTGGAAGGAACTTCACTGTCAGAGACAGTAGAGTCCTTTTGAATATCTTCAATTCTCAATAACCTTGTCAAGCAAGATGCAAACTTCATGCTGTGTCAGAGATTTTCTTCTACATTCACCAGGTACAAACGCCTCAGGAGGTGAGAGGCTGGTTAATACACACACACACACACACACACACAGAGGTACCTGTTCTTGCTTTGCAGCACCAAGAAGGACCCCCGGCTGTGATGGCTTTATGTGGTTGGTATCAATCTACAATAGGAAAATTCTCCCCAAATTCACATTTCCAAATAGAGCTTTGTGAGTCACCATTTTTCTTCCTTTCACAAAGGCTCTGCTTTGTCTCTAATGTAACTGCTCCAGCTCTAAGAATGGAGACAGGCAGCTTTTCTGGCTGGATGGATTGGCTAAATAATATAATCATTAAACGTCTTAAAACTGGGTCTGAATTTAGAGGTATTAGAAAATTCACAGGAGGCCATTCTTTGTGTGATGTTGAAATTATTTTCAATTACAGATTAGAGCACGGCAGTGTCTGTAATATCATTTAATGAGGCATAATGCTTCCTTTTGTCATTTTTCCCCTCTGATTGAGATGGGTGCCCTTAAGCCGACTGACAGATTCCTGAGTGCTGACAATCACCCTTCCGGCAGATGAGGAGTAGTACAATGATGCCGCAAATGAGTGCCCATGAAAGCGATAGATCTTTCAAATAAATTGTGTAAGGCTTCTGAGTTGGATGTAATTTGAATGTATTCATCAAGTTTTGAATTTGGACTAAATAGTAACAGGAAGTTAATTCTGAAATATTGACTAAGAGAATACTTATAAAATAGAAGTCAGTGATTGTGTGGCAGGGGAAAGGTCACAGAAATTATTCCATATTTTTTCCATATCTAGGGACAATTAATATGAAGAGTATAACAGTATAACACATTTATATTTTGCATACCTGCATGTCTCTGTGGGGGAGGGTGCAGGTGATCTTTTTGTGTATCTGCTTACCGAGGCTCTTTTTATCTTCCTGTCATGAAATTTCCAAAGAATGTACTGATGAACTATATCCACTCATAAAAGGAGATTCTGGAATAGATTGCATGCATGTACAAAAAAAAAACTGGGAGTAAATTTACCTCTAAATTTGTATTCTTTGAAACCAAGGAAAGGTGACTATGTTAGAACCCAGCGAAGTTCAGTGAAGTTGACATCTCATGTGATTTTATGTTTCCAAAGTGCTTTGAAATTCTAAATTTTTTTAGTAGATTGTTGAAGTCCATGCATACAAACGAAAACAAAATTAAAAGGGAAAATCTATTCCATTTTCACTTTATTTACCCATTGATTACTGACCTAATAATGATGGGAAAATCAAATGCATAGACAGGAATCAGGCAGAGAAGAGAATGGCAGAAAGAACAGAGAAATTTTGTGGATGATAGGAGGAAAGAAGAAATGGTGAGTGCACTACCAAGAATATATGGTATGGACAGAATATAGTCATTTAAGATAAAAAAAAAGTTTTAGACAGATTATGAATATGCTGATAGACGTTGAAGGGGTCGGAATATTTTTCAATAGGTATTATCTGTATCTGGTTATCTCAAATGTTTACATAAGATAGAAAAAAAACATAATTACTGTGGTTTCTGTATGATAATAGTTTATTATTTCTACAGATAAACATAGAAATCCCATGGCTAGGAGATGAGAAGGATTCTGTTGTCATAAAGGAACCAACGTTATTATCCTGACCATATGGCTTACAACTTTTGATTTTATATGACTGACCGTCTCTAGTGATAATCATAGTATTTCCCTTCCAGAAAAGAGAAGACACAGGAAAGCTAATAATTCTGAGCCCTTGAGGTTTTAAAATGTCCTCATTTTTGCTAGATTTAGGAATTTAATTTCTTAATCATAGTTGAATTTAGGAGATGGTATACTAGTGTCTAACAAACCTAACAAACATTTTCTTTCTTTTATAAAAGTTTTTAAGCTAACCATTTTCTCTCTCTCTCTTTCTCTTTCTCCCCCTCTTCTTTCTTCTTTTTGTATAATACAGAGCCACAAGAACTTTCCCTGTTCTTGAAATATATTTCTTAGAAGTTCTACAAACCACTTTTGTTTATATCTTCTAGTCATAATATGGCTACATCTCTCTGAGAAAAGGTTATTGTTGTTCTACTCAGGCACATGACCAAGCTAGGATTACGAATTATATTGCTGTTGAGAGAAAGAAAGAGAGAATCTGAATGGATCCTAACATAAAATAGTTATTTCTGCAATAAGATGCTATAGAAAATTCTATACTGTAAGAGATCCAATCTTTTGTATACATATAATGGGATTCATTAAAGGGAGAGACATATCAGGAAGGGAGACCATTTAGATGTTCCCATTAACTGTCCTTTAGTTAATGATTATTGCCCAAGCTAGCACAATGGAGACAGGAGACTCTATGAATTGAAGATTTGTTAACGATGTGGGAGTAACAAAGTTTGTTGATTCTCTGGTGGCAGAGTATCAAAGAGATGGAGTTGACTTTCATTGTTAGTGTCCAGGGCCAGATGTCAACTGCAGGGGATTGACATGGAAAGAAAATTTGATTTGGATAAGTTGAACTGAGAAATGCCCAAGGTATCTACTCAGAAGAAAAAAAAAATCATTTTAACCATAAAAACCTTTGCACTAGAATGTTTATTGCGGCTCAACTCACAATCACCAAGCTGTGGGATCAAACCAAGCACCTATCAACACATGAATGGATTAATAAACTGTGGTATATGTGAATCATGGAACACTATTCAGCCCATAAAAGGATGGAGACTTTATGTCTTTTATAGTAACCTGAATGAGTTGGAGAACATTCTACTTAGTAAAGTATCACAAGAATAAAAAAGCAAGTATCCACTGTATTCAATATTAATATGAAACCAGTAGACAGACAAACAAATACATGCCCCCACATGAGAAAAACACAATTAAACTCAAGTGAGGGGGAGGAGGAAGGGAAGGAGGTAGGAGGCTTGGTGTGCTCTCACCCATCAGGCACAATGGGGGGGGGGGTTGCGGCACACCTACTGGGTAAGGGGCACAACCACACTTGGACTCTACCTCACAAACACAAACCATGAAATATAATTATTTATACCATCATATTAATCTGAATTTAAAAAAAAAATAAAAGAGAAATGCCTGAGGGACATTTGTGTACACTACATGTTTAAGCATTTGGGATGCAATGATAAATGATACAAGGGCCCTGCCCTAAAGGAGTTCCTACAGCTAGCAGTACTTAGTTGAGCATGAGAGTTTTTCCTTCTAATAGAAGTATGCCTTCATCATAACAGAGGAAAACTATATGGCTCTGAATTTTATATTTATTCAATGGGCATACTTTCTTCTTAAGGGTATTTTTTCTGTAATTCTTTTATAATTTTCCATTTTTTTCTGCCTTATCTCTATGAGGATGTGATGTATTTTATTATGCTGTTTGAGAGATTCCTTTTTATTTGCCCTAGTATAACCTCAAGTCACTATCTTTTTCAAAAAGACATGGGAAAGTTAAACATTCTGAGCCACTGACTTTTTGAAATGTCCTCATTTGACTAGGTTTGGAAATTCAGGTTCTAAATTATATTTGAACTTTGAAGACGGTGTACCACTGTGAAATGCACAGGGTTCTTTTTGTTAGGAGTTTATGAGCTAATCAATTTTTCTCTCTCTTTCATCTTTTTGTACAAAGCCACAAAAACTTTACTCCCACTCTCCTTCCATCTACTTCCTCTAAAAGCTTTTGAATTTATCCTTCTAATACTAACCTTCCTCTAATACAAAATCTGGTGTTGTTCCTACTTTGGGGCACTAGAGAGAACATCTCAATCTGAAGACAAGTGATTTTCTTTAACTTGAGGAAATTTTCTTCTATTATTATTCCTTTCCTTCTGTTGTCTCTGTTCTTTTGTTATGAAATTCCAATTAAATGTCCTTTGAAGCTCCTAAATCTATACTTCCTCTAAATAAACTTTTCCTTTCATTGTTTTCCACTCTCTCAGCAATTTCCTTCATTATTTTCATCATATGTATTCTAAATTCCCCTTCTGTCATTTCTAACATTTCCTCATAAGGAGGAATCCTCTGCTGTAGCTACCTCAAAATCCCTAGAAGGGGTTACTCTGGATGGGCATTTCATGTTGGCAGGATTTTTCTGCTGATTCTTCTTCATGAGTGCTTTCTTTTCTTTTCTTTTCTTTTTTTTTTTTTTTCCTTTTTTTTGAGACAGAGCTT
>NW_003852396.1:66222167-66239983 GCF_000181295.1 Otolemur garnettii | reverse complement strand
GGCTGAAGCAAGTCTCCTGCCTCCGCCTTCCAAGTAGCTGGGACATAGGCATCTGCCACAACGCCCAGCTATTTTTTGGTTGCAGCCATCATTGTTGATTGGCGGGCCCGGGCTGGATTTGAACCCGCCACCTTAGGTGTTATGTGGCTGGCGCCTTAGCCACTTGAGCCCCAGGCACCGAGCCCATGAGTACTTTCTTATATCTGTTTCCTTACCCTAATTTTCCTTTCACTTCTTCTGCAGTGATCCTCTGATTTCTTTTCTGAACGTATTCATCTTCATTTGTTCTTTATGAGGTTTTTGTTCTCAGTCCTTATGTTAAACATTGCTATTGTCATTAAATTTAGCCTTTTAATTCTGTGAAGGCAAAAGTGGAAACCTAATATACACATGTATAAATAAGAAAAATAAAAAAGTTTAGAGAATACCCTCAGGAAGAAAGTCTGCCCATTGTATAAACTTTCCCCATGTCTTCTATCACTTTTATTCCTTGCTAAGTATTCCAAGTTAGTTCCTGAGTTTTCTCTTTCAGAGCTCCAAGTAGGTAATAGATTCAAGAGTCTACTCAAACATTTTTTGTAGTCATAATTTCGAGACACAAGTTTTCTAACTTTAAAAAAACAGCATTGTTGCGTTTAATACATTGCTACAATACACACATGGATAAAGTGAATTTAAACTGAACTTCCTTGAGGTTAATTCTGTTTGTTCATTTGAAGAGGTCTCTTTAGTTTTACTTTTTCCCCCCTCATATTTCTGGTGATCTTTGGCTGGTGATTGATGTGCCCATGTAAAGGGACAATGTATACGGCTTGAATCGGTACTGGGCATTGCTGTCCTTTGCAATTGTGTAGGCATCATTCTTCCCCATAGCCTCTCAATGAGAGGAAGGCATATGCTAGCAGAATAAAAGCAAAAGATATAAGTCTCAAGAGTGTCTAGTTAGATATTGAGAACATGGAATTAATCAAAGAGATAGGCAATTCCACACTTTCTAGTTGGAGCTCTCACAATGCATCAATCTCAATGCCACCTTTACATACTAATATGCCCATTAATATTCGTCTCCATGCAGTTTAAAATTTGCAGGTAAAATGAATTGGCCAGCACAGAGAGAGAGAGAGAAAAAATGTCCAGAATACAGTTCTGCCCTGTTTATTTCAATTACAGGTCTGAGGTGAGAGTATCAATGTCACCAATACAAAGGGCTGCAAAGGGACATTTAGAGGAGAGGCTCAGACATGGTTTTGATGAATTCTCGAGGCAACAGTGCCTGCAAAAACAGAATCTGCCTGGGGAACGGTAATAGAATGGACCTTTTCCTCTCTGTCGTGGGAGTGCGAAATGAAATTAGAACTCAGGTAAAAGAGAATGAGGACAGATGAACAATTCAACCATGGAATATTAAATGCATAGGAAATAGGAAGCTAGTCGCTCCCAATTTCACCTTCCGTTCTTCTCTTAGAGAATCTCAAGCCCATCACTGAAATATGGAGAGCAGAAGTGCACTTAGGGAGTGTTACATAAGTCTGCCGGGTTGCCCAGCTTCCTGCCTCCAGGCAGAGCTCTAGTTAAATAATTCTGGACAGATGGAAGCCTATCCTTGGAGAGCAGGGACGCAGTTAGGAGTGAGGATGGACACAGAAGCGGCATGTCAGCCTGCTTCCATCTGGAGCAAGTGAATCCCTCGTTCTGTACAAAGGCAGTAACTGCACCCTGCAAATGACACTTTGCAGGATTCCTGTGTGGTACATGGGATTGTAGGTTGTATTGGCTTTATGGTCCAGGTAGGTTCTATTTTAGGGCGTGAGTTTGTTACCCAGTATCATTGGGTGGTAACTTACTTTTCTCCAGTGTGAATACCTGCGAACACCTGGGTAAAGCCAGTTATGGGTAAAGCCAGTTATGGTCTGTTTCTGTTGCTGTGATAAGCATGACAGATGACCTTCCCATACACAGTGTACCCAAGGATTCGCACTATTTCTGACATGTTGCTCCCATTTCAGAGAATAGTAAACGAAAGATAATCACAAGCCAAAATGTGATTTTGAAATAATGAGGATGTGCCCTCATAATAAAAACAAAATAAGTGTCAAAGTGAAACGTCAGAGATTCCAACTGTCAAACTTAGCACTTAAGGAAATCGGATATTTCATGCTTATTAACCCACATTTAGCTGAAGGTTTATTAGTTTTGTTGATCACTCCAAAGCCTCAGCCACATTTAGGTCGTCAACAATTAACAACCAAACTATTTGATCCATGAGCACAAAAGCCATGGCCTAAAAGGCTTTTTTACATCCAGAGCTTGTCTGTTATCACTGACAAGCATGAAGAATATAGATATCAACTAACTGAAGTGGGGAAGCGAGGGCATATTTAATGCGTGGGTTTTCTTCATGACCTTTGTCCTACATCTGTGCACATAATAATGACCGATTGCTATAAGAGTAATATATTGGAGGTGTTATTTTATTACCAACAGTAAACACAATTCATGAAGCCGCTAACAAAATACTCCCCAATCTAAAAGGACTATGCCTTTAAGGATAATTAATCAGACTTCATTGAACACCCAAGGTAATTGCGAAAGCGGAGATTAAACTTGAATTTTATTCTCCTCATGTCTCCCAGCGTGAGTCCTGAGAACTTTCCCCTGTTATGAAATTTATTTCTCCAGATAACCAGATAATAAGCTTTCATTGAACTTCAATGCTGTTTTGCTTTCTTTTCTCAAGAGCACCTAATATATTTATTTTGCTCAAACATGTAATTTCAAGACAGCTCTGCTGCTATTTCTCTAGGGGTATTATTATAAAAATGATAAAACCATCAAAGTCATACTAGCCAAAGGTATTATTCCCCAGCCATGCATCAGGTGGGGGATCTGTTGATGGAAGCAGGGATATAATTACAACTCGTGACCAATTGTCTGGGAAGTTAGATGCCAAAACTTGATTCTGCTATTAATTAAACATGTGACCTTGGGTAATTTCCTTAACTTTGGGGGCTTCAGTTTTTTTCTATCTTTACAATAAGGGGCTTAGATTTAGTAATCACTAAAACTCAAGAGTTTTTGACACCATTAGAGTAAACAAAAGGTAAAAAGGAAGGATTTTCCTATTTCTGCTCTAAAAGGCACCTACCTTCTCCAAGGAATCTAAAAGGCCCCAAGGCTCTTCATGTTTATTTGGTTTGGCTTTTGTTTGTTTGTTTATTTTTTGTTCATTTTGTTTTATTTTAGTTAAATGAGTAGGAAATAAAACAACGAACAGTCCAATGTTTGGAAACATATAGAGCTGAAAGCCCAAGAGGTTTAAAGGAAGATAAAACAAACACCTTCCAAAATCTGAAGCTTTTAAATGTCTCTTTGGATTTCTGCCGAGGCGTTCCAATCAGTTAGGCAGGGCCTTGTGGAACTGCAGTGGTAATAGGTTGGCAGGAGCGTCCAGAATGTGTGAGTTGCTGGTGTGGATGTTTGACAGGCATGTTCAGGGAAGCCAGTGGGACGCTGGTAGATGGAGCCACTTTCTCTACATGACATGTAGTACCTGCGTCTATGCAGAAGCCTTCAGTTGGAGACAGAAGGGTTGCTTAGATGAGAAAATTATCCAAAGTTCCTAGCTCCTTGCTCACTTTCTAAACAATCTGATTTTTTTTTCAGTCATCTATATTAACTGGAAGTTCTTAATGTTTATTTCTCAAGCCTTGTGTAACTTTTTTATACCTTATAAAAACACAAATAAAAAATAAGATCCTTGGTTTGTTGGGAGAGCTGTACCACATAAAGTTAAGTGGATGCTATCAATGTTCCTTTGGATCCAGGCGATTTAACCCAGACACCCCATCCATCTAAAAACAAGCAGAACATATACTGTGGGGTCATTCTTTTCTCTTCTTTTCCTTTTTTTGGTTTTGTTGAATCGTTATCATCTATGTAACAAATGTAAGACTACAGAAATTCAGTTAAACTCAAAACACATTGATCAAGAGACGTGTGTACTTACTGAGGAATCATTACGTAAGGCAAACTTGATTTTCATAATTCTAAAATCACTAAGCATTAGTAGTTGAAAATGTCAAGGTGGAGTTTAGAACATTATCTTGCCTTAGTTCAAATCCAGTCTCTTTCCCTCCCCGTGTGGGTACTTACGGAATTTATGTGAGCCCTCTGATACTCACTTTTCTCACCTGAAAAAATGGGTTAGTAAGACTATCTATCTCACAGCATTGATGGGAAGACTAAAGAATTATAAAGTGTTTCCACAGTGCCTGGTACACTCAGTAATTATCAGATAACATCATTCATCATTGTATCCCCTATAAGGCCTCCTAAATGATTTTCCCATAGTAAAGGTTTTCAACAGAAATTGTTGTATTGCCTAAAACTCAGCTAAAAATATTTGTGGGATGCAAACCCTTTTATAATGTGAATTTTCTAACTCAAAAACCATATAAAATTTTATATTTTAAATATTAGGGTTACTTTCTTTAAAAAGAACAATGCCAGCACACCATTTCATGGTGAAAGGTAGTTAATGATGCTTAGACTACATTAACTTTCAGTAACTGGCACTGGAAACATGGTTGGCAAAACACTGTGCTAGTACACAATTTTTATTTTCCTGCTGTGAGTTGCTATTTTTGCACTATAAATCCCATAGGTGTTCATTAAGAATGAAATGATAACACTTCAATCAAATTAACATTTAGCGAATTGCCTTGAGTGATGAAGAGCCTCTGTGCAAGACTGCCCTGTCTCCTAGGGGACGTTCCTGAGAATGACCACCTGGTCGTCTGGGGAGAAGGATATTGGAGAGTTTTTGACGTATCCTGGAATCTGACTAAAAGTGCCGCTGCCCACTTTATAGAAACATTTCTCCAAGTGATAAGTGATACGGTGGTATGTGAATAACTAGAATATCTGTCTTGTATGTGACATCACTCTGCAAGACAGACAAGGTTGACAGAGGAAGTTGCTAACTCAAAAGCCGGAAACTTCTTGCCAAGCAGGGTGATTTGCTTGACACGTATGTTCCTAATAGAAACGGAAGCCTTACCACAGGACGTTGCAGGGGGAGTTTCAAGGTGATGTCTTTTTTTGTCATCATAGCTGTGTGATCTTTCCCGACTCCTGGGAAAATTCCTGTGGTGCCAGGACATAATTGCATAATTCCCTAGCATAGTAGGTCACTAACTGTTCTGTTTTCTGTCTTTAAAAGTATCCAAAGTACAGACTACAGCCAGATGTCTGATTGCTCATCGGTCTGAACAAACCAGCCTTTCCTGGGAGTCTCACACAAGCTCCCAGTCATAAAAATATCTGTGGAGAAATTAAACATGTAACAAGAGATTAATTTCAAATGGAATAACTTTTGACATGTGTAGCAATTTTATTACAGCGTAAGACTGAATTTATTCTTAACATCTACACTCACTTTTCCTTCTTAGAGCAAGTTACTTTATTAGTGTTCAAAATTTTATGTCTGTAAAATGGAATTTTTTTTTTTTTTTTTTTTGAGACAGAGTCTCACTCTGTCACTCTGGGTAGAGTGCTGTTGAGTCATAGCTCACAGCAACCTCAAACTCTTGGGCTTGAGCAATCTTCTTGCCTCAGTCTCCCAAGTAGTTGAGACAAAGGTGCCCCCCACAATACTCGACTAGTTTTTCTATTGTTAGTAGTGACAGGGTCTCGCTCTTGCTCAGGCTAGTCTCAAACTCCTGAGCTCAGGTAATCCACCCGCCTCAGCTTCCCAGAGTGCTAGGATTCCAGGTGTGAGCCACTACTCCCAGCTTTAAAATGGAATTTTAGACATCCAGCAATTTTAGCTGAAACATATACTAATGGTCATCTAACCCTTCTCTTTTCTAGATTGAGACTTAAGACCAGAGAAAAAAGGAAATCTTAGCAAGTCCACACCCAGAGTTACCCGCAGAACTGTTATTAAAATACAAATGTTCTGAAGAGGAATTTAATAAGATTTGTCTATTGCTCAAAGTTTATCAGCTACTCTTAGTTATCTTCGGGTTGAAATTTGCAGACTCTACTTCAACCCTGTTTCCCTGGAGACCCACATTTTATTCCTTGAGATGGAGCTGAAAGGTTGACTTTTTACTGAAACTTTTCTCAGTATCTTTAGTGAATTTCTTCCTTTTGCTTCTATCCTATGTTATTCTTATCTCTGTCGTAGCATTTATCTTATCACGTTTCACTTATTTAGATAAAATACGGGCCTATCTCCCCAGTTGCACCTGGAGTGTTTTTGCTGCCTAAATTCCTGGGGCCTTTTTTTGGTACCTGACTCAGAAGTTCCTACACATAAATGTTTTTTTTGAATTAAGAAATAAAGTAAGTTCTCATTTAGGTATTACCATGAAATTTTCCCCAGCTTCTCATGCTGTGACACAAAACTCCCCTAAGAACTTGTAACATAAGTCAAATTCATACACTCAATAACTTCACGATGAGACACTTGGTGCTTTCGTAATGATCCTTCCAATAAAGTGGCTTTTAGACAATTCATCTTTTTGTGAAACATGGTGACCTGCTGTGTGTTTTAAGGAAACTTGATGTACCATCACTTTTACACAACATTTTCAATTTCTGGAGAATTTTTATATTCATTGTCTCATTTGGTCTTCACAGCGATCCTATAGCGTAGGTTAACATAGATGTTATTATAGCCTTCCACAGAAGAGTTCAATAAACGCAGATCATTGAAAGAACACAATTTTGAAATGAGGTTTTCTGACTCCAAATTTAGTTCTTGTACAATTCTAGCATGATTCTCTCTTTAAACTCTCCAGAAAGAAAAATCTTCAAATGAATCTGTGTTCTAAGTTAGTCCCAGCTCTTTGGGTTGCAAATGGTAGACCCAGATCAACCTGTCCTAACTAAAATAGAGAATTTAGTGTGATCAAAAAAAAAAAAAATAGTGATGAGAAATAACTTCAGGACGCTTAGTTACAGTCACTAAAGCTAGATGACCAGAAATCATCCTTTTGCATTTTCCATCTTTTGGACCTAACTTTTCTTTGAGTTTTTTTTGTTTTTAATCTCAGAAAGTATATCCCCCTTGCATTTGTCAGCAGACGGTTATGGAATTTTAGTTCTTACAAACATACAACTCAAGGAGTGCAGTTGAGCACATATGTGATCTTGGAGATCTGGATGAGGGTCCTTCCTTAGGGCTAAAGTGACATCAAACCCAACAGAGTGGCCTAGAGTCAGAGCAGAGAAGGAGCTGTCCCCCAATAATCTTTAGAAGTTACCAAATGAGACTTTATTTTCTTTGACATTACATTTTATGAACTACCATTCATTCCAATGCATGTTTAGAAATAACGGGGTTAGTGACTTGAATATAGCTATAATATAATCACCCTTTCACCCTTTATTATTATTATACTCTGTATGAACAAATAATGGCTCTCAATAGAAAAGCCCTATCACTTAAAAAGGGAAGCAGCAGTAGAGAATGAATATGGAAATTCCTCTCTGTCTTGCAACTTACTTTGAAAGAAAACAATAGAAATTTAAAGGAATGGGAGGTTATGAGGAGTTCACCAAAAATGGAATATTATCCTGGCCTTTGTTAATTATTATCAAGATTGATATTGAAGATGGAATGTCTACTTATATAATCTCCTTTAATTATATTTTAGTAGCAAGTTCCCCCTAAATATGATGAGATTTTTGTTTAAAAAGATCTCTAGATCTTTACAGAAAATGAGTATAGAACTTTTAAAAAAAAAATACATATAGAAAGAAAAGAACTGAGCTTACTTAGAGTCACAAAAATATGGGGTCATTGATTTATTCACTTGAAAAACAATTTGCTAGCTTGGTGCCTGTGGCTCAAGTGGCTAAGGCACCAGCCACATATACCTAAGGTGGCGGATTTGAATGCAGCCCAGGCCCTCCAAACAACAATGATGGCTGAAACCAAAAAATAGCCAGGTGTTGTGGCAGGCGCCTGTGGTCCCAACTACTTGGGAGGAGGAGGCAGGAGACTCACTTGAGCCTAGGAGTTGGAGGTTGCTGTGAGATGTGATGCCACAGCACTCTACCTAGGAGGACAGCTTGAGGCTCTGTCTCAAAAAAAAGAAAAAAGAAAAACAATTTGCTCCGCACCTATTCTTTGCCAGGCAATGTTCTAGTTGCTGAGAATGCAGCAGGGAATGTAATAAACAAAGTCTCTGCCTTCATACAACTTATAGTCTAGCATAGGATTTGGAAAACTTCAATAAAGAGATACATAGTAAATAATTTTGACTTTGTAGGCCACAGTATCTCTTTTTCAGCTGTTCAACTCTGTGCTTGTAATGCTGATAGCAGCCAGTAATTATACATAAACACATAAATAAGATTGTATTCAAATAAAACTTTATTTAAAATAACCGATGGCTGGTGCTAATTGGCCATAGTTTGCCAACCCTTGTTCCACCAGGCTGTTGGCTAAGGCTATACCAAATAACTAGCTGTAGAACTTAGGTTATGTTGTTGATTCTTCCAAATTTGGTTTTGCATTTTTAAATGTTATTAACAGTAGCTATTTCACAGATATATTTTTCAGAATAACTGGGACAATTTATACAACCGGCCTTCTTACTCATGGTGGGAACTTAATATCATTCAATTCTGAGTCAACTTCCTCACGTTCTAAATGAAGAACGGGGCAAATTAGGGAATCCCATAGTAAGTCATTCTGTGCTCCTTCACCACTTCCTGAGCTCTAACTCCCTAGCCTTTTGAGTCCCATCAATATAAAGACAGCAAAGTACAAAATAGCATTATAGGTTTGAAGAACTAGAATTATTTTGATCCCAATTTGATTTCCAAGGCATCTGGATAAAAAAAAAATTAAAAATACATATTTGATTTTATTATTAATATAGGCCTGGTGAAAGTAAACAAGGAAAATCAGATTATTTGATAAATTATGAATAAGTAGGAAAAAGATATAAGAAATTTGCCTGATCCTCTATACATGTATTCATGAATTTATGCATCCACAGGGAGTCTGGATCTATCTCTCTGTGAGACAGTCTGGAGCACACAAAAGACACAAAATGTTTGTCTTGTGTTCCTTATTTTCCAGAGCCTTCCACTCTAGTTAGATAGACAAGATATTAGTGTATCCACTCTGTCTACTGAGTATCCCCTCTTAGCCAGGTTTTGTTCTAGACACTGGAAAGAGCAGTGATAAAGGACAAAAGTCCCTCCCTTCCCAGAGGCTAAATTTTACCGGAGGGATACAGACAAGAAAGGAAATAATACATGAGTAAATAACAGAGCATGAACTTGAAGAGAAGAGAGAAAAAGAATCTGAGGAGTGGCAGTTGTAATTTTGTTGTTGTCGTTTTTGATTGGTGTTCGCATTTTTAAAGATGGTCAAAGAAGGACTTTGAGAAAATGCTTGCAGAAGAGGAGAGAGTGCACCTCAGGAACAGTTTGGGGAAGAGCATATTAGGCAAAGCAAACAAGAGCTGCGAGAGCCTGACGTGGGGCCATTACTGGTTTTTAAAAACAGCAGGTCACGGCACCGGGGTCAGAGTGAGCTGAAGAGGGAGTTGCTAGAGGTCAAGGTCAATGTACAGCGACGCCTGATGAGTGAAGACTCCTGAGGGCCACGGTGTGAGCCTTGCCCTCTACTTCTAATGAAATGGGAAATAATTGGAATGTTCTGAGCAAAGTCAAGACAGGTTCTGACTTCCCCGTTACAAGGATTACTGCAACTTCTCTGAGGAAAATAGATGGTAGAGAGATGGGATGGAGTAGGGAGATTTATGATTCTAACATGGCTTGTGAAGCAACTCTGTAGGTTGACCTAATCCTATCTTGGGCTACTTTGTTCAATGGGGGAAAAAGAAAGATCCCTGGATAATAAGCATCCACTCATAGTTCTTGCTTCTCTTATGAATTGAAACAACATGATTCACTCTGATTTCTGGCAATAAAGAATACCTCTAAAAAAGTTAAACACAACAAAAAGTAGAATTTAAAGTACAACAATGCCTTAGTTTCTAACAGGTGATCATCCCTGACTGGTCGGGAGTGAAAGTGGGAAGCTTTCCCTTGAGCTCTGGAACTGCCATTTCCATAGTTCCTGTGGCCTCGGAGGTCTGAGCCTTTTTTCTCTTACTTACATCCCAGCAACCTTTCGGTGGGTTTTTTGATCAGCTAGCACTTCCTCTGGAGCTGGGAAAATTGGAAGCTCCAGCTGTAGTTGGAGTCCTTGATGGAGCAGTCACTGGCAGTGCTGCTCCTCACTGTGCTGGAGTCTAGCACTGTGAAATCCCTGCTGCTCCGCTCTCCAGCTCACCTGACACACCACAGTTTCAGCTGCCTCTGGCAGATGGCATCACAGCCTCTTCCTGAGGGTCTTCTCAGACATGCATTGCTTCTGTAATAGCTCTACTGAGCCATGGATCATTTGGGTCCCACTCTTTCCCTTGGGCATTACATGCCAGGTTCTTAAATGAGAACAGGAGAGATGCCAATTTGGCAGATTTTTTTTAACCAACTCTTGCTATCCCCGTATGCCGAGAGCATTTTGTAGGAAGCATTGCTTCCTTTCTAGCCAAGGAATTTGTCTTTATTCCTCTGGACACACTCCTACTTCCATAGACTAACACTTTTCTTGGACAAGAGTCATGTTTTATGTGCCTTTGAATCTCGAGTGTCTGTATACACATCCTAATTAAAAGTTAGATGAAGGAATGAATGAATGCCTCACAGTATATGAAAAGCCCTCTCAGGGGCTTCCCAAAGCCTCTGCTTATGCTTAATAATCATCGCTGTTAGTTTCCTAAGTAAATGAGACTGTCTAATCTTTGTCCACATTGCTAATATAGGCTGGAATACAGCAACCGTTTATTTTGAGGGGATCAATACATAAGTTATGGATGTGATCATGATCTATAGATATTCTGAGGTTGTAGTGGAGAGATAAGACCGTATTCGGGTAGTAGAGCTTGAGTGAGAAACTTAAGGATGGATAGGGTTTAACCAAGCAGAGGAAAGGATTTCCAATAGGAAAATCAAAAGGAAGAAATCTTCAGCGTAAGGATGGGCTTGGCCTATTAGGGGCCACGAGAGCAGTGAAGAGACTCATCTAATGATAACTAACAATGGGGAGCAGAGAGAGGTAGGGACAACCGAGCACACTCAAGGCCACCTATGTAGGGGTCTCTAGGTGTTTCCTCCCTTCCCTCCACCTCCAATCTCATTCTTCTCCAGCATCCCTGCACCAACTGGTGTGAAGGAAGAGGGCATCTGGTTTAATGATCGCATAACTGTTGCTGTTGTGCATAGATTATAAGAGCTGGTATCTTTTATTTGTTCTCCCTCTGTCTGCCCTCACAAACTTTTTCTACTAAGCATTCAGGTGACCTTTGTACATTTTAAGTCAGGACCAAGGTTTCCTCTACAGAAAATGCTCTAATCTCTTCTAGTTCCATTTGAATCAGAAGCTGATGTCCTCACCGTAGCACTTACAGTGAAGGTTTGGATTGTATCCTCTTAGCTCTGGAGAACCAATGGGAAAATGTGAACTGAAATTATCTCGTAAATCAGTGCAGCTAGAACAATGTTACGTGATCTTCCCATCACTCCTGCCCATCTTTTCTTCAGCGCTCTCTGGAAAACCATCAATATCAATTCACAAAGTTGTGTCTGTCTTTCTGTGAAGCTGATAAAGTGAGCCTCTTAAGAGGCAGGAGTGTGATCAAGTGTCTGGTGCTCTAACCGTTTAGGTGGCTGGGCACAGGGTGATATCTGCCTGTGCGCTGCCTCTGAGTGGAATCGGGGCCGCCACAGTCTGAACGGCATATGCTGCTAGCTGGCTGCCTGGTTACCCTGCCTGGGTCCATTAATATAAAGCATAAACAAAGCCTGGATGAATGGGGCTGGCCATTTTGTTGCAACATATGGCAGTGGCGTCCCCGATATTTTTATCCTACTCCCACCCAGATGTTTAGTTCTCCTGACACTCAGTTTTATCTGCCAAGCAAGGTGGTAGAGAATGCCCTTGTGCTTTGGGGGAAAGCATGTTGATTTTTTTTTCAGTACCTTGCAAAAATAATCTAGTAGTCCGTTAATAAGGCTTCCAAAGCCCTTTTAAAAAGACGTTGCTGCATTTTAAAGTAAACCAGTCAATGTCTATTTGTCATCCTGTCTTTATCTCGCATATTCCCTTTTCGGCGTCCTTAAAACTCTAGCAAAATAAAACATGTCTTTCCCTCAAAACGTACACTTAAACCAAAGATAACACTTTCGCCAAAATTGTTCAGATGGTTTGCGAATGTTTCTCTTATGTGACAAACAGTGCTGGCTGTAGAGCTCTGCTATTTTCAACAGTAATTTTGAAGAACAACTTAGGCTTCGAGGCTGCAGGTGTAGCAGACGAGATAAGTGTAGGTCTGGCATTCTTTCCGCAGCTGACTGGGTCCTTATGCTTGAGTTGAAAATTATGGGCTACCAATGGTTCCAAGATCCCCTTAGAGTTTCTGTTTCTGACTGTTCGTCTTCGGGAAAGACTGTGTTCAGCCCTCTCTCCTGGCTGATTACTGAGGCAACCGTGTGCCTCGTCCCTTTTGGAAACCTCCACGGAGATGAAGAGATGCCCTAAATGTGGCTATTTTTGCCTCGTTGGCAAAGTTAGCAGTTACCACAGTGTACCAGGTAGCAGAAGGATAGAGTTTGCCCTCCCAGGAGCCCCTATCAAAGCTCTACAATAGATGAGAAATAAGCAATCTTTAAATAGGAAAGAGAGAGTAGTGCTGTGTAGAATAATAACACACTGTGTCTTCCTCGAGCATTTCCTCCCAAGATTCCGCGGTATTTTGCCAACATTCTATCCACTAATCCTAAGTGGCAGGTATTATTATCAACATTTTATAGGTGGGGGCCGTGAGAGTGCTGAGCAAAGCGGAGCCCAAACAAGTAAGGTCACAGTTGATAAGTTTGCTGAATTCTCAACTAAACTGCCAAATAAGAAGATAAGAAAAAGAAAGAAAGAAGAAAAAAGAGTTGTTTCAACAGCCTGTTTTTATTGAGTCTGAACACAGTTCATCTCCCTATCGGGGTTTTCAACTTTTGGAATTATTTCATCAAGCATTCCTCCAGAGTTTTAAAAATCTTTCAGTCCCCATCCTTCCCGACCCAGCTATAACTTCACCAAGCCATTCGTTATTTTGTATTGGAAATGCACTCTTCGCCTGCTTTGCAGGGCGATGCACTGTCTTAGCGTTTTTCCTGTCTCCTTCATTGCTTCTTATCAGCTTCCTCGTCTTCTCAGTGTAGGACCCCTTCTTTATGGACCTGCATCCTCTGTTGGAAATGGTAAACAAATAAATATTCTGGATTTATGTAAGATACACCTGCCCATAGAATGATGCATGTCTGTAAATGCGTGCTTTCCCTCTCCTGGCCTTCTCCTCAGAAAAGCAAACCTTTCCCTGGGAGCCTGTCACTATGAATTCATCTTTGAAACCAGTAACTATCTGATGTTTTTCCAGCTTCCAGCTTCCTCCCACTCTCCCTCTCCAGCCCACGTGATTTTGTGGGAAGTCAGGAAGTTAAGATTGATGGACCCTGGAGTTGTTGCTAGAGGCTCTGAAATAGTCTCCTTGGCACTTTTATTCTCCTCCCAAACAGTCTTCCCACCCCTGCCCCATATATCATTTCTCCAATTCATAGGCTAAAATACTTCTTTGCTCCTCGATATCTGAAGTATGACCCCCCCAAGCAATGTTTTCCATTGCTTTGTTTCTTACAAAACATAATAATTTTGTGATATAATATATATCATGGTACATATGTATAATATAAAACATTTGAAAACAACGTATCATCAAAATAGAGTGTACCCATAATTCAGCCTTTAAAACAATCAAGTAATTATAGTTAAATTTATAATGTAAGTACTGTTTACATGGTAGCTAAAGAAGGACAAAAATCTATTTACAGAATAATCCCTTTGTAGGTTTTGCTGTGTTGGAGTATATGTATTTGAAGACATCTGTAGTAAATAATTAATGTAATTACCTCTGGGTTGTGACTTTAATTTTATCACTTGTGCTGGTCTAAATTTTCTAGAAAGAATGTGTATCATTTATTCATAAAACTATCTAAATACATTTAAGGTGAAAATAAATCAACTTATTGATTTACATTCAGCGCTAATGTGGGCCCGCTTATTGGTCTGAAAATGTGTATCTCTCGGGAAAATAATGACCATTTAAAAATAATAACTTAAGAGTTATTTTTAAAAGGGGGTCTTATGTACATGGTTGGTTATTGGTTGGGGTCATCCAACAAGGGATTTTTTTGACACAATGGAGATGAAGAGCCTATTTTCTTTGTAAACTGCTAAATCAACCAGGGTATAAGTCAAATGATAAAAATGAGATTGGGAAATTCAGATAGATTTAAAAAGGTTAAATTCTGAGAAAATATCTACACAGCACATCATTTGGAGGCCAATTTTGTGTCCTGCAACCAATATAAAAATGTTTCAGCACTTGGAAAGCAGCCGTCACTTTTCTACAAGCCCTACCTCTTCCAAAATAACAGGGAGATTTCAGACAGAAAGCTCTGGTTTTGTCAGTGTGGGGTTTTAGCATTATATTAAGAACCAAAGGGGAAAACTAAAGAATGTAAAATGTCTGCTTGCCTGAAGATTCTTAACAACTTTCTCAGGGAAGAATTTTTATTGAATTGTGCCACAGTAAGCGTTAAAACAGGACGTACTGTGAGTTAAAACAGGACACAGGGAGGGAGTGGCATGGGGTGGAATTATCAAAGGAGATTTCAAGGTGGAAATGTATCTGTCTCTTGAAAGACAGATCCAGCAGCATAAATGGAATGTTCTTAGTCAGAGTGAACAGTAAGGGGCATGCCCAGGAGACTGAAATTGCGTGGCAGGTGTGGCTGGATGTGCTAACGGGCTTCCAGCCTGACAAAGTATCGGTGTTGTGTAGACAGAATGAAAATTGTGTCAGCTGATGCAAAACTCAAAGAGGTCTGAATTAATAAAACATGGTACATACAGGAGGGCCAAAAAATGTACACATTTTAAGCAAAGAAAAAAGTGTATTAAAACTGTAATACTCCACATAGTATACCAGTGACAGAAGATGAATACAAGGGCGCCTGTTGTAATCGCGGAAGTCAAACGTGACTTGAGTATTACAAACTGTATACAACTTTTTCTTTTCTTAAAATGTGTATACAGTTTTGGCACCTCTGTATATACACCGTGGAGTACTTCTCAGCCATAAGAAAAGATGAAATAATGTTTTTACAGCCATTTGGATGGATCTGGAGACCATGATCTTAAGTGAAGTTTTCCAAGAATGGAAAGACAAACACCTTATGCACGTGTTAATAATTTGGAACTAATTGATGGGCAGAGGAAGAAGCAATAGTTATAGGAAATTAAGAAGGTAGAGGGGGAAGAAGGAGAGGTAAAACCTTACCTGACAGGTTCAATGAAGACCTTTCAGGTGATGGGCACACTTAAAGCCCAAACTTTAAACAAAAGTCACCCTTATAACAGAAACATTTTTACCCTGGTACAACTTTGAAATAAAAGAAAAATAGGTCTGACTAGTTCCCTGACGTCTCATACGGGGTTGCTGGTATATCCAGGGCTCACAAAGCGTCTCTGATTTCTGGGACGTGGGGTGAGAATCAAAGGTTAAAGCAGCTTTTCTTTTAAAGGTCCTGACCATCCATTCCTTGGATCTGGCCTACAGGGATAGGTGGTAACCATTCTTCAGCACTGTGGGTTATGGTGTTGTATGAGATTATGCTCAGCCCCTTGAATGAGAAGATCATTAGTAGTAAGCCCAATTCTGCAAGTATTCAGTTTCACAGGAGTGCTGCATGGGCATTCCACGGTCATCACTCCGTTTCCTTATCTGTAAAATGAAGATAACGGGTGTACTGGTGGCAGTGCTATAAGAAAAAAGAAAATGCATATTATGTATTTAATATAGTTCTTGGGACATTTTAGAGATTCACTATCTAGTAGATAATACAGTGTTTTACCGAGTAATTACTATTTATAAAGCTTTTAAAACATTTTTATTTATTATTATTTATTTTTACTTTATTTGTTTGTTTGTTTGTTTGTTTGGACAGAGTCTCACTCTGGCCCCCCCGGGTAGAGTGCCATGGCATCATTACAGTTCACAGCAACCTGAAACACTTGGGTTCAAGTGATCCTCCTGGCTCAGCCTCCCAAGTAATTGGGACTACAGAGCCTACTATAATGCCCAACTGATTTTTTTTTATTATTATTATTTTTAGTAGAAACAGGGTCTTGCTTTTGCTCAGGCTGGTTTGGGAACTCCTGAGGTCAAGCCAATCTATCGCCTCAGCCTCCCAGAGGCCTAGAATTATAAGTGTGAGTCACCACAGCCACCCGGCTATTTATGAGGCTTTGAACACCAAAGTTAAAACAATAAAGAGAGGAAAGGGGAAACAGAGATTAAAATGAGGCTGCAGAGGTGGAAAAGAATGAAAGGAAGAATCACTGGGGGCGGGGGGGCTAGTTGCCTAGTAAGGCAGAACTGAAGTGCCCAAATGCCTTACTATTGAGAATGCCTGGTTGTTCTTTATTTAAGATAATATTACACAGCCGCTAGAGAAACAGAGCAGAGAGACTGTGGCAGCAGAAGTCAAAGGTGGCGGTAACTGGGACTCCTATATATCCCTGCCCAGAGAAAGTGGGAGGAGATTCCCGTGCTGGCCAGCTAGTGACAGTCAGAGCCTCTTTTTTGCCAGAGTCCCAGAGAACTACAAGACTCCCTAGTTCTTCAGGAGGACAATCACATTCGGGCAAGAGAAGTTCAAAGGGGTTCATCTGACCCTGTAACTCCTGGCCGCCTTATTACCGCAGTGCCCCTTGTAGTTTCTAGGGTTACTTGAGTGATTCTCGATTTTTGTAAATAACTCTTTCACGGTGCTGCTGACTGTACTGCTTTGCCATGGGAAAACATTTTTCTAGGACACTGATAATCCTTCAACTTTTCTCCCACAGCTTCCCTGTCCCTACACTTTCTTTCCTTCTGAGATTCCTTATCAGTGCCCCCCTACCGCACAGTGATTTTTAGGCTAACCCCTCTGATGTGAAAACTGAGGGAAAAAAATCTTTCTGGGATCTTTCTGAAGCTTTGATTGATGTAAAGCACAAGAAAAGCACAGCTGGAATTGAAGATACCCAGCTCCCCCGCTATTTGGCTCAGCATTGGAAGAGAAGTGGGGTGGGCAGCAGGCTTCGTTTGGTCTCGAGTGTGAGAGCAGAGCCAAGAGGAAGCAAGGTGCCATTTGGTAAAATATTTTGGAGCAATAACTGTGCTTTGAAACTAATGAGAATAATGTTTAGCTTAACAGCTTAGGTCAAATTGCATGTGTTATATTTAACACTGGAGAAAAAGAGCAAAAGGAAAAAGCTGGCATACCCTTCAAAAATCTGCACACACCCCTAATCAAAGGACACCTTTTAATGTTCTCACAAAAAAAAGGCAACAAATGCTGGCTAAATCTCCTTTGATGGAACCCATTTCTTCCATCAACTTTTTGTCATTAAAATTTTCTTTTAAAATTTGAGCCAAGTTACTTTTCCCCAAATATGTGTTTCAAAGAGATCCTTTAAACTTTTTAAAGAGGAAGGATCATAGCGTATTTTGAGAATCCGAAGGACAGCACATCCCCACACCTTTAGAAATTCACATACCCTTACATATGTTTTTTCCACCCGCCTAACTCAAAGGGATTCAGAGATCCATGATGAACCTTTAGTTCAA
>NW_003852396.1:66187016-66222124 GCF_000181295.1 Otolemur garnettii | reverse complement strand
ACAGGAGCCTCAAGTTGTCCCCCTGGGTAGAGTGCCGTGGCATCTCAGCTCACAGCAACCTCCCACTCCTGGGCTCAAGTGAGTCTCCTGCCTCCACCTCCCAAGTAGCTGGGACCACAGGTGTCCACCACAAGGCCCGGCTATTTTTTGGTTGCAGCCGTCATTGTTGTTTGGCGGGCCCGGGCTGGATTTGAACCCGCCACCTTGGGTGTACATGGCTGGCTCCTTAGCCACTTGAGCCACAGGCGCTGCCATCAACAATTTCTATTCTAAAGCAAGTCAACGTGAGTCAGTGAATGAAAATAAGTATGTTTATCTCTTAAGATGGCTGTAAAGATTAAATAAGTAAAAGTCATTTCAGAATTCATTACAATGCCTGGAGTTCAGTAGATTCTGGCAGTTGTACTTTGTTGTTCGTATCACTATCACTACTTTCTCAGTTCCATATCCACATTCTGAAAAACAGGACTTCAAAAAGCGAAATGACCTTGAATTTTATAAAATAAAGGCATCCAATTTTCTACAATTATTTAAGATCTTCATTAATAGGTGCAGCTAGTTCTTTCTACACTTTAGAAATTTATCAACTAAAGGTAAATAACTAACTCACAGGATACTTACTCTTTACTTGAAACTCTTTATAATATATAGAAACAGAAGCACTTGACCTTGACTTAAGTTTAACTACCTTTTTCCCCATCCTCAGTGAGTTTTTTTTCTTTTTTACTCTTTGGTCTCTATTGACGGTGGCATGATCACATGGGTCAGGGGAGTGGGGAATTGTCTATAGCAGCGATAATAAGTGACTGGGTTAAGACACCAGAATGCCAATCACATTACTTATTCAATTAAATGGCTTTATTCAAGTGATTTGTTAGTTCAAAGGGAAGGGAGTTTTCTGGTCATATTCTTTGAGCTGCAGAAGCAGGAGATATGTTTCTCAATTCTCCAAATTAATAAATATGAATACATTTGCCTAGGAAACATTTGGATAATCAGTGGCTATTTTCTATAAAGTCTATTATTTCCAACAGGATGGGAAATCTTACCAGCTCTCCTAAGTTACTTTTCAAAGTAATATTATGTCAAATAGCAAAACAAACATGAAAAAATGCTCAATGTCACTAATCACAGGGAAATGCAGATTATAACCACAATGAAATATCACCTTACCCCTGTTAGACTGGCTCTTATTAAAAAGTCCCAAAACTATCTGGTGTGGAGGCAGAGAGAAAGAACTGCTGGTGGGACTGCAAGTTAGTAAAACCTCTACGGAAAACAGTATAGAGATAGCTCAGAGAACTAAAAGTAGAACTATCATTCAATCCAGTAGTGCCGCTACTGAGTAATTACTCAAAGGGAAAGAAGTCATTTTATCAAAAAGACTCCTGCACTTAAGTGTTTAATACGGCACAATTTACAACTGCAAAGATATGGAATCAACTCAAGTGCCTATCAATTGATGAGTAGATTAACAAAATGTGTTATTTATATATATACGTACACACACAAACACACAGACACACAGACACACATATACACACACCATGGAATACTACTCAGCTACAAAGAATAACTTAATACCTTTTTCAACAATTCAGATGAACTAGAAACTATTGTCCAAAGTAATGTTATGTAAAGAATGAATAAATCAACATCACACGTACTTACTATTAAATTGGAACTAACCAATAAGCACACGTGAGCATACAGGGAAATAAAACTCAAGGGAAATCAAGCAGGGAGAAGCAAGGAGGAGAGGATGGACAAAAACCTACCTAACAAGTCCAATGTCCACAATCTGGGTGATGGGCACACTTGTATCAATGACTATACAATGATTATAGAGCAATCCATGTAACCAAAAAGATCTGTGTCCTTGTAATCCTATGACATAAAAAAAATAAAGTAATATCATGTCAAAAATTAACAAAACCTTAGAGATTATTTATTACAAATTAACTCACATTACAGATGGGAAAAGTGAGTCTCACAGAGGATAATGTATCTGCTGAAGCTGTACAATGAATTATAACAAAATTATAAAGCCCTCTTAACATTCCAAGCCAAATTTTTAATACCATAACCCTAGCATTACCAAAAAGGCCAACATACAAGCTCAGAGAGTTAGGACTGTCTAATCTCAGCCTGCAAATCAACATACTTTTGGCTGTAATATAACAGTACCTCAGAAACAACAAGTTTTAAAAGAACTTGCATACTCTATTCCTAGGGACAGATGGAGCTAGTATTCATAAAACTCTTGCCTGTATTGATTTGAATTTTATTTTTCAGAAGGGAGAAATTTTTGAAAATAAATCTTTTTTGACTCAGAATGCCTTCTTATATATATATCATTGTTTTTGATGACTCATGATATATTTATTGGATTTTTTTTAAACCAGATAATCTTTGCAAGAAGAACAGAGGGCTCGGCGCCTATAGCTCAACCGGCTAAGGCGCCAGCCACGTACACCTAAGGTGGCGGGTTCGAATCCCCAGCCCGGACCCGCCAAACAACAATGACGGCTGCAACCAAAAAATAGCCGGGCGTTGTGGCGGGCGCCTGTGGTCCCAGCTACTTGGGAGGCGGAGGCAGGAGACTTGCTTGAGCCCAGGAGTTGGAGGTTGCTGTGAGCTGTAATGCCACGGCACACTACCCAGGGGGAGAGCTTGAGGCTCTGTCTCAAAAAAAAAAAAAAAAAAAAAAGAAAGAAGAACAGAGATTTTACTGTCTATACAAATAGAACATTTAGAAAATGGGAGAGTCTTCTCCATCCCAAATTTTCTGTACCTTTCCCCCAGACTTTAGACTTTCTTCTATATTATTATGAATATTATAGTTTACTCACATTTTACCTTACTATTTCTTATCCCTATCCACTTTCTGTGACTGCTGTGATACTCCTGTGTTCTTCCTTAAAATATATCACAAGATTGTTCTCTAGGAAAGAGAGCATTTCACTCAACAGACAAAAAGCACTAGATCCAGATGTCAGAAAGAAGAAAGAAGACAAACACTTGCATAAAAAAGACAATCTAGTACTAGAAATGAAGATTCAGAAAAAAAGGAGGCAGGATGTGAGAAAGAACAGGAAATTTAAAAAAATCGTCTATGTGTTTTGGTCACTCATTTATTTATTCATTCAGGTATCATTTATTGGGCAGCTACAATGTACTAGGCACAAACCTAAGTATCACGACACATCCATGAACAGAATTGACAAGATCCCTGCTTTTAGAAAGCTTTTATTCTAGAGTGGGAAGATGAATCATAAGTTGAAGACTTGAGAAGTAAGAAATTAGTACCTCAGAAGTTGATAAATGATAAGGAAAACGTGTGCTGGTAGACCAGTAGCTCTGGAACTTACTGAGATGGGCAGAATAGGCATCCTTGGGAAGATGACATAGGAGCAAAGACTTGATGAGGGTGAGGGAGACGCCTATGCAGTATCCAGAGAAAGGACACCCTGAGTGAAGCAAACAGTGCAAAATCCTGAAGGGGCAGGAACAGATAGGCAAAAAGGTGGCCGAATCAGAGTGAGGCAGAGGAGAGTTGTAGGACTGAAGGCTGAATGTGGACCAAATGGTAAAGAAAGTATCTAACTTGTTCTTGTTACTCCCAGCCAATTATTCCCATTCTTGTTAAGCCCAGTACCGAGCTGGTACTGTTGCATCGGGTTAGTGTTCAGTACATGCCACAGAAGTGACTGAACAAACTAGTGAAAGCAAGAGCGGGAGTCAAGAGCATTTCTTAATTTAAGTGAGAAAAGTGGGTTCAGGTGGAATTTCACCGACTGCCCACAATGGCTAAGTATCTCTCTGTACACTAACATGATATGTTTTCGATTTGTTTAAATGTTTCCTAAGTGAAGAAGAAAGCAGAAAATAATTCAGTTCCAGTGTTGTACATCAGGAGACAAGATAATTAGTGTCACCACGTCGGATCTGGTTACTTCACACTCGCTCCATTTTCCTCTCCACACTGTTCACGTGTCCCTTCATTTATCGCTCTCTTCACTTCAGCTCTCATTTCTCTTCCATTCTAACGTCTGGGCATGTAGCAGTGACAATGTGGAGCAATGATTCATTCAGGTTTAAAGAGTCTTGGAGGAGTCACAGAGTAATTCCCCGGTAGAGCTGCAATGATGAGAGGTGGATGGAGAGACCTGTACTCCGTCCGTACCCTGCCTATGAAGCTAACGGCAGGGAAACAAGCGAAATTACCTCCCATTATGAAACACATCCCGTCATTTTTATCTGTCTCAGAGTGTCCTTGCAGGATGGTGCACACCCGCTTGCTGTCTAACCACATGTAGAGATTGATCCTTTTATGGGCTTTTAATGTATCCGCCATTAACTTCAAGAAGTCCAGATGTTTCAACATCATGAAGAGGAAGGAGAATAATTGGATTGTACTAGATCTCTTGGGATCTTAAATCCTGATAGGATTTAGCATCCCCTCTCATCCACCGTAGTTTTTCTTTTCTCCTACAAAGATGAAACTCCTTCATTTTTCCTCTAAAGATAAGGTTGCAATGATCTAGAAAGGAGCTGGAGAATTTCCACACCTTGGTAAGTATTTGTTTACCTTGATAACTTCGGAGAGTGGATGCTATACCCTCTCCTCCACCTGCAAGAAGAGGCAAAGACCAAAATCTACCTAAAACATGTGTTTTCTTAGATTGCTTTTTACTAGTAATGCTAGCGTATTGGGAGCGCACACACACGCATATATGCACACACACACACACGTACATACATATATAAATATATATAATAAAACATAAAAGCTCCAAAACCAACTTCCCCTCTCCTCAGAATCAGTGTTAAATTTTTGAAGTGAATTTCTAAAAAAAAAAAATAAAATTCCTATACTCTTAGTTATACATAATATACTTACAGTTTTTTTTTAATGTATTCAAAATGTGTGGCATAGTTCCGTGTTGTTGCACACAGATCTCCTTGATTCTTTCTAATGCTTGTGTAGTATTGCTTATACCTGATAGAGGTATTTGGCTGGTCTTTTTCTTTTGATGTTCTTTCCCCTTTATCATTATTGCAAATGATGAAAAAAATACTATGCATAATATCTGTGTATTAAAATCTATTGTGAAAACACTTCATATTATTTCTTTAGCTATAAATCATGTAGGAATCTGTAAGAAAACATTGGAAAATGCCCCTTCTTTCATGAGGCCAAAATAATATAGGCATTGACTAATCAGGAGGTGAGTCATGCTTAATTATTTTTTTTCTCCTCCTGGGAGAAGAGGAAAGTTACAGTAGGCTCATAGTACTTAAGAAAACATAAAGTACAAGAGAAAACATAAACATACAACTTCCTCTTCAATTTGAAGTTTCATTTCTGACTCCACCTTCATCAGAAGATTCTGGTTAGTTCATGCTTCCCTGAAGTACCAGTCTTGAAAGAGATAGTGGGATGCATTTCCAGGTTTCTCAGAGCAATGTCCCAACTTTTGTGAATGCCACTTGAGTTTCCTGGGTCTATGTGAAGATTTGATTAAGCTGATTTCTACTTCTCTTTATGATGTATTTATTTACTTTCCTGGTTTGTAAGGCCCTCCATAATCTGATATGTTACGTACCTCATTGTTCTTTTTGTTTGTTTGTTTGATTTTGTTTTGTTTTATTTTTTGAGACAGAATCTTACTTTGTTGCCCTCGGTAGAGTACCATGGCCTCATAGCTCACAGCAACCACAAACTCTTGGACTCAAGTGATCCTCTTGCCTTAGCCTCCCGAGTAGCTGGGACTACAGGTACCTACCACAACACCCAGCTATTTATAGAGATGAGGTCTCAGTCTGGCTTAGGGTGGTCTCAAACTCGTGAGCTCAAGTAGTCCACCCACCTTGGCCTCCCAGAGTGCTTAGGATTACAGGCATGAGCCACTGCGCCCAGCCTACATACCTACATACCGACATACCTCCTCTCACTACAATCACCTTACAAGTACTCCTCTTAGGAAGCTGCACTCTGAGGTCAGTTCTTAGTCCTCCCTTCCAAGCAATTTTGAAACTCTTTTCTGAAATGGCTGTTAAAGCGATTGTCATATTACTCTTAATGTCCTGAATGTCATCAAAATGTCTTCCTTTCAATATTCCTTTTATATTAGCATAAAGAAAAAAGTTACTGGGGCCCAGTTCAGGTGACTAGGAGGTTGTTCCAATACAGTTATTTTTTTACAGGTTGAAAACTCCCACATAGACAGTGTTCTGTGAGCTGGTGCACTGTGGTGATGAAAGAACTATGAGTTGTTGGCATAAAGTTCCAACATAAAGTTGTTTTCCTCTAACATTTTCACATAGCCTTTTTGGCACTTCCAAATAGTAAACTTGGTTAACTGCTTGTCCAGTTGGTACACATTCATTGAATAATCCCTCTGGTATCAAAAGAGGTCAGCAACATCGTCTGGATTTCTTGATTTGGACTGAGGGAATTTTTGGTCCTGGAGAACTGGCTGACGTCCACTGTGCACTTTGATGCTTTGTTTCAGGGTCACATTGGTACACCGTGTTTCATCACCAGTGATAACTTGGTCCAAAACATTTTCTTCCCTTTCCAAAAGGACTTGGCAAACTTTGACTCTTTTGCTTTTGTTCATCAGTGAGCTCCTTTGGGACCATTCTCGCACACTTCTTTCTCATGCCAAGATTTTTAGGTAAGATTTTCCTGTTTCTTGGTTAATGTTTACTTAGTCTGCTATGCTTCTCACAGTCAGTCAACAATTTTGAGGTACCATTTGATGAGTTTTTTGCAATGTTTTTATCTATTCTTCTCTTTACTGGTTCCCTAACCTCCCCTTATTATTGAAGCGTTGTCTCCCCTCATGAAAATATTTAATCCATTCCAACACTACCATTTCTTCATGGTATCATTATCTCCATAAACTTGGACTACCATATTCCTGATTTCCCTTCCCTTGTTGCCACATTTACTAAGAAATGTAATAGTTTGTTCATTACTCCAATTCAAGTTCTGATATTCTCACAACGGCACACAAAAACATGCAACAATAATGAACACCACTCAGCAAGATAGCCCCACATATCCACATGGACATAGTTGTGAGATACCAGTACACTAATGTTAGGAAACCTTAGTCAGTTGTTTATACAGTGCTACCATGGTAAGCACACAGTGGCAAGGTTGCAAACTTAATTGTCAGAACTTGTATGTACAAATATATACATGCATGAGTCTTATATAAATTTTATTGACATAAAGGATATGGAGGGCTCAGCACCTGTAGCTCACTGGCTAGGGCACCGGCCATATACACCAGGGATGTTGGGTTCAAACCCAGCCCAGGTCTACCAAACAACAATGACAACTACAACAACAAAAGAATAGCCGGGTGTTGTGCTGGCGCCTATAGTCACAGCTACTTGGGAGGCTGAGGCAAGAGAATTGCTTAAGCCCAAGAGTTAGAGATTGCTGTGAGCTGTGACGCCACAGCTCTCTACTAAGGGGAAGAAAATGAGACTTTGTCTCAAAAAACAACAAACAACAACAACAACAAAAAACAGTATATGGAGCATACCATAACAAATGTAGGTATGTATATACCAATATGTATCTTTTTATCATATAAAAGTATAATAATTTATAATTAACGATGAATGTGCAATATGCTTTATTCCAGATAACTACTTGATTCTTATACAGTACTGTTATTGATTTTTGCTGAATTCTTGTATCCATAACCACTCTATGTTTGCAATACATATGAATGTAGTTCCAATGTGAAGATTGGTTAATATTTTAGTATGTTAACGAGTAAGGCAAAAGTGAAACGACAAACACCTATGTTGGAGAATGTGATCAATGACATAAATAACCAACTTCCTTCTTATATTTGAATTCCAGTTTTTTTTATAGTGGAAAATGATTTTCTCTGTTCTCTGTGCTAGTCACAATATAATCCCTACAGACATGACATACTTCTAAATTTAATCTGTATCATCATTTTCTTCATCAGTTCCTTCCATCTAGAAATGAACAAAACAATAAATTAAACTTGATTTTAACATTTGGTCACAATCTCATCCTGGTAGATTTCAAGTTGCCAAGGCGATCTCACTAAACACAGAGTTGCCAAGAGCTGTGCACTAACCGTTCTTATCAATCCCACCAAATAGAAAGAATGGACATAGGTGATAGCAAAAGGTATTAGTTACGAAGTGATGGGTTTGAATATATGACACCTTGGCTTTTAACATAATTTATCTCAATTAAATTTATCAAATTTAATTTTTTATTAATGGCTGTATTCAAAAACTGAATCATAAAATTCTTAGAAACGTGACAATTGGATTTATGAGCCTGTGCAAGCAACAGCCGCTCCAGCTTACTGCTAGATTATATGTCATCACTTTCCAAAGGGTAAACTAGACCACACTCTGTGTCCCTCAAGTTTTATGAAAAAAATAATTTTTTTCTTTGTCTTTTTCTTTCTTTCTTTTTTTTTTTTTTTTTTGAGATGAGTTCTCACTATATCACTTAGTCTGGTCTCCAACTCCTGGTTTCAAATGATCCTCCTGGGTAGCTAGAGGGATGTGCTTCTGTGCCCGGCTCAAAAAGAATTTTAACTTCTGGTAATGCAAAGATTGGATATGGTGTGCATATTTTTGTAAAACAAATCTAATAGTCTGAAATTTTTTTTTATAGCAAGAGAAAAGGATGACCTAGTTTTCCAGATTTAAAGGTTCTAGCAAACTCCTCTTATTCGACTTCTTTGTTTATGGACAATCAGGTTGAAATGACTAGGGAATGAAGGCAGCATTCCGTGCAAAGATGTGTCCAACCTTTTTTTCTTTTCTATTATAATTGGAAGAATAAGAGTTGTCTTGGGCCACACATTAAATACACAAACACTAACAGAAGCTGATAAGAAAAACAAATAAATAATACGTAAACAAATAAATAAATCAGTCCCTGCATACTTTTCACAATATTCAACACCACAAACACAACACAGTCCTCAAATGATCTGTATGAGGCCCACAGGCCTCAGGTTGGACGCCACTGTGGCCTCTCACAGACTGACTTTGAACCTGATAATTTGTGCAGACAAATACATGGTTTACTGAGTTTTGTTTAAAATTATTTGAAAAAAAAATTTCAAAATTTTACATTTTTATTCCAGACTCAGAAAAAAAATGTAAAATAATGAACTCCACTTTCCAAGAAATAAATATTCAAAGAATGCAGTCATTCTTTAATCTTTTGGGAAGTTCAGTGGCATCCCACCAGTATACACTTCTCATTAATTTCTGCTCTTTGTTCAGTTATGTGGGGGACCAAGGGCACTCGGTGGCCTCTGTGCCATTGGAGCACTCTATTTCTGCTTGGGATATTCATTAGAGTGTGTGCTCATAACTTTCGTTACTAATTCCCATTTCACTTCCAACAAATGTACTTTTCTTCAACTAGAACTTCACGGACTAAACTCTCTGTGTGTGTTTTGTTTGAATATCTTATCAAAAGCAAATTAATGTTTAGTTCAGAATGTATCTCGCTAGAGACTAGGGAGGGTCTCCACTATAGGACTGGGACAAATCACCGAAGCAGTGGGCTTGCTTTGGTATAACATGGCTTCACCTCAACAAGGAGGATGACTTTGCAGCTTCTCCACAGCCTTTTGCTTTTTATGTTTTCATTTAATGGTGTGACATCCTATGACAATTATCATTATTTTGGGCCCAATTTTCCCTCTGAAGCAGCTTTGACACAGATCAATGCATCTCAGTGTCATTTTTTATGGAGCTGCAACATCAGAAACTGACAGCTGGAAATCTTAATTGGTCCAGTGACAGAAAATATAATGACTACTCGCAGTGACTTATTTTATCTGACCTTGTGTTTAATTCAAAGGTAAATTTTAATCTCACTATTAGAACAGAGAAAGTTGTGGGTCGGTGAATAGGGGCAGATTGGCCTGAGAAAGGCCCTTCATTTGGAAGAAAATTACTGCTGGTGGTAGGGCTGTCATTAAATTAGGATTTAAGTGCTGGTCTTGAATGACAGATACCGAGGGTCTCCATGCCTATTTGAACTGCCAACCGTTCTGCTGTGCCTGTCATTACAAATGGCAGCAGACATGGAATGCGGCATGGAAGGCTGCCCACCAGTGACTGGCGGGAGGCCCTATTACAAAGGCCACCAGACAGCTGTCAGACACACTGGCATTTGATCATTACTGACTTGGTCCAGAGCCCAGCAACTTTGACCCAGAGGCAAAAAGTTTCCTATAATACCATCCAAACTACCCAATTCCTGTGCTCCTGGAGAGAAAGCTATTTCTAGAATAAGAATATCAGATTTTTCCTTCTGAGTCTGGCTATTAACCCAAAATTTCAAATGTTTTATTGGTAGTTGAACACCGGTATACTAAGAAAGTATTCTTAACACCTTTAGTTCATCTTGAGCAGACATATCATGGAGAAGGAGATGGCACAAAAGGGAAAAAGAAAATGACCAACATAGATTGCGAAGCTGTCTTGAGGTTTGTTTCAAGGCTTGACAAATGCACTAGGTGATTGTGAGAACTAAATGGCAGCATGTATACTAAAAAGCTTGATTAACTTGATGGTGAAGACGGGGGCGATGGTGATGATGATATTGATGGCATTCTGAATGGTGCTGAATTAATATTTATTTTTACTGGACAAATATATGATTAATATTTTATAACTATTTAAAAATATATCAAATGCACTGTTAGTCAAAGAATATTATGGAATCGTTGAAATTATAGACCTTAAAGAAATAAAGTCAAACAAGGGCCTAGCTTAGAATTCTGGCTCTAATGCCAATAAGCTGGCAAGCCATAGTTTCTGTATCTGTAAAAAGAACTACTACTTGGTATCCTTGAAGTGATTGAGGCAAGGTCTGAGTAGCATTTAGTGCAGTGCCCAACACATAGTTAGCAGACATTTCAGCTTGGTCATGCTACTTTCAATTCAATGAATACTGAGCCATTGTATTTTTTAATTATTTTTATTAAATCATAACTTTGTACATTGATGCATTGATTATGGGGTTCAGGGTACTGCTTCGATATACAATGTGAAATCCTTACGTTGAACTAAGTAACAAATCCATCACAATTATACACATTTCTTAATAGTTTTGAAATGTACCATTGCATCACGCACATTAGGTGAGGTGCCCCTAAATGCCCTCCTGCCTCCCATATCCCCGCTCCCTTCTCTCTCCTCTTTCCTTCTACTTTCTGGACTATAGTTATGTTTTGCCATTCATATGAGTGGAGCCAGTGTGTTCTTCAGCAACTCTACCAGATGGAGAGCTAGGAGTGGTTCCCTCAGCATGTTTCTCTTCTAGTTGTGACTTTGTATTAGTCCAGGTCTCCCAAGAAAAAAAAGGCAAGACTGGGCTTTTTGAGAACAAAGGCTTTTGAAAGAAAATGAGGATAGCATTTAGAGTTAGACGGGGAGAATTATTAGGCAAGAATGCAAGTCTGGCCTGGAATGAGTGAGGGGGAAAATAAGTTGGGTGGAAAAGTCCTAGATCACCACAAAAACTAGGGAACATTCAAGAAGACTACCAGAAAATTCTTGAGACAAAGTAGGCTGTTGGAGGAGTCTCATGTCTTCTAGAGTGGACCTTGCATTGCTCAGTCATTGGCTGGAAGAAGACTGAAGGAGAGCATGTCATTGGTACAAAGGTGGCAATCAATTTCAGAGCACAGCAACAGAGTCTATTGGTCATGGTAGCCCTCTGAAGTTTAAGGTCTGTGAGACATTGTCATGGCCACCAAAATCTCCTTGCCTTTGAATCATGTTATTTCTCTCAGAGTGTCATTAATTAATTCAATCTTTCCATTTAAAAATCTACTCATAATATTTTCTAGACTCCTCCAGGTGCTGACTAATGTTTACAGTTTGCATCTTTCTAATGTTTTCTGTTTCTTATAAGCAGTTAAAGTAAATAAAGTTTTCTTCCTTATAATACTTATTTTCTCCCAAGTAGTCGACTCATCAGAAGTTCACCAAATCTCTGGACTGGAGCTTCATTCTTCAACACGTTGAGATTCTCACTTCCTGTAAGGAATGTTTGTTTCTCTACTGGGAAAGCCAGACTTTGATGTAGGACCCCTGTGCTGGTCTGGACTCCACGGGACCCTCTTCTGGTACCCTGTGTGAGTGCAGCCCTTCACCAGAGCCACCATCTTTCTTGTACATGCTCTGCTGTAAGTCAACAGGAATGGTTCTTATTAGTAGAAGGCACAGACCTTGATCCACGTAGGAAGTTTTATAGTTGTCTGCCTTTGCTCTTTCGCCAAGGGACAGTCAAAGGGAGAAAAGCAATCAAGTGACTCACACTTTGGGATTTATTCTGAAGGGTGCTGGCATTGTCACCCCACATTACACAACATTGGCTCTGCTTGATACCTGAGTCATGATTCAAAGTGGAAATAGACTTGGCTTTTAGCATCTCTGAGTAGCAGATAAACTCTAACCTATGTTTTATTGCCTCCAGGTTTCCTTATTTTCCAACATGGAGATCATTTCAGCAAAAGGCTTCTTGCAGGCACATAACACTCCTCTCAGAAAGGCTTTTGAAAAGGATGGATCAAGTAAATGAAAGAATAAATTTGTAAATTTGTTTGAGAGTTCAGTGCTTCGGAACTGTATACATCCTGTCTTGTATTTTCTTTCTGTTACAAAGAGAAGTTGTATATATTAGGTTCATTTATTGCCCAGCAGTTCCTAGAATGATCAAACTATAATATGTGAGAACTAAAAGGAAACTTACACATTACCTGTTCTATTGTGGCTCGGGGAGTAGGGCACCAGTCCCATATACTGAGGGTGGCAAGTTTGAACCCAGCCCTGGCCAAAACTGCAACAGGAACAGTAACAACAAAAAGAAACTGAAAACTGGAAGGAAGTGATTGGCTCAAGGTCATCTGGCTACTACAGGCAACGTCTATAGCCTACCTGCCTATCTATTCTTTTTCCACTAAACCATGTTACTTCTTTCCTTTTTCACTTTTTACAGTTTACTTGAAAAAGAACATTCATTGCTTCTCCAGGTATGGGAAACCCTCATTTGAATATTCCATAATCCGTTCAAAGTCATGAAGACACATGAATTTTCTAAAGATTCATCCAAGTCATTCATCATTCATTTAATAAATACCAAGAGCTCCTTATGCGGTCTGTGTGCTAAAAATACAGCAGCCCATAGGTAGATTCCCTTCCTGCCTGGGACTCACTGTTTCTGTTCAGAAAGAGTGCTCCATTTATGATTCTCCCTCCCTGGCTGTATAACCTCGCGTGGATTTATGAATCTCACACTCGCTCATCTGAATAAGAAAGCCAGTAAATACCACTTTGCTTTGTTGCTGGAGGACTAAAAAGGCAATGTCAGCCTGTCACTTAAAAAGAGCGCCAGGCACAAAGTAACAACATGATGCAGGGTGGCTTTTGTTGTAATCAATTCTGGGTATTCTAGTTAGCCGCATTTCAACCCTATTTTTCTTCTTCCAAGAGTTGCCGTGAAAATTAAATGGAAGTTCAACCCCATCCCCCTTCCCACTTACTACATTCCAACCAGAGTGACTGTCTTTCTGTTCCACAGCACTCCTTGCTCCTTGTTCCTCTAGGATATTGGTATCTGACCACATCCTACTCCCACCCCCACCTTGGTCCTCTGCTTCCCTCCTCTCTGCCTCCAGTCCTGTTCCTCTTATTTTCAGTCTAATTACCACTTGGCAAGACTCTCTTCCCTAACTTCCCAGGCTAAGTTAGATCTTTCTTATACAGTCTTACAGCCAGGGGCCAGATAGATAATTTGTAGAACCTGATGCACAATGAAAATGTTTAAATGTTTGTTTAAAAATCAAAGCAAAATTATTGGGAAAGGCATTAACTTAGAAAGGTTTTCCCTTTCTTCCTCCTCTCCTCTCTCAGCTTGTCATGTGTTTGATTTGTTACTTAAGGCGGTTATAGAGAAAAAATAAAATTTAAAATTATTAGCATGGATTTCGCCATTCACCTTTTTATTGTGTAATGCCAGTTTTAACTACAACTATAATAGCATTTAACATGTATGTATAAATAGGATATAGAATTTCTGTTCCACAGCTCATATGTATATGTGTTTCAGACTTACCATAACAATGGAAATATTGCACAAAACTAACTAGATGTCTTTTTTCACTTCTTTTTTTAAATTTAAGGTTATTATAGGGGTATATATATACATTTTGACTACACAGATTGCTTTTGTAAGGTTAAAGTCGGAGTTATAGGTGTGTCTTTTGCCCAGAAAGTGTGTAATGTACCCGCTGTGTGAGAATTTACCCATCCCCTTCTGCTCATCCCCCTTTACATGAATTGCTCGGAGTTTTGCTTTCATCTGAGCCCATAGGTGTTGATAAACTGTTCCAATTTAGTGTTGAATACACGTGCTGTTTGTTTCTCCATTCTTGTGATACTTCAGTTAGGAAAATGGTCTTCAGTTCCATCCAGGTTGTTATAAAAAGTATTAGATCTTCATCTTTTTATGGCTGAGTAATATGCCATCATATGCTTATGCCACCATCTATCAATCCGTTCATGTATTGAAGGGCCCTTGGGTTGTTTCTATGTCTTTGCAATTGCAAATTATGTGGCTATAAACATTCAACTGTCTTTACCATAAAATGTCATCTTTTCCTTTGGGTAAATACCCGGTCGTGTGGGATTGCAGGATCAAATGATAGATCTACCTTTAGTTCTTGGAGGAATCTCCACACTGCTTTTCCTATCTTGATAGGCACACATTCTATCAATGTTCTCTGCTTTCAGCTTACTGATTGACAAGAAATAACATAAAGGAAAAGGCACTGAGGGTCACCCTGTCTTCCCTTTGCTTCAGTGTCATCATTACTGGTACAGATTGTAGCCTGGTACAGGGATGTAACATGAGAGTGTGTGTGTGTGTGTGTGTGAGAGAGAGAGAGAGAGAGAGAGAGATGAGGTGCCTCAGTTGTCCATGACTCTTTTAATGCCATTACGCTCTTGCCATGTTCAAAGTAAGTTCTGGTTAAAACAGAAAGCCTTGCCTCCAGGGCCTGTCAGTACACCTGTGTCACTGATGTAACGAACTTTCCTTGTGTTCTTTTAAGTCTCACTGCATCCTCACATCTTGCACCTTGTAGGTCAGCTGGAATTCTGAGCTACATAAAAATGGAGCAGTCAGGAGGGTGGAATCACTCCTGGACAGAGGATCACTCGGATCATAGTCCTCTCTGCTCAGGCACACGTGCCCCCACACCACTGAATATCACTTACAAAACGCAGTTCCAGTGATAACATTATTAAGAATGTCAAGGAAACAAAAGAGCATTAAACCAAGCCCTGGGCCCTTCTGAGCATGAGCGCCCTCCTCTGTGACTACACAGGTTCCATACCAGTGACCTTGGCTCTGGTTATAGCAACCTGCACTCTTCTACCAAAGTCCTTACAGTGTAATTAAATATTTATGAAATTTTTTTAGCATGTGCTTCTATGATTAAGCCACACACTGCAGGAGGGAAGGGATTTTGTATTTCTTATTCCCTTCTCCTCAGTAAATGTCTTTGAGTCTATAAATAGATGGAATACACGGCTGGGCAGACTAGAAGCCTGAAATCTTCATGAAGAAAGTTTCAGAAAGTGACTAGAAATTAATGATAGGAGGTTTTTGTTTCACCTTCCAGTTCTGTACGCTCTGCTCTATCAAACCTCAGTCATAAAGAGAATCCGCGGCATTTCCATCCGTTCTGATAGACTCTTCTTCTTCCTTGGTGTGTGTGTCTGTCAGTGTGAAGAAAGAAGCTGTTCATTTCATTAATAATAGGTTTTCACATGGCTCAAGTTCCAAAAGGGAATGCTTTTTTCTATTTTTACAGGATTTTTCCCCTTAGCCACATAAAAGGAAATAACAGTTCATTTAACTATGTCAAAACCAGTAGAGATTCACTGCAATTTACTTTCTTTTGTACAAATATTAATGCATTTTTAATTCCACCCCACTGGTTGGCAAACCAGCCATTAAAGTTACTGCTGCCCTCTCACTCATTTCAGATGCTTCTAATAACCCCAAACTTTAAGATGCCGTATCATTATCTCCGTAAGCTACTGGAAATAGACTCCTTCCCTGAACTGCAGGGTCCTGGAACATTCTAGCTAATGAAAGTGGATTTGCAAACACGATTCACATAAACAAAACTACTGAGATTTTCTTTTTAGCCAAATAAAAAGGTACAGCAAAATCTGTAATCTCACATTCTGCCCTTGTTTGAAGAAGTGAATCACTACAATATCAGTGCTCTGGCTTCGGGGGCCTGTGCTCTCAGTCTTTTACGTGATTTCTAAAAAAGAAAGCTACCCCGCAGTCCTATATGTCTAGAATTTCCATGAACTTTAAATATAAAGGATACATTTAAATGCAAACGTGCTTTCATTATTGTTAGTCTAGTCGTAAAAGACATGCTATATGTAAATGTTGGTGCATAATCATCTGTATAGAGTCAAATTAATAAATTTAGGTCTAATATTTGCAAAATAAATAGAGAAAGGTTAAAAGTGTGTATAATTCTTAGATTTCAAATAAAACTATATAATGCATCATTTAAAGAAGAGAATAATGACCTTGGCATTTGGGGCAGTACTTCTGCCACTGATATGGTTTTCTATTGATTCAAAAAATATTTTTGGCATATTTATTGAGACTAGTGATAAATAGAATGAATATGATTTCTATCTTAGGAAATTGCAGGTACATTCAGTGACTCGAGCAAGTCATTTTTCCCTTCTGAACTCTTCTGGCCTTAAAACAGCATTCACTTCATTTCATTCATATCTTTGGCATATTTACTAGAAATGATCAGAGTGTCACAACATACACTGCGAGAAATAAATTTCGTGCAGTTCCTAATTTCAAGGAGCTTATGTTTTAGATAGAAATAATAATGAAGAGAGACTACATGAAGCATCACCAAAAGATTTAGCTAACAGTCTACGGGAATGAGAAACGGAGAGCCTTCAGCTAGTGAAATCAAGGCTTCCTTGAAGAGGTAAACGTAAAGTAGGACTTGGAAGAAGATGTAAATTGTAAAAAATGTAATTGTTGAGATGAGGGAAAATAGTCATTTTAAATGGGAAGGGGAGGACTCGGGGCAATCATATAATGTAGTCCCACATGGCCGAGTATAGGCCGTGCCAATGTGCTGTGAGCCTTCTCTGGTTTTCCTTACATGGCCTGGTCTGGTGAAATCTTCATTTATGAGGCTTATTTCCAAATACTGCCTCATGGTGCGTCTTTCTCTTCCTTTCCCCAACAGGGCTTTTCACAACAAGATCAATCGCTTTTTGCTATATGCCACAGCAGATACAATATGGCACTTGACATATTATTACTTGGTTATTTACTTATGATTCTGTTTGCTATGCTATACACATATTTCAAGTTCCTTAAAGGAAACAGGATGTCTAGTTGTTGTTTTCATTGAGGTTTTTTAACTAGACATCCCCTTCATTGTCTAGGTGGATTCTGGCTAAATAAGAGCTAGAATCCAGAAAACACGTACATGCCAAAGAGACTAGCACCAGATTAGAACTAGGTATCAAGGGCCTGGAATGCCATGTTTATGAACTTAAAGGCATTAAATCTCTTCATTCTGAATATAATGATAATAGCTAATAGTTTTTGTTCTGGGAACTCTTTGAAGTGGTATGTGTATTTTATTTTATGTAGTCTAGTCTTCACAACAACACAATGACATAGGCAATACGATTACCTCCTTGGTAGAGTAAGGAAACTGAGACCTGATGTTTCAGACAGTGCCCAAGCATTGCAAAGTGAGTCAATTTTGGAGCCAGAGTTTGAACCCTTGTAGCCCCACAACCAGGATAAATTCTCTTAGCTACTGGGCAGAACCACACTTCAGAAAAAATAATGTGGCAGAATATCTAAAGTGAATCAGAAGGAAGATGTCGGAGTCAAACACTTGGATTTGGAGATAGTTGCAATAAGAAAGACAAAATGGTACCTGCATTGTGATGATGTGGGTGAAAATTTTAAAAGGGGGATGAATCTATTGTAGAGTTGGTAAATCATCACCTGTGTAGAGGTGACAAAATGTAGAAGCAAAAGTATATAAGAAAAAAAAAGGAAAATCAGAAAAGAGGCAAACTCAATAGGGGAGAAGGTGATTCTGTGAACAACAGTGCAGTTTGTTATTTGTGTATTACCGAAGCCTGAATGCATCATCCTGTTGTGATTTCCATTTCTAATAGAAAGGGAACTGTTTAAAAAAACCATATTATCTGCCATTGTTGTTATTTGTATTCTGGTTTTGCAGATTATTTCTTTTTCAAGACAAAATTATGACTTATTTCAGAGACTAAGCATCTCATTGAAAAGTTATTTGTGTGAGGTTCAGAAAGAAATCTAAAATTTTTACCAAATTATGCTTTGAAAAGGGGGCAGACCGTCATAGCCAAATGAGGGTTTTTACTATTAGTTTCTCAATGGATAACCCAAAACAATATATTGTTTAAGAAATCAGTATTTTTATATATATTTTATAACATTGAGAGACTTACTCAATCTTGATATATCTGTTTTCTTATCTACAAAGTGGGAACATTATTGGGGTCAATCTTATAGAGCATTGAGAGTATCATAAGAGATAATATATATAAAATTCTCAGCACAGCATATAGCAAATAGTAAGCACATTAAAAACAGCCACTTTTATTTTACTCTTATAATATTATTATTGCTAGCTTTTATTTTTACTGAATTTCCTGATAGTCTAGAGAAATAATCATAATATTTATTATAAGGAATTATGCATGCAAACTGTCATTCATAACCCTAATGATAGCAATCAACCTATTTCTTCTTAAAACCTGCAACAATAAACATTTGTCTTGGGGTCTGAGATGGAGAAAAATAAGAACTAATCTGAACGCATGTTATATTCAGATTTATATGCTACCCTATCCATTTGTCACTCTGAGTTTCATGTGGAAACAGTAAGAAATAAGGTAATATTTAAAAAGAAGAAATACGTGCATTCCAGAGAAGTGGATTTCCAACATGTTCAGATAACGGGATACAGGAAAATGTGGCAGCATGATCCAACACAGCTAAGTGGAATTTTTTTGATGATGTATATTTTTTTCAGATTAACATAAGGCAGGCAAGAATTCTACACTGAACCAGCAATGCTTCTGCCTCAGACTAACATAAGGGTGCATACGATTAGGTTACATTGTTTGCGTTTGTTAGGTAAAGTTCAAGTTGTAGTTGAGCCCTTCATCCAGGGGGTGTGCTATACATCCTTACATTGTGCCCATCAGGTGAGAGCTTCCCAGTCCTCCTCCCTTTTGATTCCATCTTAAAATATGGGGACAATTTTACTACAATAAAACATTACTGTGCAAATTTAAAATACTCAAAGCTCTGTGAGCAAAAGTCCACAAAAAAATAAGTGAACTTAGTCCTCATAAGTGACTTTATCTGAGTTCTTCCAAGAACAGTTGTTGACATCCAGTATCTGTTAATGCTCCAGATGTTTAACAGCAATAAAATTTAAAAGTATACAGTCAAGTAGTGTAAGCTTAAGTCAACAGTATCGATTTCTTTTCCCCTTCTACAAAATGGGAATACTGACCTAGTTTTATTGAAGCTGGAGAATAGAGCCCTGTGTGTCAACCATCAATGTTCCTTCTGAGTATAATTTCTGAATCACCACACACAAATTAGAAAGCACAGGAGAAGCCCTACTTAAGTAAGATGGGCTTATGTGACTTTAATTGCAACACTTTAAAAAAAGACATAGAGGTGATATTTTCCCATGGGTATAATAAGAATCAACGGTGAGGTGCTGCCAAGAAAGCTAATTGGAGTTAGATTACATTAACAGTAAAATTATCTTTAAAGCAAAAGACATGATATGTCTTCCTGCTCTGAAGTGGTAAAGGCAACACCTAGATTATTGGATTCGGTTCAGGATTTAGAACTGTAACTAGGCTAGGAATAAACAATAGATCTTTTGGATTTTACCACCAGTATCTCTCTCAGCAACCACAGTCAGGGCTTCCTCTGTACTCTGATCACAGAGACACCCAACCCCAACACACCACCCCTGACCTTGGCACTTATCCAGCAGAAAAGGAGGGAAAAATCAAAGACAATAGGGCAGAAAATATGAACTCAATAAAATACAAATTTAATGGCTGGGGAACTGACTGAATATAGAAAACCTCTCATCTCGATATAGGAATTCATTACAGCAGCTGCCAGCTACCGGTGATTATCAAGTATTTGAAATACGGTTACTGTGTACATTGATAGGAGCTATAAATGTAAAATACACCATACACATTAATTTTTATGATTTAGTGTGTAAATAAGAGTGTAAAATATTTTATTTCTGATTTTCATATTGTTTACTTATTGACAAGATTTTGAGATATTTTGAGTTGAGATATATTATAATAATTCATTTTTCCTGTAATTTTTTAACAATTTTTTAATGTAGCTACTAAATTTAAAAATACATACGTGTGCATATATACCTTAGATTTCATTTCTATTGGAAAACACTATTCTAGACTAGGAGCCAGCAAACCTTTTTCGTAAAGATCTAGATACTAAATATTTCAGCCTTTCTCACAACCACTCAACTCTGTCATTCTGGTTTAATAGCAACCATAGCCCGTATGTAAACTAATTCATGTGGCTGTGTTCCATGAAAACTTTATTTAGAGACAGTGAAATTTGTATTTTTAAATTAAGTACTTCATTTTAATTGATAATTAAAAACATAGAAATTTATGAAATACAGCATGATGTTTCGAAATATACACCATTGTGGAATGGCTGAACTCAACCGATTAACATATGCATTACCTCACACGTTATTTTTGTGGTGAAAATATGAAATCTGATCGGTTGGCAAGTTTTAAGAAGACATACATTGTTATTAACTATGTCTCCATGTTGTGCAAAAGATCTTTTGAACTCCTATCTAACTGAAATTTTATATCCTTTGATCAATATCTCCCTAGCCACCTTCTCCCCAAGGCCTTGGCAATGGCCATTATCTCCAGCAATTTGAGTTCAGGTTTTTAATATTCCACATATAAGTAGGAATGTGAGGCATTTGCTTTTCTATGCCTGGCTCACTTCAACGTAACTTAATGCCCTTCAGGTTGATCTATCTTGTCTCAAATAACAGGATTTCCTTTTTTGTAAAGGCTTAATTGTATTCCACTGTGTATATAAAATATACCACATTTTCTTTATCTGTACATGCGCTGATGGGCATTTTGGTTGATGGTACATCTTGACTACTGTGAATAGTAGCCGATGTTGTGATGAACATGAAGTGTAGATATCTCCTTGACATACTGGTTTTGTTCTGCATCTATACCATATTCTGCATATATACCAAGCAGTGATATTGCTGGATCATATGGTAGTCCTAGCTGTAAGTTTTTGAGGAAACTCCATATTGTTTTCCAAAGTGACTATACTAATTTACGAGTTCTCTTTTCTCCACATCCTTTATATCAGGTTATCTTTCATTTATCCGTATATTTGTCATTTTAGTAGGTGTGAGATGATATTTCATGATGGTTTTGATTTGAATTTCCCTAACGATTAGTCATATTCAGTATTTTTGTACCATTGGCCATTTGTACATTTTCTTTTGAGAAATGCCTATCAGATCCTTTGCCCACTTTTAAAACCAGATTATCTGGTTGAGTTTTTTGAGTTTTTTTACAAATTAGGTGGATATTAACCCCTTATCAGAATGTATGGTGTGAACATATTTTCTCCCACTCTGTAGACTGTCTCTTCACTACACTAATTATTTCCTTTGCCATTCAGAAGCTTTTTAGTTTGTTGTAATCACGTTTGTCTATTTTAATTTTTATTGCCTCTGCTTTTCAGGTCATGCCCAAAATACTATTCCAAATTTCACAGAGCCTTTTTCCTACATTTTCTTGCAGTGGTTTTTCACTTTCAGGTGTTACATGTAAGTCTTTAATCTATTTGAATTGATGTTTGTATAGGATATGAGATGGAAGTTTAGGTTCATTCCTCAGCATGTTGATACTTTGTTTTAACACCATTGATAAAAGAGACTGCCCTTCCCCCATTGTGTGTCCTTGGCATCTTTGTCAAATATCAATTAACCATAAATGTGTGAATTTATTTCTGAGCTCTCTGTTCTCTTCTATTGGTCTTTGTGTTTGTTTTTATAATAGTCACGTTTTGATTAATATAGCTCTGTCCTATATTTGAAGTCATGTAGTACAGTGCCTTCAACTTTGTTCTTTTTGAGCAAGATTACTTTTTAGGGTCTTCTTTGGTCTCATGTGAATTTTATGATTTTTTTTTCTATTCCTGTGAAAAATGTTATTGGAATGTTGATAGAGTTTGCAGCGAACCTGTAGTTTCTTTTGGATAAGGTGAGCATTTTAGCAATATTAATTCTTTCAATATGAGATACATTTCCATTTTATTTGTATTTTCTTAGATTTTATCAATATTTTGTAGTTTTTATGGACATTGAAATGTCAACATCATCAGTTTTTATGTGTCACAAAATATTCCTTTGTTTTCAACAGCTTGAAAATATAGAAACTACTTTGGCATATAAAACAGACTATTTGTGACCAATAGTTTGCAAACCCCGTTCTAGACCTTGTTCTGCATCTGTTGCCTTTAGACAATAATTAAATGAATTAATGACTTAATCTACATCCTCTTACAAAAATTTTGATATTTATAATTTCATTATAGGGGTCCCTTTACCCCTTAGAGTTTCAAGTGAGGTAGCATGTAAGTACCTTTACAACTTGATAAAAAGAAAAGACAAAGTTGTCCAAGGATAAAATAGATTGCCTCTAAAAATAGTAGGTGTGGCTCGGTGCCTGTGGCTCAAGTGGCTAAGGTGCTAGCCACATACAGCCAAGGTGGCGAGTTCAAATCCAGATTGGACAGCCAAACAACAATGACGGCTGCAACCAAAAAAAAAAAAAAAAAAAAATAGCCGGGCATTGTGGTACAACCTGTGGTCCCAGCTACTTGGGAGGCTGAGGCAGGAGACTCACTTGAGCCCAGGAGTTGGAGGTTGCTGTGAGCTGTGATGCCATGGCACTCCACCCAGGGGGATAGCTTGAGGCTCTGTCTCAAAATAAATAAATAAATAAATAAAATAAAAATAGTAGGTGTTTAAACAAAAGGAAAATTCTAAGAGAGGTGTTTTTTTTTTTTTAATTGTTGGGGATTTGTTAAGGGCACAAGAAACCAGGTTGCACTGATTGCATTTGTTAGGTAAAGTCCCTCTTACAATTGTGTCTTGCCCCCAAATCTAGGACAGGTTTTTGTAGAGGGAAATTAAATGGTACATGTTCAATTAAATATATAACTTTCAAAACCCAAAGATATATTTTTGCTTTGATACTTGTTAACACAATTATATTTGAAATGTTGTGGGAGAAATTCAACAAAAGATCTCAGAGTATAGCTTCTGACTTATATCATAGAAATAACCATTTTATTATATTGAAAATCATCAATTCCCTGAAGATCGTCAGTAGGAATCTCATATCTGATTAATCACATTTTGGTCTAGGTTGGTAATAGAATACTGTAGGGGTTTTAGCTCAAAGAAATGAGATTATGAGAAATAGATTGGTATAATTCCTCCCTTTAGCACACAATGTGCTATTAATGAATCATCTGTAGTCCATCTGAACACATAACTAGTGAAATAAGTTGATAATTAATATTTTCAACTCTACTTTTAATAAATCCTCCCCCAAAGTTTTCATCTTCTGTGCCAATTCCTTTCATGCTTTTCAGCTGAGTTATAACTTAGAAAGTGTGATGGAATTACACAAAGTTTACATTTCTTCGGTTAACAAATTGCTCTCAATCACTAATGGATTCTTTATATTGATTGAATTTGTGTGTTCAATTGGTTTAAATCGTCCAACCACATTTCAAGATTAAACACCAAAGTATGTCAAGCTATTAATTTTGTGTTCCTGTTGTTGATTTGAATGATGTAGGACATTGAAGCTAGAGCAGGGGGTGAAATTAATTTCTGCCATTGCCAGCCTTTCTGTATGTATAATACGTCTACAACATTTGTCCTCATTCCAGAAGATGAGGCAAACTCATCAGAATGAAGACCAGTCCTCATTAAACTGATGACTTTCAGGAAGATTTCCTTTGATCCCCCTGCACTGAAATATTACCTCCCTGAAGAATGAGTTTAGCAATGCTAAATTTGTAACTGAATGCATACCAACCAAAATCAATCAAATTAACCTAACTATTTCAAGGACAAAAAAAGGAGAAAAACTGAGAGCACATTCTAGCTTGTGATAGAGAAATCAACATGTCTGAGCTATGGTTTGGCTTACATGGGCAGCAGGTGTTTCCAATGGATGCTTGGCTTTCTCAAATCCACACGGCATGTATATTTACAACTATGTTTTGGAGGTGAGGGAAAATGGGGGTAGTTTTTACTTCTTGGAACATAAAATCCAATTCTATGCATAGAATTGAGACTTGGCCATAAGTTTCCTCCTGTCTGTCCAGAGTTTAAAATTTCTGTTGCTAACTAACCCTAATCCTTAAAGCTTTCATGAAAACTTGGGTGAATGATAGGACAAAAAAGTCTTTGCAAACAAACCCCAAGGGAGTATGTTTGGCCTGCATCCATCATCCTCAGCGTATCTATTGTTACACATAAATTTGTCTTGGAAAGAGCAAAGGAAAGCTCACATTGATTTTCTTTGTCTGGAGATAGGACTTCAAAGTTGGCCAATAACAGTATTTCATGTTTCCTTGTTACTGGCCCAACCCTACAGTAGTTCTCCTAACTAGTAGGCAGAAATATATGTTATCCAGTTAATGTTTATATTCCCGATTGCACATAAATCAAAATTTTAACTAAGCTTCTTTTTTTTTTTTTTTTTGCAGTTTTTGGCTGGGGCTGGGTTTGAACCTGCCACCTCTGGCATATGGGGCCACCCAGCTTTTGTGTTCAATACATGATATTTTAGAATATTTTTGCATTGTGTTTTGTGATTATAAGTAATGAAGACTTTGGAAAATATTGAATTCAACAAAGTAAAAATAAAAATCACTTACAATTTTGCCATCCAGAAATAGGTGTGATTTGCTTTTAAAATATGTCCTTCTAGTGTTTTTTCTTGTTTTTGCATTAATTTCTTCAGTTCATATACACAATGGCCACTGTGTGGCAGGCACCACAGTATCATCACAAACTATTCTATATGCTGTATGCTGTAAGCTATCTTAGTTGCCAAAACAACATGATCCCATCATAAGGACTTCTAAGTTAGTGGAGGTAAACAGTGAAAGTGAAGACATGGCTCAACACCCATAGTATAGTGGTTACGGCACAGGCCATATGCACCAAGGCTGGCGGGTTTGAGCCCGACCTGGGCCAGCTAAACAACAATGACAACTGCGACAAAAAAATAGCATTGTGGCAGGCACCTATAGTCCCAGCTAATTGGGATGCTGAGGCAAGAGAATTACTTAATCCCAAGAGTTTGAGGTTGCTGTGAGCTATGACACCATGGTACTCTACCAAGGATGACATGGTGAGACTGTCTCAAAAAATAAAATAAAATTAAATTAAATTAAAAAATGTAGGTTAGTAGGATATTTATATATTCTGCCATTTGCCACACTATGAATGGACTTGGAGGACATTATGCTAAATGACATAAGCCGTCACAGAAAGAAAAATATTGCATCATTTCACTTGTATGCAAAGTCTGAAAAAAATAGTTAAATTAAATATATAGAGAAAATAAAACAGTGGTTACCAGCACAAAAGAAATAAGAAGATTCACATCAGAGAAAACAAAATAGCAAATGTGTAAGATGAACAGTAGGAAGATCTAATGAGGATCATAGTCAATAAATCTTATGTTGTATTCAGTATTTTTACTCAATGGGTAGATTATAGCTGCTCTTGCCGGGGGTGGAAGGAGGGAAATAGGTAACTACATGAGATGATGATTGTGACAATGTATTTCTCTGTAGCAACCAATTTACCATATATGTGTTTGTGTCTCATACTATCATGTTGTATAACTTAAATATATACCAAAAAAAAAAAAAAACAAGAAAGAAAGAACAATGGAAAAGTATTTTCCTCACTGTGATACAGAGTCTAAATTGTATTTTAAGTATAATGGTATGGTATTGGAAATTTCAAATATAGAAAATATTGTCAGATATGAATTTTAGAAAATACCCCTGGCTATGAATTGGAGGATAAATCAGCAATGATGAAGACAGGACAACCTAATGGGAAGCTGTTGCAAAAATTCAAGCATGGATTAATAATGTAACAAGCTAGGGTCCAGCCAGAAGAATTATGAGAAGAGGACCAGTTCACTTGAAGGCAGAGCTGCAGGACTAGATGCTCAGTTCAATATGGAAGGTGAGGGTAAAGGAAATTGGGGAATCCAGATGAGTGGCTCACAACTAGGTGGATGGTGCCGTTCATTGATTACATGAATAGATTTCACACCATCTTTAAGATTGTCTTTTAAGTGGCTTAAAATAACGCTCTTTATATAGCACTCTATTGTGTGGGCCAATTGGACAGGGCTTAACTGAGTTGTATCCTGCTGATTCCAGCTGGAATCACCCATGTTAGGCCATCTGTGGGTCAGCTAGGTTTCTGGGAGTGACCACTTGCAAATGTGATGTGAAAAGGGCACGTTGGCTGAAGTTCTCCCATCAGCCAGCAGGTTAACTTGGGCTCATTCACAGAGTGCCTGCAGGTTCCAAGAGAAGAAAAGGTAGAACTCCTCCTCTGTACAAGAAGGTCTCAAGTCTGCACTTATGTTGTGCATGCTCTGGTCTCATTAAGCAACATAAGGAAAGGCACATGGCCATGCCTAGTCAGTGTGGGAGGGAGCCACGAAAATCTCGAGGGCCATTATTGGAAGAAGTCAGTTATCCAGATACAGGAAAAATGCAGTGGAAAAAAAATGCACTGAATTGAATTTTGGGAAGAGAGAATGTACTGTTTCTTTTTGAGAACCAAGTTTGTGTAATTTTGAACATCATTTTAGTTCTTTAGATTTCATTTCTGTAACCATAGAGATTGAGCCCCATTGGGTCCCATATCCTTTCTACACATAACACTAATTCATTAGTATTTTGTTCCCCATATTATGAGCAAAAAGCCATTTGAACTCAGACTGTCAGATATAGTTTCTTTCAATAAGAAAGAGGAAAAAGAAGAAAAAAATTAGACAACTAAATTCTTTATTTTATTTTATTTTTATTGTTTGGGATTCATTGAGGGTACAAAGAATTAGGCTATGCTGATTACATTTGTTAGATAAAGTCCCTCTTATAATTGTGTCTTGCCCACAGCAGGTGTGCCATACACTATGGCCCCCCTAATTCTCTCCCTCCTCCCCTCTCCCCACTTTCTCATTTCCCTACTCCCTCCCTTGTATTAGCTCATCTACTGCTTTCATATTAGAATTGAGTACATTGGATTCTTGCTTCTCCATTCTTATAATGCTTTACTAAGATGGAGATGGAACACATTTTAAGATTCCATCTTTTTAATGGTTGAATAGTATTCCATGGTATGTATATACCACAGCTGGTTAATCCATTCCTAGGTTGATGGACATTTGGCCTGTTTCCACATAAATTGAGCTGCAATAAACAGTTTAGTGCAAATGTCCTTATGATAAAAGGATTTTTTTTCTTCTGGGTAGATGCCCAGTAATGTGATTAAAGGATCAACTGTGAGGTCTAGTTTGAGTTCTTTGAGGAATCTCCACATTGTTTTCTAAAAAGACTGTATTAGTTTGCAGTCCCACCAACAGTGTAAAAGTGTTCCCTTTCTCTCCATATCCATGCCAGCATCTGCAGCTTTGGGACTTTATGATGTGGGCAGTTCTCACTGGTGTTAGGTGATATATCAAGGTGGTTTTGATTTGCATCTCTCTGATAATTAGGGACGATGAGCGTTTTTCACATGTTTATTACCCATTCGTCTGTCTTCTTGAGAGAAGGTTCTCTCTTGCCATATCTCTCAAAATGGGAATAACATATATCTGCCTGGCCAACTTCACAGCATCATTATAGGGTTAAATAAATTATTTCAAAAACAACAAACACAAAATTCATTACAAAAATGTGAACTGATTAACATATCTAGAATAAATACTTTTCAAGCAATCAGGGAATTCTATGGTATCAACTTTTGTTTATATTAGCAATGGAGACAAACATACAGTGGGAACAGTGATATCCAGTTTGTCATCATACCTGTCATTAAAAATAAGTCTGCTCCATTGTGTAGGTACCTTTGAACCCTATTTCTTCTTCATGTTCTCTTCTCAAGTGGTTATCCAAAGTTTCCAAAAAATGATTGGAAATCCTGTTAGCACCAAACCTCTGGCACCTGTTGTTTAATTGACTTCATTTCCTTCTCCTTCGACCTTCCTATCCACTTTTCCATATTTCTTCAGGCACCCTCCTCTATGTCTTAATTTTTAAAAAATGATATTTTTATATGTTACGTACATATTAATGCAGATACTAAACCTAACAAGAAAAATACACACTCACTCAAACGTGCACATGGGCACACTCCACAGAATCTTTTTGGCTGTAGTTCCTGGAGAAGAATTAGAGTGCACATTTATATCCCATCCTCATATTCTGAAAGATATTCACCTCCTTTTCACTTTATTATTTTCCCCTTCTTGCCAGAAAATGTGCACCTGCATTAGGCTCTACAGGGCAAAATACACCCAGGTGGAATATTTCCCAGTCTGAAGAAACGAACTGCCTGTCTTGCTTTAGATTTGATGAGCTACCGATTTGTGATAGTTTCATTTCGATTTCATTACTGAGCAACCAGAAAGAATTGGCAGAGAAAGCAATCAACCCATAATGCACCCACTGGAACCTCTAATACAGAACGTTGGCTGCTTCTGCCAACATGGCCAATTACCAAAGGTACTCAAAAGGGTAAGTGATAACTAAAATAAGACACATGGTTGCATGGACCACATCCTGCATACCCATTAGTGAATTCAGAGTAGATGCAGGATGACAGACGGCTTTGTCATTATAACATTTCAGGTGAATGCCCTGCCTGTACCATGTTCTCAAAGCAGATGTCTATGTTTGAGAGAGAGAGAGAGAGAAAGAGAGAGATTGTACAATGATGCCAGGCCATATGAAATGCACCAGGAAAAACAATTCTTTTAAATAATTCAATCTAATCTTCTCACCATGTGGATTGATTCCTGTACTAGTTCATGCCCTGGTACAGATTTAAAAATACAATACAGACTCAAACATCTAGGACATTATAGGTTCATATCTTACAAACAGCAATCAACCATTCAGTTAACATATATGTGTCAAGCACTAGCTAAGTGCAGTCACTTTATGTTAAGTAATGGAATATAAAATCAAACAAGTTAGACATGACAGTTATCCTTATGGAATTTATAGTTTGTTAAAGAAAGAAAATTTAGGGATCTGAGCCACTCACTGTGGGCTACAGAAAGTTTAGGGTGCTGTTGGAGCTCCTCACCCAGGTTTTGCAATCAGCGAAGACTTTGGGAGGAAGTGACATCCAAATGAAGACCTAACTGTCAGGAGGAGTTAGGGAAACTGCATAAAAGCAACAGGCGTCAAAGCAGGATGGCAGGAAAATGTGGAATGATTTAATAAAAATATGGAGCTTCGGAATGTCTAGAGGTTCACCAGTGCTGGGGAGAGGGAAGAATAGCAAGAAACAGCAAGAAAGGGAGGCACACACTCACTGGTAGTGAAAGTAGCTTTATCCAGATAGTATTGAGGAGATACTGATGTATTTTGACTTGTGACATAGCATGGTTGGATAAACTATAGTAAAATCTTATACTTACTATAAATGCAGATGCACATATATACACCTAGAGGTCAGACAATTAACTTCAAGAACTCATCCTGGAAAAAACCACGTCATACCTCATTGCTGAATATCACCATAGTCACCTTTGAAGTACTTGCCTTGACCATCTGGTGACCATAGTTATATTCAGCAATGAGGAGGGTAGCACTATTTTTTAAGATGAGTTCATGAACTTAGTTGTCGGACCTCATGTGATGACAACTCTGATGGCCATTCCAGAGAAATAGTTCCAAAATTGCTTTAAAGGGTTGAGTAGGCACTGGTGTCAGTGCATAGCTTACCAAGGGGGAATACCTCCAAGGGGAACATAGAGATATTCTGCAATGAAGTTAGCCCTTTCTCTAGGTTGAGTTTGTGGACGTAATGTTTTAACCTTGTATGTCTGTGTTTTAAATATAGTACAATTTCTTAGTAATTAAGAGAAACACACATGAAAGAGACCTTGATGGAATATTGAGAGGAAATAGAACTTTTAAATTGGCTGTGAAGAGGAGAGCCCCTGTTCCACGTGGGCACTGAGTGACTCTGTAGCCCGTGCTGCAGCCCATTTCTAATAATGGAGAGACCTCCACTGTGCTGTGGATGGTTAGTTGGGTTTCCAGAGTGTCAAGTACTCTGCTTCATCTAAGAAAATACCAGAGAAAACGAGCATGTGTTCCTCCTCCATGCGCTTTCTCTCACCCTTTTGAGGAAGACATTCCCACACTGGTCTAGTCTCTGCGAAGATGCAGGCAGGTACCATATAGGCATCTGAGGACAACTCCTATTAGAAATTATTCCTTCGACTAACTTTGGAGCTCTTTTTCTGAGATTCCTACTTCCAGTCTTAAGTTTATCCTTTTTAGCTACATGTTTTCTTCTTCAAATCTAGACAATCCATATATCAGTTTTGTGTGTGTTTGAAGCGATGAAATTCCCCTCCTGGGCATCTTTTTTAGCTTTATAATCTGCCCTGATTCTTCCAGTGATTTTTGGGGGGACTTGAAAGTTTGTGATGGTTTCATTTCACTTTCATGACGTGTGAAAAATTGGCAGAGGAAGGCATGAGCATGTGACATTAGCACGGTAAATTCTTTTTTTTAATTTTTATTAAATCATAGCTGTGCACATTAATGCTGTCATGGGGTACAGTGTGCTGGTTTTATATACAATTTGAAATACTTTGATCAAACTGGTTAACATAGCCTTCATGGCATTTTCTTAGTTATTGTGTTAAGACATTTATATTCTACATTTAGAAAGATTCACATGTACCCCTGTAAGATGGACCATAGGCGTGGTCCCACCAATCACCCTCCTTCCACCCATCCTCCTTCCTTTCCTCCCCTCCCTCGCCCCTTTCCCCATATTCTTGGGCTATAATTGGGTTATAGCTTTCCTATGAAAGCTATAAATTAGTTTCATAATAGGGCTGAGTACTTGGATACTTTTTCTTCCATTCTTGAGATACTTTGCTAAGAAGAATATGTTCCAGCTCCATCCATGTAAACATGAAGGAGGTAAAGTCTCCATCTTTCTTTAAGGCTGCATAATATTCCATGGTATACATATAGCACAATTTATGGATCCATTTGTGAATGGATGGGCACTTGGGCTTCTTCCATGACTTAGTTATAGTCTGCAGTGATATTCTTAGTCATGGAAGAAGCCCAAAGCACGGTAAATTCTAAGGAGAATTTTTCGTTCTTTGTGCTAAGCCCCCCACCACTTGACTATTAGTTTCTGGACACACATCTGTTTTAGTGTGTGATTCTTGTTCACAAATCTCAGTCCTTAGAATGTTCCTTTAGGGTATAATTTCAATAAAGACGGTAGCTTTTCACCATTATGTTAATTGGAGGGTTATGTAAAAGTGTGAAACTTCGGAAGCAGGTTTGATGCACTAAGGGAATTGGCTTAGAAATCAATAATTTCCACATCAATGAAATCTTAGCAATCGTCGACCACAAAAATTATGACAGTGTTGCTGCTTATTTGTTAGGATGCCTGATTAATAAACTGGGTTTTAAATCTCTTATATTTTTGTACTGCTTTTTGTACAATAATTTTTATTTCAGGAATAGTATCTATATTCTTATTCAAAAATTATACTATATTCTTAACATGGGCACCAATCTTTTTGTCTCTACTTACCAAAATTTCATAGACATCTTTCCCAGAGGAAATAAACTTCTACATTACAATCACTTCACAGTCTATAATGGTATAAAAATAATCACATGTACTCAATCATGGTCTATAATGTCATGAAAATACACATGTACTCAAAAATACTATCTTTTTGGAAATTTATATTATTTCTATTTTTTCACATTATAAGCACCCTTTTGATAACCATCCTTACAATGAAACCTATACACATATCTTAATGATTCTATCATTATAGTTTCCAAAAGAAAAATTCGAGTGTTAGAAGTTACCCCTTGGTACACCTTTCAAACTTTTCTTCTAGAAAAATGAAGTCGTTTTCCCACCAGAACTATATGGAAGTGCTTGTTTTCCTGTAACCTTGCCTACATGTAGTATTTAATTTTTAATTTTAATTTATAAAACAATTTTTCTGACTTCCCCCAAACTTCAGGCTGCCACACCTTCCCTCATCCTGGCTACGTGTGTACGTACTGCTCCTATGAGATGTCATTTGAATGCAGGTCCAGCCACACCCAATTGCACTTCAACCACTGAGGGACAGGAGGGTCTCCCAATTTTCTCATGAGTATACTCTCTAAAACACGCTCTTTACCCACTACCCACTTCCTGACCTTTCACCTTGTCAGTAGTCACCTTTGGCCACCAAAGGGGCAGGGAAAATTTTAATTTCTGTTTACCAGCCGTGAAGAAATGACGATATCGGCACCCAGGGCTCTATTACACAGAAGCTATAAACTTCATGGTCTAACTTCTTACAAACTTTTTTTCTTCTTACAGCAGAGATCTTTCATCTTCTTTGCTTTTACTTAACTTCCAAATTGATGTCTAGGATGACTGCCAATAATATTATATCATACCATATGTTTTGCTTAATTACACTATTTCCTGAATTCATTTTTTGAAGTTAAATTTTTTTCTCTACCTCGTCATGAAAACATTATGAACATTCTTTGTCACACTGAGATTAGAAGATAAAACATTTTAAAATTATATCTATTTGAAATGTTTCCAGAGTTTGGGTTGGGGATGATTTAATACCCTGAGCATTTAAATACATTTTATAAATCACAGGATATCCAGGATATGAGACAATTACGGTGCATAGGATTGAGTTCATCTAAAAGGCAGGGTTCAAATGTCTTTTGGATTTGAAGCATATTTTCAATTTATATGTTAAGCTCAAGTTATTTTTTTTCCTTACATATTGATTGGTTTCATGCGTGGTTTCCTTGTCAATGTGAGAAAAAAATGTGCATTTTATTAATACTTACATTGTGTACAACATTAAGATGCATTATTACTCAAACAGAATGCCCTCTAGGGAAACTTACATTTCTTTTTTGTTTTTGCAGTTTTTGGCCGGGACTGGGTTTGAACCCACCACCTCCTGTATATGGGGCCAATGCCCTACTCTTTTGAGCCACGGGTGCAACCCCTGTTTTTACATTTTTGATAAATTATAAATGATCTTGGGGTTTGCATGTAATTTCTTAAAATTATACTTCAAAAGGCAGTTGAATTATTTGCTAACAAAATTATGTCAGACACTTTTTTTCTTTAATTTATCTTCTTTCTTTTATGATTGAAAAGGGTGAGCACCTCGTGTATATTATCAAGCTATGATACACAAAATTAATGTCTCGTTGTACTAATCTGTTTCCCCATTAAGTATTGCACACCTTCTCTGATATTTTTAGCATAAATCTTACTTTTACCTTTATAATATTTCTCTAATTCCTCGGCCTCATCCTCTCTTTTTCCCTCCAAGCTCTTTAAGTTAGAGTACTATAGGAACCCCTCTGTATGTAGAGTAAAGGTATTTGCATATCTTAGATAAAGCTTTAATTTGAATATAAAAGGAGAAGCATCACCTGCCAGAAGAGCGTATTCTAGTTTCTTAGCAGTAAAATACATGATACAGAGAATGAAGAAGGAAATTAGAATGTTGACCTCACTCCTCATTAAATCATCCAGAGATTTTTAAACTGATAACAAATTGTTACTGGTAACAAATGGTAATCAATGAGAAAATAAAAATAGTAAAACCAGGAATAATTCTTTATGCTGTAGAATAGGTACCTTCTCCATCCTGATGTGCTTCCGGACAACCCTATGGACACTGAGGGAACAAGAGCTGCTTCTGTCAGAATATGGCACAGGGTCCATAGGCCCGGGCCCTGTCTAAGAGCAAGTGGGCAAAGTATCTGAGTATAGGTACTGCTTGGGCATAAAATCTGTATTTTAATAAGCACTTCAGAGAATTTGTAAGCAATTGAAAAATAAATGCGTTAGACTCTAATTTTTGGAGAACATAGGCTTGGAAATGTGAAGGGCTGTCTTCAAGGTTATACTCCTAGATGACTTGCTGTCTTCAAGGTTATACTCCTAGATGACTCACTGTCTTCAAGGTTATACTCCTAGATGACTTGCTGAAACCTGAACGCTATAGGTCTTCCTTCCCTGACTCACTGCTTTTTCTATCACACAATGCTACACCGAATAGATATCCTGGTTTTCGTGGCTGTAATATTGGACTCCAACTCTTCTAACTTTATGCCATCTAGTAAGAAAAGGTGATATATGTGGAAGAAAACACCCAGTGTAGGAATTGGTACCCAGAGGGTCTGTGAAGACATCAGAAGAAACAAAGTGGCTGAGCTGACCTCTGCAAGACCAGACCAGACCCAAGGCCGACAAAGTGGCTGAACAGACTTCTGCAAGACCAGACCCCTCAGACCAGACCCATGGCCAACAAAGTGGCTGAGCTGACCTCTGCAAGACCAGACCCCTTAGAGTAGACCCCTGGTTGATAAAGTGGCTAAGCTGACCTCTGCAAGACCAGAGCCCTCAGAGCAGACCCACGGCCGACAAAGTGGCTGAGCTGACCTCTGCAAGACCAGAGCCCTCAGAGCAGAC
>NW_003852396.1:66179069-66186996 GCF_000181295.1 Otolemur garnettii | reverse complement strand
CTCTGCAAGACCAGAGCCCTCAGAGCAGACCCACGGCCGACAAAGTGGCTGAGCTGACCTCTGCAAGACCAGAGCCCTCAGAGCAGACCCACGGCTGACTTTGACAGTTCACGTTGCTAATCTCAAATAGGAAATGCTAAAGGTTTATTACCAAATACAAATACACAGGAGGGTATCTTGGAGTAAAAGGAAGTATTTGAATTAAATATAAGTGAGATTTCTTGCTGTGTACATTTTAGACCTTCTTAGACCATATTGCTAAGGAAGAGCATGCTTGGGGTTGCATTCTTTATCTTATTAATTTTTTTAAATTTTTTATCTTAATCATTACAGGTATCTAATTGTGTGTATACATATAGGATACATGTGATTACTTTGACACAGGCATACCTCAAGTATTTATCATTTCTTTGTGTTGGAAACATTTCGGTTCTATGTTTTTAGTTATTTTAAAATATGCAGTAACATATTGTTGACTACAGTCACCCTGTTGTGCTATCAAATATGTACGTATTACATCTTTTTCATTCTATCTGGCTATACTTTTGTATCAGTTAACTATCCCCACTGAATCCCTCACCTCCCTATTACCCTTCCCAACCTTTGGAAACCATTGATCTACTTTTTTGTTTGTTTGTTTTTTTAGCAACAGAGTCTTACTCTGTCCTCCTTGGTAGGGTGCCGTGGTGTCACAGCTCACAGCAACCTCCAGCACTTGGGCTTAGGCCATTCTGATGCTCTTCCTTCAGCCTGCTGAATAGCTGGGACTACAGGTGCCTGCCACAATGCCCAGCTATTTTTGGTTGCCATTTGGCCAGGGCTGGATTTGAACCCACCACCCTCTGTATATGGGGCCGGCTCCCTACTCATTGAGCCACAGGCACCCATCAATCTACTTTCCATCTCCATGAGATCATTTGCTTTCATTTTTAGCTCCCTCATGTGAGTGAGAACACATGAAATTTGACTTTTTATGTTTGGCTTTTATCACTTAGCATAATGCTCTCTGGTTACATCTATGTTGTTGCAAAGGACAGAGTTTCCTTCATTTTTATGGCAGAATTATTTTGCACTGTGTCCATACGCCTCCTTGTCTTTAACCATGCATTCTTTAAAGGTACCCGCCAATTGTATTCCTCCGTATTGCAGACTCTATTGTAGTCTAGGCCACCTATCACTATAGGTTTTTAATAAGTGAATGAAAAAAAGAACTCAGTCTCTTTAGGACTAATGTTGAACAATTCATAAAGGCTCAAGGCTATGTAAATTGATAGGAGATATATTAAAAAGAGTGATAAATATAGCATGCAATTACATTTCCCCAAATCATAGTTTTATGTAATGTGCATGCTCCTCTGAATTTGGTTAATAGTAAAATCCATTTAGAAAAATAAAATATTGACAAAATATAATCATTACTTCCGTCTGCCTCTCCCACTCTCCCCTCCATCTCCTTCTTTCATCTCTTGTATTCCTGGCCTGCTCTGCACTGCGGGATACAAGTCTCAAGGGCAGACCACGAGCCTCAGAATTTTGGGAGGGATTGTTTGAGTGGCAGATTGGACTAGATTGAGGGTGGATCCAGGGAGTCACCTTCTGGGTGGGTTCATATCTGAAAATATCAAAGGAAAACTGAGCAGGGCTCTGAGTTTCGCCACTGACAGGCTGTTCAGAAAAGCATCTATAATGGAGAAAAACGAACAAGTAACTCTCAAAAAGAGGATTTATTTTTTAATTCACCAGCTCTTCAGCTCCAGGCCATCTCCAGGTACTCATTTGTTCTAGACCTTTGAAGGTAATTCTTAAGTGAAGGTCAACGGCCTACCCTATTCCCTCAGAGGGAAAGGTTATTCTGCCAGGAAAATTCATTATCTGTATATAAACAAGAATTGTGTTCTTTCTCTAGCAGACTGAGTGTGGAATGACTTCGTTTTCTAAATTTTTAACTTCCATGATCTTTCTGTCCTTAGGACTCTCAGAGGCTGGAACAATACATTCCTGAACCACTTTGTAGCTGTCACTTTATTTTTTTCCATACATGTTCCCAACCCTACGTATACTATATTACTCATTCTTTCTTATGTTCATTTGGGTCCCCTCTGTCCCTCTGGTTTGCCCTACTTTTATTTGCCTCCTACTCCTCATGATCTGCTTATTGCTGGACAATACAAATCCAAATTAGATCTCTGTCTGGCATAGTCTTTTCTCTTTGGGGAGGTTTTTATGAATCTATCCCCTGTGTCTGTATAGAAAAAAACAACAATATATTTTAGTTGCCCTGAGTCGTCCGGATAATCCCTAATCAAATCCCGTAAAGTCCCTTGTCATGAAAATTGTGGTTTGGGGACAGAGGCATAGTCTTGATATGTTGTTATCCCAATTGTTTGTGGCAGGTACAATGTAGAATTTATTAAAGGGCCATTGCATCCTGTCATCTTAATCAACATTGCAGTCGTTTTTTCACATGGTGTACGATGCTGCTCTTTGGGACTTGTTTTCATTGTGGTAGGTTCAGAGTCAATGTTCACACATTTTGAAATTAAATATCTTATTATCCTGTGCCATTGCAGTTTACCTTGCTAATCTCAAATAAGAAATGCTAAAAGTTTATTACCAAATGCCTACACACAGGAGGGTATCTTGGAGTAAAAGGAAGTATTTAAATTAAATATAAGTGAGATTTCTTGCCTGTGTACATTTTAGACCTTCTTAGACCATATTGCTAAGGAAGAGCATGCTTCGGGTTGCATTCTTTTTTTTATTAATGTCTCTTAATTTTTTATCTTTATTACAAGTATATAATTGTGTATACAATTCTTTTTCTCTGAAGCATTGTTATTGTATTGGTTTTCTCTTTCTTCCTGGTTTTATGTCTCTTAAATCATTCAGTCAAAGGAGAACTAGAGCTGAACGATTGGTAGGGGAATCGGAGCAAAGGTCATCCTTAAGGTACCAATACTCATTTCAAGTTCCTCATAAAGTTTTGATATCTCTTAAGAAAGTCTGTTTTTCTTATCTGGATATTTTAAGGCACACTGTCACTGAATTAACTACGTAAATATTATCTAAATGACTTGTAATGAAAATATCAATTCAAGACAAGCACCAAACATAAGACATTATGTGGAAAGTGGTAAAATAGCCATATTATTTATAAAGATTAAGTTTCTGCTTATTCCTAAAACATCTTCATTTCTATTGAGCTGATTGGTTCATACAAAGCAACTGTGAAGGCCGCATAGTCTTGACTGTGGATGATACCCTATCTTTTCATTCTTCCTCCTTTCTGACTTGCCTTAGCAACTTAGCAAGAGTACACGCTCCCTGAGGGCTCCTTCCTTTGCTCTTATCGTCCTATACACATGCTTTTATTATAAGAAAGTGCTTCACGGGCTGTAGTGGGTTACTTATTCATATGTCTTTTTTTTTTGGCTGATGGCTAGGTCCTTCAGAACAAGGACTGAGCCTTGTTCTTTCATTCCAGTATGAAACATTCAGCTTGACATTTTGTGAGCACTCAGCCAATGTTTCTTGCCCTAGACTTGTGTTGAAGGTATATAAAGATTTACTTTTCATCTCCCCGTGAAGCACGGCACATAGTAGGTATGAGACAAAGACTGTTTTCACCACTTTGGTTTACTTCTTCTGGGTCTATTTTTTCAGGACCACGAATCTACATGCTATCTTTTTGTTTCCAGTTATTTCCACCAGCAATTTTAGTTAGAAATTATAACTGAGCAGTTATGATAAAAAAAAAAAACCTCTTAGATAGAAAGCGCGTTCTTTAATATTATGAAACAAAGTCCTCCATGTCTTCTAGAGCACCTGAATGATTTGTATGTTTAATTTTCAATCACTTAGTTAACTGGCTTATTTCAAAATTTAATAGAAACTTTCCTTTTAGAGCGATTTATATTTACAGAAACGTTTTAGAGCACATACTAAGAGGTTCCAATAGTTTTCATCTTATCAGAGAACCAGCTTTTCATTTCATTAATCTCCTGTATAGTTCTTTTGTTATCAGTTTTATTTAGTTCCACTCTGTCCTTGGTTATTTCTTTTCTTCTGCTGGGATTTGGGATTGTTTGCTTTTCCTTTTTCCGGTTCTTGGAGATAGTCCATTAACTTATTGGTTTGTAATCTTTCTGTCTTTTAGATATGGGCATCTATGGCTATGAATTTTCCTTTCAAGACTGATTTACATTTATATTCCACATTTAGAAAGATTCACATGTACCCTTGTAAGATGGACCATAGGTGTGGTCCCTCCAATCACCCTCCCTCCACCCATCCTCCCCCCTTCCCTCCCCTCCCTCTTCCCCTTCCTCATATTCTTGGGCTATAATATTTCAAATTGTATATAAAACCAGCACCCTGTACTCCATGACTGCATTAAGGTACACAGTTATGAATCAGTAAAAAAAGGGGAAAAAATTATAACCTATCACAGGAAAATAGAAAGTACTTAAAAATAAATGTAACTAAAAAAAATTTAAGAATTTTATGGAACGTCATTTAAGATTAACAAAAAACTAAGATAAAAAACTCACTAAAAAGATAATATTTTCATGGTTTATGGGTCTTATGTATTGTAGACGTGTTAATTTTTCCTAACGTAAAGCACAGATGACTGTAATCCCAATAAAAATTCCAGGACTGTGTAAAAAATAAAAATAAAGACTGACTTAGCTATGTCCCACAGATTGGTAACTTCTGTCCTTTTTATCATTTAGTTCAAAGAATCTTTTGATTTCCATCTTAATTTCCTTCTTGACCTGAAAATCATTCAGCAATAGGTTCTTAAGTTTCAATAACTTTGTTTAGAAATAAGTGTTTCTATTGGATTTTTATCCACAATGGGGTAATTTTATCCCACAATGGTCTGAGAAGATCCACAGTCTAATTTCTATTTTTTTAATTTATTGAGACATGTTTTGTGGCCTAAAATGTGATCAACATTAGAGAGAATATTCCATGAATTAATGAGAAGGACATACATTCAGTTGTTTTGGCTATAAATGTTTCTTAGGCCTATTTGTTCTAGAGTTCTACTTAAGTCTATTGTTTCTTTGTTTCTTTCTGTTTGGAGGCTCTATCTTGTTCTGTCAGTAGGGTGTTGAGGTCCTCAGCTATTACAGTTATTACAGCTGTAATATGAATATTCTGTCACAGGTATTTATCATTTTGTTTAGGTCAAGTAGGATTTGCTTTATGAATCTGGCCACACTAATGTTAGGTCCATAAACATTTAGGATTGCTATGTCTCCTTGTTGAATTGTTCCCTATATACCGTTACGTAAGAAGCACCTTTGTCCTTTTTTATTATTGTTGATTTGAAGTGTATGTTATCTGATATGAGAACTGCTATGCCAGCTTTCGTCTGGTTTTCATTTGCCCAGAATATTCTTCTCCATCCCTTCCCCTTGAGCCTGTATGGGTCCTTGTGTATTAGATGGATTTCCTGGAGACAGCAGATACTTGGGTTGCATTTTTTATTCGATTCAGCCAACCTATATCTTTTGAATGGGGTATTCGCATTTATTGAAAGAATTGATAAGTTGGAGTGGGTTTCTGTTCTTCTTGTTGAGTGGAACTTCATTGCATTGTTTTACCTCTTGAGCCACTATATTGATTGAGCTCTGACCTTTATTTGGAGGTGAGGATTTATACTCATAGGCATCTATTATGCTGATCCATGTATCGTGTATGTCAGAATATTTCCTGCAAGGCAGATCTGGGCTTGGCAAATTCCTGCAGCATTTGCTTGTCAGGGAACGATTTAATTTCTCTATCAAATGTGAAGCAGCAAGAAAAAAACACTTCCATTAACAAGTGGACAAAGACATGAACAGAAACTTTTCAAAGGATATAGACTAGAGGCCAACAAACATGAAAAAATGCTTAACTTCTCCCATAGTCGGGGAAATGCAAATCAGAACCGCAATGAAATATCACTTGACTCCAGTGAAAATAGCTTTTATCGAAACGTTTTAAACAACAAATGCTGGTGCAGATGCAGGGAGACAGGAATACTCATACGCTGTTGGTGGGACTGCAAACTACAGCAACCTCTATGGAAAGTAGGGTGGAGACACTCCAAACCACTAAAAGTAGACCTACTGTTTAATCCGGCAATTCCATACTGCGTATTTACCCAAAGGGGAAAAAAAGACATTTTATAAACAAAACAAAAACACCTGCAGCTAAATGTTTACAGCAGTACAATTTATAATGGCAAAGATGTGGGAATAACCTAAGTGCTTATCAGTACATGAATGTTTTAATAAAATGTGGTATGTGTATACCACGGATTATTTTTCAGCCATAAATAAAGAAAAAGGTGAACTAACGCCTCTTGTATTATTCACCTGGATGGAAATGAAGACTGTTCTTCTTTGTGACATATCCCAAGAATAGAAAAACAAACACTCCCTATACTCGCTATTAATTCGGAACTCATCAATCGGTACTTAGGTGCACATATAGAAATAAAACTCATCAAAAATCAAGTATGTGGGACAGGGAGAAGGAAAATGGGTAAATTCATACCTAATGTGTACAATGCACACTATCTGAGTGATGTGCACACACTTATAACTTTGACCCAAATGGTACAAAAGTGAAGGATGTAACCAAAACGTTTGTGCACTCATAATGATCTGAGATTAAAAAAAAATAATCAAAAAGTAGAACTTACAAACTGCTGAATAAGGCAGTCCCCAATGCCCCCTTCTCCACTATATACACTCAGTTCCCTATTATTAACAACTTGCGTTTAGCTGGTACACTTTTTATGACTGATAATAATTGATGAAACAATATTGATAATTAGTAGTAGCTAAAATCATAGTATGTATTTGACTTTATTCTTTGTTTTTCTAAATGCATGATGTCATGCATCCATTCTTTATGATATCATTATGGTATCATAAAGAATAGTTTCATTGCTCTAAATTTCCCCGTTCCTCTCTATTCCAACCATTCATCTCTACCTCCCTACCAACCCCTTCCCCCTCCATAACAGTGGACAAACTCCAAGCCATCACTGATCATTTTGATTATTTTACTGTGTCTATGGCTTTGTCTTTTCAATAAAGCTATATATTTTGGAATGAGAAAGATTATATATCCTTTATTTACTGGCTTCTTCCCCTTAATATGAATTTAAGGCTCATTCATATCTTTTCTTAGATTGATAGCTCATTTCTTTTTATTGATGAATAATATTCTATTGTATAAATGTGCACATTTTGCTATTCACCTAGCAAAGGACAGATTGATTGTTGCTAATTTGGGGCAATTATCTACAAAACTGCTACAAACATTGTCAGGCAGATTTTTTTGAGGAGGTAAGCTTTCAATTCACTCAGGGAAATAAGTTATTTTCATTTATGAACCATTCTATTCTTGCTTCTGCTAATATATGGTAAAAGGGGATAAGTTTTGCAACTTCTGAGGCAATACTTGTCAACATGTACCAGTGAAAACGAATGGATTGCAATGCCAGAAAGATCCATCAGCTGTAGATTTGGCTTGCAGGGGAAATACTGGGCAGTGAGTGAATATGAAAGCTCAAAAAAAGAAAAAAGTGGACTGAGTTCAAACACTAGTTCTTTATTTTCTTACTCCATGCTCCTGGAGAAATAGTCTAACTTTGGCTCAATCCCATCACCTCATCTCAGAATGCAGGTGACAGTGGTTAAGTCACAGGGTTGTTTTGAGACTTGTATGAGATACAATGTATCAAGTACTTAGAGCCCTTACTGATAAAAAGTGAGCTATTATTTATTTATTTATTTTTTTTTTTTTTGAGACGGAGCCTCAAGCTATCCCCATGGGTAGAGTGCTATGGCATCACAGCTCACAGCAACCTCCAACTCCTGGGCTCAAGCGAGTCTCCTGCCTCAGCCTCCCAAGTAGCTGGGAC
>NW_003852396.1:66173335-66179049 GCF_000181295.1 Otolemur garnettii | reverse complement strand
CTACAGGCGCCCGCCACAACGCCCCACCATTTTTTTGGTTGCAGCCATCATTGTTGTTTGGCGGGCCCGGGCTGGGGATTTGAACCCACCACCTTAGGTGTATGTGGCTGGCGCCTTAGCCGCTTGAGCCACAGTCGCCAAGCCAAAGTGAGCTATTATTATAGGAAATATTATGTAGGTATAGAACTCCTTACATAAATCAGATCTGTTAATATAAGAAAAACTGAAAAGTGTAAATCTGGTGAGACTGAATAACAAAGATGGTTATTTTTCATGGATTCTCAAATTTACTGTCTGTTCATATAAGCCCAACATTATGCTGATATTTGAGATACTAAAAGGGAAGATAGAATCTCTGCCTTCAGAGAACAAATGTCTCAGAAAAAATAAAAGAAGCCATTTTTATGTAGTGTGAAGGACATCTGGGTTTTTTACAAGTGGGAAGTCGCAGTCTAACAATACTTGGCACGTGGGAATTCCTTTTATAGAAAGGCTACCATTGTGGTCTCAAGAGTCAGAGTTGGGTCCCTGGCCACAACCTCACTATGGAAACTTCTGCAATTTCCTTATCCATTCCAAATTTCAATTCAATTCTTAAGTGACATATTAGGTGTTTAATTTTTCTCCTAAGAAATACATGAGGATTAATATAAAAGTCTTAATTTATTACCTAGCACACAGCAAGTGAGCATTTAATAAATGTTACCCATTCTTATTCATCCATGGATTTTCTCAAGTCGCTTAGATAGATTTTACGTTGTAAAAAACAACTGAATTTTCAGGTTTTCTATTCACAGGGATCCTGGCCTTGGAGAAATAATTACAAGTTTAGGATATTCTGAATAATGTGTGAGCTGGATATCAACAGATCCAAAGTCTATTTTGGATTCAGTTAATTCAGTTTAACACTCAAGATTTAGCTGAATTCCTTGTTTTATTTAAAGAGACATAGTTGATGCTTCTGTAACTGTCTTGTACAGCTAAACACTGACAGAAGTGTGATGTCTAAATTAATGCCAGCCATACTAATCAAAGGTTATTTGCTCTCCTGTTTAAACAGAGATTATTCATGGCAAGAGCTGATGTGTTTTGATTTTTCAACATGTCAGCTATAAGATCAGAGTGGATATTTTAGCCTTGTGATAACTCCCTATAAATAGAGGCATAAATTATAAATGTTCATTGATGCAATTATAAATTGCAGTTTGCAATCCTTTGATCCTAGCTAAATAAAATGACCCTGAGTTAGAACACTGCACTACGGGTGACTTCTATCTCTACTACTCTATAAACCTGAAGTTATTGGTGCTAAGGAGATTCTATCCTTCCCTTTTATCCTATCATAAGAAATCTTCTCTAATACCTGAATCTTTGGTGACTCATCCTCCTCCTAACTGTACACTTGGTCTAGGCACTTGTACCAAATTTCTGCTCATGTCGTAGCAGACAGGCATTACTAAAATAGTAAGATATAGCAGGGTAGCTCCGTTTGAGGGCTTGTATTTGATGCTCCTTCACTGTCGTCTTTGGAAGATACATAAAGGGTCACCAAGGAAGGTAGAGTCATGATTATTAACAATTCCCTGGAACTCGTGCAAGATAATACTCTTTATGGATTGAAATCCCACCTCCATGGTTTATAAGTTGAAAGTTTGGGCAAGTAAATAAACTTCTTAGTTTCCAGATATATAGAATGGGAATAAAAGTGGCACAAAATTAATAGTATTCTTTTGGTTCCTTTGTTTTGTTTTTGTTTTTTGGACAAATTCATGAGATAATTTGTAAGTATTCAGTAGAGGTCAAAGGAAACTTTTTATTTCTCTGTACTGATCTCCTTATGAGTCCTTGATGACTAACCCACCCTGAGTATTCTAAGCAGGTTAAAGTGAGTGAGTGGGTGAGTGGGTATCGGATTAATAATGCCTCCTTGTTCTCGGTGACACAGAGTATGTTTCTGCGATGCCCCCAAATGTCTCCATAGCTTTGTTTTCTAAGGACTCCAGTAACCTCCAAATTTTAATGTGCTTGCTGGGATCTCTGATTCACTTCCTCCTTCAAAACTGTTTCTCTAGTTCCCCATTCTCCCTGTATACTTTTGGTTTACTAAGTAGTACATGGCCCTTTCTTTTGTTTCTCCTTCCATCCACATCCAGTGGTCAGCACTCAGGGCGTATCTCAAAGATAGTAAGCAACTACCAACAACAACCTTTAGGTCTCTTCCCCACCTCATCCTATAAACTGAAGGACAGGCTTGGCTCTCGTAGCAGAGTGGGTAGGGCGCTGACCACATACATCGGGGCTGGTGAGTTTGAACCCAGCCCAGGCCTGCTAAACAACAATGACAACTATAACAACAAAACAACGACAACAAAAAGAAACTGGAGGACAGCATTAGAAAGACGCAAAATAAATTAATATTTGAATGAAACTATGAAATTAAAGACATTGAACCAGTCTTGAGCTCTTGAAAAAAAGGAAAGGTTGAAATCTGTATTTTTCAGTACCTCATCCTCTGAACTTCAGGAAATCTCTAATACACATAGAGTTGAACAAAAGGCAAAGGCATATCAAGGAGCCTTGACTGCACCACTAACAGTCTCGCATTGCTTCACTGTGCACTAAACTGTGAGCTGGCCAGCTTGAACAACTCTCGAGGAGCAGGTCAGCTTGCCTCACATCTGCTGCAGTTAGCAGGTGACTATTAGCATGTTAATAAAATGTGGGGTGCAGGCACTGGAATTCAGTACCTGGACATTCCTTGCCTGATCCCTTACACACACAGAGGAGTATTTTCTCACTCAACCATAAAAATTGCCAGCAGTGGCATCAGATGCCCAATGACTTCTTTCTTCTGTAAGATGTTTAGCCTCTCCTGTGACTCTGAATGAGACTTTATAAAATTTGAGAAGAGCAATCAGGAAGAATGTCTTCAAAATTTTCATCCCTCTAAGCATAACCTGAATAGTCAGCTTCTTGGCCCAGATTGTAGCTCTTATAGTTGGCCCCTTCAGCCTATAACATTTTTATAGTATACTTATGGGGGCCATGAGCTCAATAAAACCGGGGCAATTGAAGTTGACATAATCTCTTCTTTAAAACAGGTGTCATGTATTGAAAGGTCGGAGGATCAAGAGGCAAGTAACCAGATAATACATTTTACCCAGGGCTTCCTCTTTCACCCCCTTTCATACAAGGGAATGTGTCTTCTTGGGGGAAAAAATAGTCTCTCTTTTCAAACAAAGGTTAAGGAAATCAGCAACACTCAAACAGAGAAGCAGCTAGTTTGTAGGCAACTTTTCTCAGTGCATATTTTACTCTGTATAAAAATCAGATCAAGGGTTGAGGAGGTTTATTAAGGGATAAAAAATACCTTTACGAGCTGCCATATTTCATCCTTGAGTCAATCATGCTGTAATGAGCACCAAGCACAGGAGGTGAAATGAGATGGAATGTTTGAGGCAAAAGGAAATCTCTGTGGAAATTAACCCAGCCTCAAAAGAGCCTTTAAAAAACAGAATGCTGCCGACAGCATCAGTCCACTTGCAGATTTGAAGGTCAGCGTTCAAAAAGGACAACAAATGCAAATATTCCACCAAGTGTTTACAAAGTTACCCCGGTAAAAAGAGAGAGCTTATTCATTTAACCTGAACGACTACTGTTGCTAGCAGTAAATGTCACTAGCTCGCTCCCCCATACCTTTCTTGACCTGTGTGAGATCTCTTTTAATCCAAATCTGATTGTGGCCCTGGGAAAATGGTCACTGTTATGAAAATAAATGACCCAACGTTTGCTTCTGTGGTTTACAACAATCACCCAGAGTTGACCTCCTACCAAAGAACAAATAAGGAGTTTGAAAATAAAACAACATAGGGAGAAAACAAAAGAACTCTTCTCAAAGAAATTGTCTTTTTCTTTCGAAGAGTTAGCCATGGGTGCTGTGGATACAGAGTAAAAGAAATTCATGATTGCATCTATCCTTGGGTTACTGTTTTGTAATTCCTGCCAAGAAAGTGCCAGCCGAAAGTGAACAAATGTCTCCGGAAATCTGTGGGTATCTGAATCAAATTCTTCACTTATTTTAATGAGTAACCCTATTAGGAAATGGGGATATTTTACTGAGAATGGTGACCCATTCCAACCCAGACCAGAACTCTTTATCTTTTTACGTAGAATTAGATAGGTTTTTTTTAAGTTTTTAAAAATTAAATCATAACTGTGTGCATTAATGCCTTTATGTGGTACAATGTGCTGATTTGATTTTATTGAATACACGTTGTACAAGTATATCTGTGGATATAAAAACCGATATAAAAATGAAAGCGAGGAAATCTGGAAAAGAAAGTAAGAATGTAAAAAGATCAGATTTACATGCTTTTCATTCTCTACCTCTCCATTTGATCTTTTGGTGAAACGCAGAATTATATTTCAAAACAAAAATATCCATATAATGATAACCAAGGCATTGCAGGTAACACTGAGTAGCAAAGTGTATCATTATTATAGGCACATCGAATCAAATCAGCGAGTCAACAGACACAGTGACCTAATAAATACGGCACAGTTTAATTATCTCGATGGAACTTAGGGGCCTTCTAAAATGATTAACCCCAAGAAGCAACCCCTATTAGCATAACGTATGTGAGATTTTCAATTTAAAGAGAGAGAAATAGTAAGCTGCAGCTAGCAAAAGACTTATTGCTATTATTACGACATCTTTGTTTATCACATGTATATAGTATTTTTACTCCAAAAAGCCTAATGTGTTGGGCTGAGGTTTGGCACATCTGCTATAATGATAAAAATAAAAGTGAGGAAAGCTGGAAAACAGAATGAGAATGAGAGAGAGAGAGAGAAATGAAGGGAGGGAGGGAAGGGTAATGATAGCAAGGAATAGACAGTTCAGATTTCCTTTCGAGAGGAAGGGTGACTGGTGGGGTCACCTCTGTGGTTTATCTTACAAGGGTACAAGTGAATCTTTCTAAAAGCAGAGTATGAATGTCTTAACTCAATAACTAAGAAAAGGACATGAAGGCTATGTTAACCAGTTGGATGAGAGTATTTCAAATTGTATATGAAAACGCCACACTGTACCCCATGATTGCATTAATGTACACAGCTATCATTTAATAAAAAAAATTAAAAATTTTCCTTTTGAGGGTCTATACTACCTTGTAGATACCAGAAAAAAAGAGAATAACCTACCGCCCTTGAATAAACTGGCTAATTTATTTCATTGCTGTCTCATGAAATCTTTACAATGCTCCAATAAGGTGGGAATTCTAACCTCTTCATTACAGACAGAATGCAGATTAAAGAACCATCAATTAAGTCAGCCAAAGCCAAATACCCGCTCAGTGGAAGTGCTGGAATCTGACTCCAGGTCTATCTAATTCTGAAGCTCCAGAAGTTTCTGCTATATTCTCCCTGCTTCCAACACAACTAAATTTTTCAAGATACTGTCAGATATAAGATCTGAATGCTGAGAATCTCTTAGGAACCATTTAGAGATGTGTCTACATTGCTTTATGACATGCACTCCTTTTTTGAAATTTTCCAAAAGTTCCTGAATCTTAATTTCTTTGACATACGTTCAGGATCACATGGGTTAAATAGGGCTCAAAAATGTGAATGAGAACCTTGTGCTCAACAAATGAAAAAAAGTCTTCCCTGTTGTAATAAGTGCTTGTTTATTTTTTTTTTCTTTTTTTTTTTTT
>NW_003852396.1:66111660-66173245 GCF_000181295.1 Otolemur garnettii | reverse complement strand
CAGTTATTGCTTTAAAACGTTCACATTCTACTCTTAGAAAGATTCACCTGTACCCCTATAAGGTAAACCTCAGAAGTAATCCCTCCAAACCCCCTCCCTCCACCGATTATAAGTGCTTGTTTATTAATGTATTTCTTCTTGAGATGACTTGGGTTTTTTTTTCACCCTGTAAGAAGAATGAATCATTGTTCTCTTACATTTTCTTCTCAGTGTCAGAAGGAAAACTTCAGACAGAAATCACCACAGAAGAGCAAGAACATGTGTTTCTTGCCAATGTGAATGTGTATTAGGAGCCCGTCTCTATAGAACCTACTGTTGCCTCCGAGGATAAGTTTGAGTGCGGTGCCGAAATCTTTGCTGTAAAGTATTATCGGACAGATGGTTTAATCAATTTTTTTACTTATATTATGATGCCAATTTTTAGAAATTTACCTAATAATAGAAGAAATAATGCACAAAAAGAGTGCAGTAAAAAAAAAAAAAAAGTTTTACAAATATTTTATTAACTCCTGGGGATTTGCCACAGGTGGTTTACTTCTTGCTTTGGAATCGCCAGAATTTATTAACAGGTGCCCAGTGGAAATCTAATAAGTAATGAATTATCCAAAGAGTCATATTGTTTATAAAAAATATATAATAAGTCTGTCAGGAACAAAATTCCTAATTTGACTAAAATAATCCCTTGTGATAAAAAAGAAAAGAAAATGTGATAATATACCAATTGAGATGGTTTGACCCTCGAGATATCAAAATGTGAGAACTGAAAGAAAAAAAAAATCAAGCATTAGGAAGGTTATTTCTTCAGTGGATCAGAGATAAGTAATTTTAAGAGACTCTTAGTATTTTTGTCAAATGACTCTCTGGTAGTGTGGTACAGTGAGAACAATTTGAATCTGGGACTCCACTAATCACAAGTTTGAATCCTGGCTTTGCTATAGGTTAAGTTCCTAATCTGCAAAAACTACTTAAATGGTCTAAATTCCTTTATTCACCTGTCTAATCGCATTAATAATGGTACCGACTTGATAGCAACAGATCAAATGATATTCAGTAAACACAAATTGGTACAATTCCTAGTGTTTACCAGTGAATGTTAGCTATTGTCATATTTCATAAAAATAAGATTTTAAGGCAGTTTTGCTTTTCACTCCCCTCTAACTCTAATTTTAATTCCAAGTTTTCCAATTTCATTTACGCTTTCATCCCCACTGAAGAGCCAAGATGTCCCTAGGAGATTCTCCTGTGATATTATACAGCTTGATTCTAAAACATACAACATAATAATTTCTTTACATGGCAGGAAAATCATAGGCAATAAAAACAAAGGTAGGTAACTGGATTACATCTAACTAAAAAGCTTCTCTAAAGCAAAGGATGCAACCGACACAATGAAAGGCAACCTGTAGGAATGGAGAAAGTATTTGGAAACCATAAATCTAATAAACAATTCATATCAAAATATTTAAGAAACCTCACAACTCAATACAAAAAAAAAATCTTGTTCAAAATTTGGCAAAGAGCCTAGATACACATTTCTTAAACGAAGACACACACATGGCCAACAATGATCTTTGACCCCGTCGGTAAGGATGTAAATTGGGGCAGCCACTATGAAAAACAGTCCAGAGGCTCCACAAAAAATAATTAAAATAGGGAAGAATTGTGGAGAAGAGAGAAAGGATACAGCTTGGGTATAGGTCAAAGACAGAACTATTGGAGTCCACTGATAACCTCATGGAAGAAAATTGCAAAGCAGAGAAGGAAATGGAAAAAGAAAGAAAAGGTATCAGTGATGATAAAACCCAGAGAGTCTTGGAGCACAGTTAAAGGTATGGGGGAGGGGGCTCTTTCTCCTTCCCGTGCTCCTTCACTAAATTACTTAGAAGCCTTTCTCCCCACACAGGCCCAAGCATGTGGTAACCACAGAACTGTGGACAGAACTTGCATGATCCCAGAGCTTGGAACTTCTGTGTGTGGTTCCTCTCCAAGGAGCGTGACCCAAGAGAACAGAGAGCTGGGTCTCTTCCATTCAGATGCTAATCCTCTCCCCACACACTGAAACCTGGAGAGCAGTTAGAGTCAAAACTTAGTGAGCAGGGTCCTCTCCCCAGCTAATGTGTCCTCCCGTCTGAGGGTATCACAAGGAGTGGGGTCCACAGCTTTTCCCTTGGAGACCTTCACTGGACCTAGGATGCTCAATCCAACAGGTCTCTGCCCATTAGTATTTCCTGGAGGTATATATCACCCCTCACAAAAATTAATTGAAGATAAATAAATGACTTAAATGTAAGTCAGGAAAACAAAAGAATCCTAGGGGAAAATTTGGGGAAACTCTTCTAGCTATTGCCCTAGGGAAAATATTATGACTAAGACCCCAATGGCAATCATTACAACAACAAGAATTAATAAATGATATTTTTTGATTAAATAAAAATGTTCTGCATAGTTAAGGAAACAATCTATAGCCAAACAACCTACAGAACGAGAGAAAACATTTGCAACTTACACATCTGATAGAGGGCTAATGTCCAGACTTGACAAAGAATTTAAGGAAATCAGCAAAATAAAAGCATGTAACCCTATTAAAAAGTTGGGGAAAGACATGAACAGAATATTTTCAAAAGAAGAAAGACAAATGGCCAATAAACATGAAAAAAATGCTCATCACTGCTAATCACCAGGGAAATGCAAATTAAAACCACCAGGAGATATCACCTTACTCCAGTTAGAACGGCTTTCATTTAAAAGTCCAAAAGCAAAAGATACTGGTATGGATACAGAGAGAAAGGAATGATACACACTCTTGGTTGGATTGCAAATTAGTACAATTTGTATGGAAAATAGTATAAGAGATTGCTCAAGGAAGTAAAAGATTCCTCAAAGACCTACCATTCAATCCAGCAATCTACTATTGGATATTTGCTCAAAAGTGAAAGATTTCCCATCAGAAAGACACCTGCTGTCTAATGTTTACTGAAGCACAATTGACAGTTGTAAAGATGTGTAATTAACCCAAGTATTCATCAATACTTGAATGGAATAATAAAATGTTGTATATGTACGTCATGAAGTCCCACTCACCATAAAAAAAGATGAATTACCTTTTGCAACAGTCTGGATGGAACTAGAGAACAGTCTCTTAAGTGACGTATCTCAAGAAGGGAAAAGCAGACTGTTAAATTAGAGCTAGCTTATGAGCTCCCATGTGTACAGAGGGAAGTAAAATTCAGCGGGAATCAAACTGGGAGGGGGGAAGATGGCAAGGAGCAAAAATCTACCTGATGGCTACAGTGGCCACTATTTGGGTGACAGGCTCACCTACTTCCAGGACTGAAGCATTATAAAAGCCATCCATGTAACCTAAAACATTTATGTCTCCTTAATATTCTTAAATTTAAAGACAATAAAAATAAAAGTGGAACAGCCATGTGATCCAGCAATCCTACATCTGGAGGTATAACCAAAAGAATTCAAATGACTGTCTCACAGAGACATCTGTGCTCACCACGTTCATTGCAGCATGATCACAATGGAAAGATGTGGAAACAACCTCAATGTCCATCAATGAATGAAAAAAGAAAATATCGCCTACGTATAGATCATATGTATGTCAGAATATTAGACATAAAAAAGAAAATTTTGTCATTGGCAATAACGTGAATGAAACCAGAGAACACTATGCTCGGTGAAATGAATCAGAAGAAAAGGACAAACCCTACATAATTCTACTTATATAAAAAAATCTAAAATAGTCAAACTCATAGTAGCAGATAGTAGAATGGTAATTTTCAGGGATTATGGAGAGAGGAAAATAAGGAAGTACTTATTCAAAGGGCACAAAGTTTCTATCATACAAAATGAGCAAGTCTTGGGAGACCCACCCTACAGCACTATTTTGAGTAATCATACTTAAAAATCTGTTAGGATAGTAGATCATATGCAAAGTGTTCCTATCACAAAATAATAACAATAATAATAAAGAGAGTTCAGAAGAAAACTTTTGAAAGTGATGGATCATTTTATGACACAGATTGTGGCAATAAATGCACAATATGCATTTAAATATGCATTTATTCCCAAACTCATTTAGATGCATGTATAAGATATGCATAGATTTTTGTATGTCAGTTTTACACTGATAAGGCATTTTATTAAAAGGAAATGGGCCACTGGTAACTACAATTTTAAATGAAAATATATAGACAAAATTTTAAGAAAAAAAATACACAATAACAGAAATATTTTTTCCATACCCTATGAAAGTTTAGGTGGAGTTCTCAGTTACTTGTTTTCAAAAATAATACCATAAAAGTCAAGAGTTTATCATTTACATGTGAATGATTTATGATCATGTATATTGCATGCAAGTGAGACCTTCAGCCAGTGTCCCAACATACAAGAACTGAATTTCTGCCGAGCAACTAGTTTCAGTATTGTGCCTGCCCATGATATAGTGATAGCACCAAAGTAGACCCATCAGTGGTGCAGAGCTGGCTTCATCATCAGCAAATGAGGAGAGACTAAAGTTCCCAGGCTCAGAGACAATAGTTTACCCCATAAACATTCTATTTCCTGAACTCCTGATGATCCTGAAGACTGAAATTTGCTTACTTTCATGATCTGCTAACATGAAAAACATGTTATGCTGTAAAATGGTTCAGCAAGTTTTTTTTTTGTTTGTTTGCTTTTGGGGGTGTGTGTGCAGTTTTGGGCCAGGGCTGGGGCCAGGGTCAGGGCCAGGTTTGAACCTGCCAACTCCGGTATATGGGGCCGGCACCCTACTCCTTTGAGCCACAAGTTTTAACACCAGTGATGATACTTACTTGACAGTGACAAGAAATGCTGAAGGTTGATGACATATTTCAACATGCAATATTTTCTTGTGTTTGTCTCAAAATATACTGATGTCACCTGGCTGCAGTTATTGGAGGGCAGAATTATGGAACAGAATTTAAAGGCATATCTGATGGGTCAATGGCAAATTTATGGATTCCATTTGCCAAATCAATTAACTACCTCAAAGTGACCAGACTGAAGCTTTCGACTTCTTTATTACCAAGACTTATTTTTTGATTTTAAAATCAGCTTGAATAATTATAGCACATTACTAAATGGTTAATTCTTTCCTTAGTGGGGATTAATTCCTCTTCTAAATCAAATTAACTCACGGATTTAGACTTGTGAATATTCATTCTTTTAACCATAGTGTTAAGCGTGTCTTGCACAATAATCCAGAGCCATAAGATAGTTAGGGGAATAATGTGAATATCTAGTCTACTGAAATATTGAGCTAAGTGCACACTCAGAAAGATGCATACACTCACATGCATGGAATTGTCAGTCGATCTGTTCAATATGTGTCAGGTGGAGAGAAGGAGATTTTTTTTCTCTTCAAAGACATTACTGACTATATGTGTGTGGGTGTAAAAGTGTGTGTGTGTGAAAAGTACACACATAGTTCATTGGGATTAGATTCACAGAATGCTTTCTGTTCACAGCAACTTTATGCATTGTTGACAATAGCCCATTGATTCCAATAACTTTTCCATGAATTGTGTAGCAGATACTATTATTGAATGTATTTATGCTGATAATAATCTCAGCAGAGAACGTTATACATTAAAAGAGACGAGAAGGCAAATATTTTACATGCCTTATCTCATTTAGTCCTTCCAACAAGCAACAGCCCTGCCATGCAGGTGTTTCTATTTCCACTCACACATCAGAAAACTAAATTACAGAGAGGAAGCAACCTGTCTATGGGCGTTATAATCCAGAACTAAGTATACAAGAGTTAACATTTGGATCTAGCTCTTTCTCCAACTCAAAACCTTAACTCCTGTATTAGACATACTTTTAAGATTTTGACTTCATAGCTTTGCGTCCTGGTTTTTTCCCAGTGTAGACTTTAAACTAGAAAACAGCCATAAAGTTATGAAAACCAGTTCCAGTGCAAAGACTTCTGTAAAATATTTTAAAAATCATCCACTACAAAAACCTTGCCTGATTATAGTCTGGATTGAAACGTTCTGATTCTATTTCTCCATATCTAGATTTTGATGTTTACTTCACTTGTGTTTCTGAAAAACTCCTACTTAGGTAAGTCTTTTTGGTTTTTGTTTTCTGAAACAGAATCTCATTCTGTCACCTTGGGGAGGGAGCTGTGGTGTCATCATAGCTCATAGCAACCTCAAACACCTGGGTTCAAGCCATCCTCCTGCCTCAGCCTCCCAGGTAGCTGGGACTACAGCCACCCATCATGATGCCTGGCTCATTTTTCTATATTTAGTAAGGACGCTGTCTCACTCTTGCTCAGGCTAGTCTCAAACTCTTGAACTTATGCACTCCACCTGTAGCAGCCTCCCAGCATCCTATTATTACAGGTGTGAACCACTGTGCCCAGACTCTTGCTTAGGTTTTAATTGAAGGATAGCCTCTCTGGGAAGCCTTTCTGGTCCCCACACAAATGTTCTCTTCAATGAACCTATATATTGGATGTGGCTTCATAGAAATGTTTTCACAATTATTATCTTAAGTATTCATACATACCATGAAGAGCCTGAGAGGCCATTTTTAAATTTCCATAGTACAGTGGTCCTAAAACTTCAGCTCTCATCTGGAGGATGCTTTAAAACACAGATTACAGAGCCCTGAGCCCAGAGATTCTGATTCAGTAAATCTAGGGAGTGGCCCAGGATTTGTATTTTCAACAATTTTCCAGTTAATGTTGATACTGCTGGCCTAGAACCACATGTTGAGAACCACCGATACATCAACTCACACATTAAAATGAGTTAAATGAATATCTTACTGTAGGCTGACCTTTATTCCTTAGAACATGCTGCTATGATTAAATGCTTACAACATAAAGAGTGATGAACTAGTAACCATCAGCAATGACGTTGATTCTCACACATGGAAAGAGGGAAGTTTCAGAACAGATTATGGAAATATGCTCCAGATCCTGTCTTCCTCTCCAGTCTTCCTAACCTATTATTCAGAACTGAAAATATGAAGCACAAAAAGAAGACTTTTAGCTTTGAAAAAAAAACTACATATTTCTGTCTGTCTCTTAAGTTTTTTCATGCATTTATCAAAAATTAATTTTGGTTTGGATTATTTTAGTAGGGATAGATATCACACAAAAGGAATTAGAAGTGCTATATAGAAACTATTATATTTAAAATAATTTTTTTGGTTCTACATTGAGCCTGATTAATCCATGTTCTTTAGTAAAAATAATTTCCCATTTTGTATTGTAATTTAAATGGAATCTTTTTATGTAAATGGCCAGAAGCTCTAATTAGGCAAATACTATTTAGAACCAGTAAGATGTTGCCCTCCTCAAACTTGGTGTTAAGAGTCTCCTAAATTTTCCATCCCTACTTCTATATATCTTTAGGGTATCTTGGTTCTTCATAATTTTATCTCCTTAAATAATTTTTATTTCCTGTTAAAATGGTTTTTAGAAAAGATGATATTAGCCACTTTCACTTCAATATGACTTGAAGTCATACTGCCTCTCTTGGTTTTGTTTAAAGGTTAATTATCCATCCACAATTGTCAAATAAATCACGGCTTTGGTACCTACCAAATATTCGTCAGTAAAGAAAATGAAATCACACACACATACAGGGACACATGTATTTTATTCTAACTTCCTGTATGTGTGAATCCAGCTCCATATCAGACTGACTTTCCTTGAATTCCACTAAAGCAAGTGTAACAGAGAATCTGTAAGCAGTTAAGGCATAAGCATGGATTTTGTGTGTGCTATTTCACAGCAAAGGAATGGGATCAGAATTGTTAACTCCAACTTGGAAGGGACACTTTTGATCATATAAGGGAAATATGACCCCTAGGGAGATGGTCAATGCTGCAGCCACTGGACAATACATATGATGACACATTCACTACTCTACAAGGCTATCCGATCTGAGATCCATAATTCTAAAATTATCCCTATGTTTCTTTTAATATTTGAAAGTTTATTCATCTGTTAATGTTACCTCTGCCTCACAAAAATTCCCTTTACAACTTTTACCCCAAAAGCTCTTGTAAAAGATGAGTCAGTATTAATAAATCACTTTTGAAATGACCCCACATGGCTCTAATATGCCTACAAAGCAAAACATAATTTAATTGTTCATGGAAATGAAAATTTTTGGTCCATCACTTAAATTGTTCTTATGATAATTTTCTATGATTACTCCTGAAAGTTTCCCGTGATGACTTGCTTACCAGAGAAATCAAGCCCTCAGGTTAATCAAGTGAAATAAATCAAGCCATCAAACACCAAAAAAAAAAAGATCCAAAGAGCAATTTGTTTGCCTTGCATTAATTCATTTCCTGAAATATGATCTGAATTGATGAGCTTTAAAATGGGATGTCTAGCATTAAAGTTTGGGGTCCCATCAAGTAAATTCCAAGTATAATGCTCAGGAACCTAATAAGCTCAGATTAGCAAAAACATCATTTATTGCTATGTGCTGAGTTTATTATATGCCATGAAAAGTCTCAGTGACTCCATCAAAACTCTGCATTATAGTAGAGTTTCTTAAATACAGTCGTACTGACCTTCACTACTGATAATTCTTTGGGGAAGCTGTGTTGTGAACTGTAGGCTGTTAAGAAGTATCACTGATCTCTACCCACTAGGTGTCAGTAATATTCCCCCAGTCTTAACAACGAAAAAATTTTCCAAACTTTGGCAAAATACTTGGAGGAGACATCATTATACCTGGCTGAGAACTGTCCTGTTAAAGAATAAGGTGTTTTCCGTCTCAAAAAGCTTCTGGATTACTTTTATAATTTATCCAGTCTCATCAAGAACCCTTGGAATGTATGTATCAGGTTTTCTCTCCGAAGACAAAAATAATAGCCTTCTGATCTGTAGGCTAACTCGATGTACAAAGGTAGATTCAAATCACGAAAGTAAGAACTAAGGATTTAAACAAATGCAAATTCAGTATTTATCCTTATTTCCCACTCTTCTTAAAATGTAGCAAAATTTAATGTGATAGAGAAACATCACACATGCGGCCCGCAGAGGCGTGTATATCAACATTATAACACAGGCAAGCAACCCAGACATGAGTAGGAAAAACATTATTGTTGATGGCATAAATTAACAGTTCAGAAAGTGTCAATAATTGCCTTCTTTATAATGACATACACTGCATAATAAAAACCATGGTCGCTACCACTTTTAAATGTTAAGCTACATCTTTTTCACACTGTGTAGTTGGATCCATGGAGAGATACCAGAACAAAGTGAGAATAAGTGCCACTGATGGACAATCACTATGTCTCATCAGGGTTTCTTGAAAATTTCCAAATAGGTGCGTTACTGACCTTAAACCCACAACGCTAGTCTCAAGGCCATGATTTGAACAATCTCTTCTGTTTTTTCATTGTTGTGCCTTCTCATTTCTCTCACCCTATGATAATTATGAAGCATTAGACACGTGGTGAGGATTTGAAGATGTTATTTTGGAAATAAGATCTGTTAATGAATATAATTTAAAGTATGTTCAGTGGTTACAGGCACGTTTTAAGAGGGAAAAATAACACACACAAAGTAATGAGTAAAGCAGTATCATATGTGACTGGGGATCCTGACCTTTTTAAGCATGTATTTATTTGTTCTAATTTTGTCCTATGGTGGCTCCTTCCTTAGCTACAAAATTGTCCTGTAGGCTACTATGAGGATACAGACCACTATGAAGGTAGAATCTACTTTTAACTCCCCCACCACAGCTACACATCCACACACACACACACACACACACACACACACTCAAACACAGGTGCACACACATTGGAACACTCACACTGCCCTTGTTCTTATCTCTGGGTGCGAAGGGGCACTTGAAAATCCCTGTGTTCAGTCTATAGTTATAACTTCATTAAATCCATTTATGCAGCCTTAAAGCTGTTTAATCTCTCTGGAAGTTGATTGGCTTAAATCCATCTCCAACAATCATATTAAAAATGGCAAAATGTCTTTAAACCCCTATAGTTCTTTGGAGCTGGAGTACTTTTTTGTCTAGTATCTGAAGTTTTCTCACACTGCAAATATAATAAATTCAAACAGGTTTCTTCTCTGCTCTGTTCTACTCCTTCTGTATTTCCCAGAAGGGAATCAGATCTGTAGGATAGGCTCTCAGTTTCTTGACTTGGCAAACCTTACAAAAGTTACTGTGCTTGAGGCTGTGGGTACAGATCCATTTCAGCCTCAGAAAGGGTGATGAGATGGGTTATTAGGGGTGGATGATGTTAAAATAACATTGGTTTTTTGACTTTCTTACCTTTTGACCCTATAGGTAAAATATTTGTGAAAATCAATGTGAAAAGTAAAATGAAACTTACTCTTAATTATCTGATATCACTAACGAGTAGATAATATTTCTCTTTTCTCCACGAGGGTATTATCATATTGATGGACCTTTTTGCCCAAGTTTTTGAGGGAAAAATAAGAATGCACGTTATACTTGGGTAGTACAGCATGGGAGCAGGGGATCCCAGCGTGCCTCTGCCTGGGACTGCTGTGTCCTCCCATCTGAGCTCACCTGGTACATGGGGTTCCAGTGTGGGAAGATCTGGGATCCAGTGGGAATGGACCAAAGGGGGCTCTTCCCAGGGCCACAGTCAGGGGAAGGAAAGTTGGAGGGCCTGGCGAGGCTGCCGGCCGGACCACACAGAGGGGACCAGGAGATCCAGCATTCCCCAGGGACACACCTGGCTCCCTCAGGCCAAGTGGTCAGAAGTTCCTGAGCTGCTGGCCATGTGCATGGCCACCATGGCCTGGTCTCTAAGGTGTGTGTTGGGGGGAAGGCTCCCAAGAGAGAGGAAAGGGCAGGCAGGCTTCGTAACATGGGCAGCCATGGGAGAACAGTGAGTCTGCATAACCAGGGGAGCATTAGCTCTCACCAGCTATGTCTCTGTTCTCTGAGAACCAGCCCCTTTCTCCAGGAGCATTTTCCCGAAAGTTTGGGCCCAAAACATGGGTACACATTATACATAGGAGCTCATTATACACGGCAAAGTGAGGTAATGGGTAACAGTACCTGGTATATTTAATGACATTCCAAGTCTGCCCTAAAAACATTGTATAGGGGCAGCGCCAGTGGCTCAAAGGGGTAGGGCGCTAGCCCCATATGCCAGACGTGATGGGTTCAAGCCCAGCCCTGGTCAAAAAAAAATTATATAAATTAAATAATTCAGTATTAAATGATGCTCTTAAATTATTACTCATATTACTCCCATTTAAAAAGTAACTGGGACAATTAGAGAGAAAGTGACATGACAGGAATTCATAACTAAGAAGTTGAAACTGGGATTTGAAATTAGGCTTTCTGGCTGCAGAGATTATTCACTTAATTCCAATACTATTCTGCCTGACTATTCTCAGTAGCTGGTAAGTTCAGTGGGGACAGAAACTGTGTCCGTCTGCCTCTGTGTGTACCTATGGGTCCATCTAGGAGTTGTCATGCATGGTCAAATGAGAGAGTCCCAGGAACTTGATATAATCATTTTATGGTCACAATAAAATATTTTGTCTGAAATACTTAAACTTCATTGAAGTATATTCAATGCTGCTGTATATTTCAAGGCTCAATTTTTCGAATCCTCCTTTCTCTAGTCTTGTGGTATGCCATAGAATGGCAAAAAATATTGCATTTTACTAATATTACTCTATGCCTCTTATAAGAAAAACACTAAGTTATTAAGCTAACTTAGTGGCTGATTTATTATAGCCAAGTACTGTTAAGTGTCGGGGGGGACGGTTCGTTTGTACTGTCACCATTCCTCTCCAGCTGATAAAGAGAAGATTCATTTTCCACCTTGGTTAGGTCTCAAACACACCCAAGACGTACCTATGTGCAGTGCGCTACCGCTACTTCATGTATAAAGAGCACTTTGGTGTAATTACTGCTGTCGAGAAAGGGGCATTGGAAGCTATTTGCCAGTTACTTTCCCCCCCAGATGATGTGTTGGTAATAAAATAGAAAATGTGTTACAATGCGTAACTACAGAGCCTTAAAGTTAATATTTAATAACTCGTCAACTCTATGGCTTAGAAACAAATCTGTTGCCTTGAGTCTATCATCAGAAAATTCTGTTCAGCTGGAAAATATCTTAAGTGTCTCAAGGGATCCATGGGTATTCAACCTGCATTTTTTTTTAAATCACATAAAAAGAATGCAGAGTGTTTAAACACAGTTGCTCTTAAGCAGCTGTGACTTCAGACCTTACTGCAGCCTCCTTGTACTTCAGATTTTCTCATTTGTAAAGTGAAGGGATTGAAGAAGTAGCCTCAATGCGTTTGGGGTTCTATTTTCCCCCCTTCGTTAAAATTCAAATGATGTTCAGATTCACTGCCTGATGATAAATGAGGCACTTAGAGGGGTAAATATAGCGCCCTGATTAATAACGTGGTAGTGTTTTGCACAAGATGGGAAGGAATCTTGGAATTAGCAAATTTCTTCTTACTGATTCTCCTGCTTTCTGCTATGCTTGCTGGGTATGAAATGAACTACCAGGAAAGGATGTCTGGAAACCAAGAGTAGAGTAATATAAGAACGTGAAAAGACCTGATAAGAATTTATAAACCTTCATGCTTCTCCAGAAATTTTTTTTTTTTTTTGCTAACATCCTCTTTGTTTTCCATGTTATGTGTTCAATGGATTATAGATACTAAGTTTTTTAAATATATGAATATATGGAGAACATTGGTATCAAAAATTATGAATACCATTAAACAACAACCAACTTGAGCACAGGAACTATCTTTTTTCTTTGTCTCTCTCTGTAACTTCATCTATCTCTGTATCTTTTTCCGTATCTACAGAGCTCAATACAGTATCTGGTCTAGATTCTCTTTAATCATTAATGATACTCATTAATCTAGGAAATTAATGAATGCATACTGAATGAATGAACAAGACTAATCCTACCCACAAGGGTAAGAAAAAGCATAATAATAGCGACCACAGCCATCATAGCTACAGCAAACATCTATTTAGAAAATTTTGTGTTCCAGACTGCATAGTGAACATTTTTTGTTCACTATTTCAAAATGGTTATGTGATTTTATTTCCGCCAGCCGTGAATGAGATTTATCTTTGATTCACCTCCTTGCCAATGCATGGCATTAAACTTTTAAATCTTTGATAATCTTGTTAGGGAGTAATGATATGGCCTTCTGGTTTCATTTGAATTTTCCTGATGCTGTTTTTTTAGAGCACTGCTGATAAGTTTATTGATTATTTGTGCTTTTTTCTTTCAGAAAGTTCTTATTAAATTTGTTGCCCATTTCCTGTTGAGCTTTTGCTCTATTGATTTAGAACAGGTTTTGTTACATTCTGCATATTAATTCCTTGTGGGTTACATGCATTCCAAATGTCTTCTTGCATTTCACCACTTGAGCTTTACTCACTTTATGATATCTTAATAGAACTTCATAATTTTAATCACAAATTTACTAAATTTCACATTACAGTGAATACTACTTGTACCTGCTTTAATGAGCTACCATTCCCTAACCCATGGTCACAGGTCATCTCACAAAGGCTTTGTCATTTTGCCTTTCTTGTAGATCTTTATCTACATAAAATTACTTCACGTGCATGATGTGTATTACTGATTAGTATTTAACTTTGTGTGTGTGTATGTATATATAATCTCCATAGTTTTCTCTACTCAGAAAATATTTCTTTATTAGATGATCTGTCCTTTTTTTTTTTTTTTTTAAGTTAAGGAATGTGTGTGGGAGATTGAGCACATCATCTTCAGACGTACCGTCTTCCATTCACAAATAACAGTTACACACTTATTGTCCCAGCTACAATTGGCTAGGTTATCCCACACACTACAATTTAAAAAGAATTTTCAAATATTCTCTGGCTTCATACTAAATCACCTGTAAATCAGCAGGGAGTCTCAGCTAACATTCTTCCTGTGTTCCTCTCAATCACAGGGGGGCCAGACTTTCTATCCCAACACATAATCAAAAGAGTAGAAATATTTGTTGACAAAGGCCTAAAGACAGGAAAAAAAAACCCAAAAAACTGCTTTTCTGATCAGCAAATACTCAGCTCATTATTCTTCCTGCCAGCAACATGCAATCTTTCTCTCCCCAAAGGAGACAATCCAAAGTTCCCCTCCAGGCATGGCCTGCAGCACAGAGTCAGGCACCGATGGTGAGGCAGGCCTAACATGCTTCCCCCTCTCCACCAAAAATGCTCTTGCCCTCACGTCTGGAACCTGTGAACAACTCATGTTACGTGGGAAAAGAGACTTTGCAGATGTATAAGGATTACAAACCTTAAAACAAAGAGATTATTTTCAATTATCTGAATAGGCCCAAACTAATCTTATAAGCTGTTTAAAATAGAAATTGTCTCCAGCTCAAAGCAGACCTATGATGATTTGGAGAAGGTGTGTGTGTTTTTCCGGCTGGTACCCACTATGTAGCAGGAATTCTTGAAATCCCACTGGCAAACATTTAGAAGTCTGTAAATATCCTCTGATTAGGCCCTAATACTGCCATCTGACTGGGGCCTTTGTCTCCGTGGGCCAGAGAGAATTTCATTCTCTTTTATTTTCCATGACCATGTCAGAAATGGATAATGAAGAATTTGACCTTCCTTGGAAACACGCAGTCCATCAGCCTGTCTCCTGCTGGTTGGGGCCTAAGGGTTGGTTTAAGTCTCGGTCACGGGAATTTTTAGCGTAGACTGATAATGTCCTTCACAATACAACTGTCTTGGAAATTTATTTAAGCTCCTGTCTGTTTCAACTCATGAGCCAAAAGCCACAATCATGGTCTTTTATTTTTTTCTTGTCTTTCAAAAATTTGAGGGGTACCAAAGTTTCTTGTTAGATGGGGGCTTTCAGTGCATGCATCAGCAGAAGAGTGTACATTGCACTCCTTGTACATTGTGGCTAGATTTTTATCCCTCACCACCTTCCTACTCTCCCACTTCCAAGGTCCATTACAGCTTTTCGTGACCAAGCAGTTAGCTCCCACTTATAAGCGAGAACATGTAGTATCTTTTTCCCTTCCTTCACCTAGAATAACAGTCTCCAGTTCCATCTTGGTGCTGAACAAAACATTATTTCATTCCTTTTAATGGTATGTGTGTGTCTGTGTATATCCATTCATCATTGATGGGCACTTAGGAGATTTCTATATCTTTGCTATTATGAATTATGCTTCAGTAAGCATCGGGTGCAGGTATCTTTTCTATAAAATGACTTTTTTCCCTTTGGGTAGGTATCGGGTACTGGGTTTGCTGGATCCAATGGTGGGTCACTTTTAGCTCTTTGCGGAATCTCCATTCTGCTTTTCATAGCAGATGTGTAAGTTTACTTCCCCACCAACAGTGTGTAAGTATTGCTTTTTACAACAACCAGGCCAACATCGTTTTTGGACTTTTTATTAATAGAGATTCTGATAGCAGTAGGTGGTGTCTTGTCATAGTTTTAATTTGTATTTCCCATACTGAGCATTTTTCTACATAGTTGTTGGTCATTGTCTTATCTGCTCTTGAGAAGTCTGTTGATGGTTTTCACCCACTTTTTTAATGGGGTTGTTTTCTTCTTGCTGATTTGACCTCTCTGTGGATTCTGGATAATAGCCTTTTGTTGGATGTGCATTTTGTGAATATTTTCTCCCATTCTTCTATTGCTTGTTTACTCTGTAGATCATTCCCTTTGCTGTGAAGAAACTTTTTAGTTTAATTGTCAGATTTGTTTACTTTTATTATTGCTGCATTTGCTTTGGCCATCTTACTCATTAATTCTTTGCCAAAGCCAAGATCTAGAAGACTCTTTCCTGAATTTTCTTCTAAATTGTTTAAGGTATAGTTTTTATATTCAAGTCCTTAATCCATCCTAAGTTACGTTTTGTACATGATGAGTGACAAGGATCCAGTTTCATTCTTCTGCATGAGACTATCCCGTTTTCCCAGTACCAGTAATGAATACGGTGTCCATCCCCCAGTGTATGTTTTTATGTGTTTTGTCAAAAATCAGTTGGTCTTAGCTATATGGGTTTTTGTTTCTTTCTTTCTTTCTTTGTTTCTAATAATTTTTTTTTCTTTAAAGACAGTTTTGCTTTATCACCCTTGGTAGAGTGCCATGGCAGCACAGCTCACAGAAACCTCCAACTCCTGGGCTTAGGTGAGTCTCTTGCCTCAGCTTCCCAAGTAACTGGGACTACAGGTGCCTGCCACAATGCCCAGCTATTATTTTTGTTGTTGTTGCAGTTTGGCCAGGGCCGGGTCTGAACCCACTACCCTTGATATATGGGGCCTATGCCCTACTCACTGAGCCACAGGTGCTGCCCAGCTATATGGTTTTATTTGTGGGTTATCTATTCTGCTCCATTGGTCTATATGTCTACATTTATGCAGTATCATGATATTCTGGTTACTATACCCTCGTAGTATAGATTGAAGTCAGGTAAAGTGGTAATGTGATGTCTGCAGATTTGTTCTTTTTGCTTAGAATGCTTTGGCTATTCAGAGATTTGTTGTTGTTGTTCCATATGAAGTTTACGATTATTTTTTCTCGATCCCTGAGAAAGGACATTAGAATTTTAATGGGAATTGCATCAGATTTGTAAATCATTTTGAGTGGTATGGACATTTTAACAATGTTGATTCTTCTAATTCATGAGCAGGGGACATTTTTCCATTTATTTGTCATCTATGGTTATTTTTATCAATATTTTATAGTTCTTCTTGTAGAGATATTTTTACCTCCTTGGTTAGATATATTTCTAGGTATATGTTTTTGGTAGCTACTGTAGATCATATTGATTTGACTGTTATTACTATATAGAAATGCTATTACTATGTGTACATGAAACCTTAAACTTTACTGAAACTTTACCAGATTTATTTATCAATTCTTGGAGTCTTTTGGTGGAGTCTTTAGGGTTTTCTAAATGTAAGATCATATTGTCAGCAAATAGGGACAGACTGACCTCCTCTTTCCTAATGTGAATGCTCCTTTTTTTTTTCTTTTGCCTGATTGCTCTGGCTGGGACCTCTAGTAACACGTTGAATAGAAGTGGTGACAGTGGTCATTCTTATTTGTTCTGATTCTTAAAAGGAATACTTTCCACTTTTCCCCTTTCAGATGTGGCTTTGTGTTCATATGACATATGTTCCTTCTATGCTGAGTTTTTAGAGTCCCCTATGTTCTATAATCATTTATGTTCTCATTAGGGATTCTGGCATTGGCATCTGTAAAATTATAGCAAGAGAATCAATCATAAACTAATTTATGGTTATGTGGGCCAAAGCTACAAAGTCCATACCCCTATATCTGAAAGAAATATTGTTTTGCCAACAGAATTGTCAGAAAAGTACAAATTGCCGTATCCAGCCTTTGCTAATCTGCAAAGAGCCATCTCAACCTTGCAGAGAAGTCATGTCAAAAACATATATTACCCCAGCTGACAAAGCTGAAATAGAAGTAAACTACAGTTTGTAATATTGGGAAGTTGCTTGCAACATTTTTTTAAATGACGAATGTGTGGGTTGACTTATTAAATGTGGGTTTTGACTTATTTTTTCTCATTGTCTTTGTGATCTAACAGGCATTACTTCTTGTACAAAAATGAGTGTCTCTGTGTCTGAGGTTTGTATTTAGATAAGGTTCTTAAAAGAATCCGTACACAATGGCAATTAAATATGACTCATCCCACATTAAAACTTTGCAAAGGATTTGCTAAAGTGAGCTTACAAAGGATCCATTTAAAGAGGTGGGACTACAAAACCTTGAATAACTGCAGTGAATTAAAATAAATATTTTATTTCAATTTTGGGATTTATTTAGATAATTCTATTTTGAAAACAATTTTCCATCTCTTGGAAAATAAATTCAATGAGCAGTACCTAGACCTTTTCTCTGTCTTTTAAACCTCATTCTAGGATGATTTCACTAAAAGATTTTGCTAAAACATTTGCCAGCTTTGTTTTACCTCTTACTGCAGAGTGTGGGCTGGCATAAGCCTTCTCAATGTGTTACTTTGATTTCGTGCTCTTGGGTCTGTCCATTAAAGCTTGATGACCCTGAGTCTTGATAGGCTGCGTTTGAGGGCCTTGCTATTGTTAATTGTTAAGGCTGTTTACAAGGTCTGTGAAATAAAAGTATTGCTGTTGTTGTTATTTACTTTAGCAATGCCTCTCTTGCTAATCTAACTTCTGGTTGTAAAACTTGCTCAAAATAACACCTTCCCTGATCATTAATCCTAATGAGAATGAACAGAACCTCCCATACCATCTGTAGTGGTGGTTTCAGTGAATGGTTTAGATGTTGCTGACAGTGTTGAGGTCTCTGTCCTGGGCATGAGGGTGGCATCTGCATGCTGTGTGCCAGTTCCCAGTTGAATAATGTTAGTGAGAGGCTGAGAACCCTACTTCCTGACTCTCAGTTCTATCTTCACAGATGTTAAATCCAGTAGGTCAGGTCTCTTAGGCCTAAATTTAACTCAGCAAGCCAATGAAATGCCTCCATCCTCCCTGAGATATAAGAATTCTGAAGGGAATCACTTTTAGAACTTCCTCTTGCAGATCCAAGTATTCTTGAGACCGACAAAGTGTCGTTTTTGTCTTAATTTCTTCTGCTTCTCTCTACAAATAATAATTTTAACAACCAGACAAGGAATTAAGGAAATAGCCTGATGAATAGGGAGTGCCTATACCCCGTTTAGCAAGTCTTCCACTTTTACTTTTTTATATGAGATTTGTGTCTTCCTTTACACTAAAGTTTTGGAAATGTTTGGATATTTGCTTCCTCTGCCGAACCATGCTAATATCTACTTTAAAACTATTCCATTTTAAGAGTTCTTACCACCAAAAAGAAAGAAAAACTGCTAAGTACATGAAGGACTGCATCTATTCATTAGTATGACCTAAGTAATTCCACAATATATACATATTTCAAAACAACATATTGTACATAATATATACAATTTTATTGCCATTTAAAAAATTAACTAAAAAGAACTCTAGGATCCATGAGACAAAGGAAAACATTGGAAAAAGAAAAGCATGGGCCTTTAATGTTTATTGTTTCCTGATAGCCGAAGAGAAAATCCAACAATTCCATAGCAGGAGACAGAGATGATTCTGATCCCTATTTTCATGTAATTCCAATAGGAAGTCAGTGATTCTCACCTTGGTGGTGGGGCTGTGAGCTGTGATGGAGCCCAGTGCACACTGATGTCCACAGTGACATTGATAACAGGTAATCAATAGGCATATGTTGAATGACTGTAATAAACAACAGGGCTGCTTCCCTTATCTTATTACACGCTCAGTATCATCTCATTACCATTTTATGAGGTGCACCTATTTGTTAAGACAGTGTAGACGACTTTATAACATGTAATCAATCTCATGTTCGTTGAGGGGAGCATTATTATCACCCCCGTGCCGATTAGGAAACTGTGATGCAGAGAGATCCTGAGCCTCCCTCCACAATGTTAGGATCATGGTTGTGAACGACTCTGCCCAGCCCGGAACATGGATTTGAAACTTGGTTTGTCCATCTGGAAAGCCCCTGGGACAGCTCTACCATTGACATGAGCACTACTAAAGGCATACTTATCTTTGGAGAGCAAAATATCACCTTAGAGAAAGCTCTTCTTTGAACAAAACAGAAACCCACTTACACTAGCTTATGAAAAAATAACATAAGATTTTCATTATAATAATGTAGAATTATATCCTAAGTCTAGACCCAATGCAGAAGTGCAATCATGCCTCACATGAAGCTATAATCAGGAACTGGGACACCAAGAAACTGAGGTGCATTCCATCTAGTAAAAATAAAGAAATGTGTTGAATAACCCTACAAGCTCATGCGAAAGTGTTCTCATGTTAAGTGCATTAGAAGCAGGTTTGTGGTACTGTGAGATAAGTTGCATTCAGACTTTCCTGGAAGGTCTTATGAGTTCTGTTGTGAACACGGAGAGATCAATAGCTAGGATTAAAGACGTAAGAAGAGCATCTCCAGTGAAAGGCCTCTTGTTTTTTAAGACTCCACTCAAGTTACCATATCCAAAAGATCATCTCTAACCTTGCCAGAGTAAATCATATCCATTTACTATTCTTCGCTCAGCATCTATATTTTTATATCATTCCTCTTTGTTATGATTTAAAATATTTATTTACATGTCTGATTTTCAAATATCTATTTCCCTCACTGTACCCTATAATTAATACAAATATCTGAATTTACCTTTAATAAACATACCTAAACCATATCATACTTTAAACCTGTCAGCTATGGCCAAAGGGGTGAGTCATATACAGGAAAAGCGGGTGCAGTTCACCGTATATTTGATATTTCGAATATTTGTTGATATCTTCCTATGTGGAAAGCATTATGCTAAAGACTGGGATACAGAAGGAAAGGTAGGCAGCTCTCTACCCTTAGAAAGTTTGCAATCTAGTGGGAGCAATCAGCCAAAACCAAATACATTTGTAATTTACATAATATGCTAGAAGATAGCAACTATGAAGAAAAAGAAAGCAGAGAGGGGAAATAAAAACTTGCAAATTGGGCGGCGCCCGTAGCTCGGTGGGTAGGGCACCAGCCACAGACACGGAGTTTCATGGGTTCTAACCCTGCATGGGCCAGCTAAAACGACAATGACAACTGCAACAAAAAAATAGCCAGACGTTGTGGCAGGACCCTGCAGTCTCAGCTACTTGGGAGTCTGAAGCAAGAAAATAGCTTGAGCCCAGGAGTTTGAGGTTGCTGTGAGCTGTGACGCTGTGGCACTCTACTGAGGATAACATAGTGAGACTTTGTCTCAAAAAAGGGCGGCGGAGGGCGATCAGGAAAGGCTGCCTTGATAATATTGTTATTTCACCATGTCATTAAAGGAAATGAAGCCACGAGATATGTGGTTACCTAAGTTCTCGAAAAGGAAGTTCATGTAATAGCTGGGCAGTCACCCAAAGGATATATTCTGCACGTATATTTTAGTTTCCCCTTCCTTTCCTCTCATGCTTCTCTTTTCCACTAACAGCACTTGGCTTTTATCCCTCCATCTCTCATCTAGATGTCTGAGGCATTGGGATGGCTCTAACGCATTTCATTGTAATAAATTAAGACAGAAACAAAGATGGCGGTTTCCCAAGAAACATTAGTGCAGCCTCCAAGTTGTGCACCTGACGCTGCTCCAGGGTGGGATCTTCTGTGATGATCAGTATGTGGATTAACAATCGGAAATGTTTCCATCAGATGAATCAGACAAGACGGGAAACTGGGTGTGTTTGGCCCGCTAGGCATCTGTGTTGTTCTTTATCAGTAGAAGAAAACCCTCACTAAAGCTCTAAACACGTACTAGCTAACTTGTTTTCTTTCATCCATTTATACATTCATCCTTTAAATAAGAGGTTAAATTAATGTCTGTAACGAGCTTGGCTGTGTGCTGAGCCCTGGAAATACAGTGGCCAAGACAGACACGGCTGCAACATAAATGGAGATAAAATACCTAGTGAGGATGCGATCAATTTCGTATTGGTGCCTTGGTTCCCAGACCAGATTAGAGTCTCTTTGGGAAAGGAGCTTTCATTCTCTGGGTCTCAGAAACACATGGAGCGCCGCTATTAGGTGGGTACTAAACTCAACCGAACTTGCCATATGGAATGATAGAACTAACAATGGTATTAAAACTCATCCAGTCTACTCACCACCCACCACCATATTTATAACTGACAAAACTGAGAAATATAGAGACACTTGCATAAGACTGGAGACCTAGTTAGTTGCAGTGTTTGCACTTGAAATGAGAACATCTGGGTGCTATTTCTACCACATCATGTCATCACATCTGTGTTCCTTTCCTTTCTCCTCTTGAAAATGGCTTATTCAAGAATGTATGTGATATACTTAAACACCGTGTGTGTGTGCGTGTATATATAGATACATATATAATGAATGGCTTTTAAAATGATGAACTCAAAAGCCATTATATGTGTATATTCATATATATGTGTGTGAGCGTGATATGTGTACATGAGAATATATATAGATACATACATGCTATATATACATATATATGATCTTTCTATAAATACACATAAGTACACATCTGCTATCTCTACATGGCTACACATGGATACATACATATACATTCTTGTAAGCCTGATCTATTTCTATGCATAATGTGGGTAAATATTATTCCTTTAATATTTTTCTTTGGAACATTATGTGCATACCGTCTATCTCAACTTCTTTATAAAGCTAGTCCTGAAACGCTCCAGAAATTTAACCCTATTATAATTGTTTTATATATATATATATATAAATTTCTCCAGAAATTTAACTCTATTCTAACTGTTGTAAGTAGCTCCAAGCCTGCTTTTTTTTTTGCACATAATTAACAATTAGTAAGCAATTTTGAGTTAAATCTGTATACAGTTTATTACCCAAATGTACCATAATTTCCTCGACAGTAGGAACCATGTGTTAGATCGGTTTATTTCATCCACTGTTTCTGGTACAGTTGTGAGTGCACAGACACAGTTTATAACTGGAAATGACCTTAAGAATAATCTACTTTAGTCTTCCCATTTTACTGAAGACAAACTGGGTATTTAAAAATAAAATAAGTGATGGAGCTAGTTGGCTTTGTGGAGATTAAAACCCTAGTCTCATAATGTTCTAATTCATCATATAGAATCTATTTATATTCAATAAATTTTTGTTGAACTGAACTGAATTTTGCAGTGTATTCTCATATACTGAGACCAATTAAAAATATTGCTGATAGTATATATTGGCTTGCAAAGTCAGATATAATGAGTAAAATGCAGATAGGCCTATCCCTCATACAACCCACTCAGGTACTTTAAATAGAATAAATATTTGAAAAAATTGCAATGACAGTGAAGTTAATTGTTCTCACCATGTCAAGATTGGCATTTTTGTTCTGCATCACGAATATCTGACAATCATCAGCGTGAGTCACCACTCATGACATTTACTTCTTCTCTTCATATCCCATTGTTTAAGAAAAAAAAAAAAGGAACGAAAGAAAAGTTTAGCCTGTTCAATACACGGTACACTTCCTCGGTGAAGGTCACAACTGAAACTTGGACTTTGCAAGGTGATCTAATCACATGTACCCTCATATTAATCTGAAATTCCAAAAATAATGTGTAATTCTCACCTCTCCTTTGATTAATACATCATCCTACTCAAAAGCATCCTCTGAGCCCCGCCACCCCCAGCAAGCTTGCCTGCAGTTCCCCCTTAAAATCCACGTGGTAGGAGTTCACTAAGAAGAGAAAATTAGGATGATGTCTCATCGGGTAAAAGAACCACGGAATTTAATAAAAGCCCACGCCGTTCTTCTACACATGAGAGACGGAGGCACAGAATGAGGAGGCAATTTCTCTACGGTTACATAGCTGGAAGGATAATAGGAAAAAGAACTCAGGCCCCTGACTTCGTGTTTCTAATGTGGCACGCCTACCCAGAGATGAAATCAGGAAAATAATAGGAGATGAATTACACCCGAGTTGAAATTGCCTATATTTTTAAATATGTACATTTGACACACCACCGTGCTTTGAAACAGGAATTACATTTTAAGGGCTGTTCTGAAAAACATTTTAAGCTTGTTCTCATGTTTACCAGTGCCTGCATCTACCCTTCCTTTGTGGATCCAGATTTCCATCCGGCACGATTGTCCTTCTGCCTGAAGAATTTCTTTTCACATTTCTGGTGGTGCCGAGCTGAGAGTGACGAATACTTTTAGGCCATGTATTTTTGAAAATGATGTTACTTTACCTTCATTTGGAAAGATATTTTTGCTGGATATAGAATTCTGGGTTAACAGGTTTTTTTTCCTGTATGTGTATTTTTATCAGTGTTATAAAGACAATGCTCCATTTTCTTCTGACTTGCATTTATTTGCCAGTAAGAAGTCTCTTCTTTCTTTGTCTATGTAAGAGATTCATCACTGGTTTTAAGCAATATAATGATGATGTGCCTCTGTGTTATTTTCTTCATATTTCTCTTGAGTTTATTGAGCTTCCTCAATCAGTGAATTTAATTCTCATTAAATTTTAAAAATCTTCAGCCATCGTTTCTATATTCTTTGCTGCCCATTCTGAGACGGCATGGTGTACACATCAGACTGTTTTAAGCTGTCTCATAGTTGATTGTTCTTCTCTGTTCACTGGCCTTGTAAAAATTCTTTTTAAGGTAAACTTCATTCTGAATAGTTTCTATGTCTTCAAGTGAAATTCACTTTTTCAGTGTCCACTCCATGTTTCTTCTGAGACATTTTCTATCTTTAGAAGTTTAATTTGCATAATTTTTACATCTCCTCTATCTGTTCACATGGTCGTGCTGTCCCTCTACTTCCTGATCATAGGTAACGTTTATAATAGTGGTTTAACACCTTTGCTTAGCAAATCTAGGTCAGTTCAGTGTTAGTTTCTGTTCATGTTTCCTTGTTTTGTTGTTTTGTTTGTTTGTTTGTTTTCATTATAGGTTCTATTTTCCTGCTCCTTTGCATAACTGGTAATTTTTTTTTTATTGGATTCCAGATATTGTCAACTTAAATTGTAATGGTTGCTGGATTTTTTTTCCTATTGTTTTTTCTAATATTCTGGTCTTTGTTTCAATATGTATTAAGACAGCCAACTATTTTAAACTGCACGAGAACATCCTGTATATTTAAGTCACAGTTTTTTGTTTGTTTATTTTGTTTTGTGTTTGTGGGTATTTTTTTTTTTTTAGTTTTGGTTAATTTCAGAGTACCCAAGTTTAAAAAAAAAAAAAACAAGATATCGTCTGTCTTTTTCTCTGGCTGAATAGGAATTTATAATATACACATACCACAGTTTATTTATCCATTCATAGGTTGATGGGCACTTGGGTTGTTTCCACATCTTCAAAATTATGAATTGAGCAGCTACAAACATTTGAGTGCAAATGTTGCATCTTTTGTATTTACCTGGAAGGATTTGGAGAACATCCTCCTAGGAAAACAGGCATCTAATGCATTTAATTTTAATATGAAACTAGGTGAACAACTACATGCCCACACAAGAGAAAAACACATTTAAATTCAGGAAGGGGGGCACAGGGAAAGGAGAGAAGGGTGGTAAGGTCTCACCTAACAGGTGCAGTGTAGGAGGGTGAGGCCCACCTCCTGGGTGAAGGGATCAACTGCAACTTGGATTTTACTTAACAAATGCAAACACTATAACCCAATCATGTGTACTCTTCTATTAATCTGAAACTTTAAAAAAGACATCAGAGAAATATGTCTCCTAATATGATAAATTTATTCAAGAATAGCAAAAGAAGGCTTATAATATAAGAAGTGCAACTATGGCAAGCCGTAGGTGCGTCCTAACAGAAGCGGGCAGAGGGAAGCTCTTATGATAAAACAGAAAAGTTCACTAAACTTCTCAGAAGCAGAGGTCACCCATTCCAGAGGATCAAAGCCCCAGAGTTGGCATCAGTTCATTGATGGGGATGCCGTTACTAGGCAGGTCTTTTGCTGAGAGCATCTTATCTGATTTCTGTAGCCCCAGAGAATGTCTCGTGATAAACCTCGTCATAGAAATATGGGCACACATAGAAGGTGTATGTTGGGCTAAGCATAGATGCCTCAAGGATGCAAGAAAATGTATTTGGGAATTATTTTTAAACGTCTTTTACACCTTTTTTATCTTTACATGTGCATGCACAAGTTTCTTTCCTTTGTGCTGTCTGGGTCTCAAGGTGTCTGCGTCAGACTAGAGTGATGGCATCCAGGTATCTGCAACTTTGAAGGCTTAGAGTTTATTTGACCTCACTATTGAGGCAAGACCCCCGTGGTCCCTTTTCACTGCCTCATTTGTTAAGAAAGCTCCATTCTGTCTGGTGGGAATATGAGCATTTCTCATTCCTGTGTGGACAACAGACTAGTTGTCATCTGCTCCTTTCAGCTAATTCTTTTTCCAACCTGGGTATTTACTCATGTGCAATCAATACTCATCTAATGACATCTGGGGAAAGCTTAGCAGACCTTTGGATCTTTCTGTACTGCTCTCCCTCCTCTGACATCCCCCCTCTCAAATTCTACCTTTCTTTACCTCTCCAGATTTTAAACAGTGTCTCCTCAACCCAGGGACCAGGCTCTGTGTGAATTCTTTCTTCTTATACCAATGGCCTGGAATCTTTCCCAAAGGATCAGTTAGAATTGCCGTAGGCATCATCTCATTTGCCTTCCTTCAAAGAGTGTCCTACACTGTTTGGGATTTGGTGTCTAAAACCCACATATGTTCATATATATCCCTTCATATATTTTCTTTGGTTTCATTTGCTAAATTCTCTTAAATTTTATGGATGCACAAATTTTTTTTAAGACTGAATTTTTTTAAATATTTGTCATTTAAATTTAGACAGTAGCCAGCTTCATTTTCACCATTCATTGCTTTTATTTAAAAAAAAAAGTCTTATTCAACAGACTCTCAAAAATTTATTTATACTTCATATGGCTGAGGTGTTAATTTCTTTTTTTTTTTCCCCTGAATCTCCTAGGCATTATAAAATCAGATTGGAAGAGATTATTTTCTAGTCAATTTTTTTTAAAATTCTGATTCTGATATTCAACTAGACAATTTTCAGATGGCATAAAGGGGTTCATGAGAAAGAAGTGGAAGAGATAAGTGTAGGTTGATTCAGACTGTTTGCAGCTTTTAGTGCAATGTTACAGAACTTGAATTACATCCTGCAGCAAGTAGGGATCCTAGAGATGTGGAAGCAGGAAGATGTTCTTATCTAGCTGTGCATAACAGGATTAATCTAGTCCCCAAACAAATTGCGATGGAGAGATGGGAGGCAAGGATGCTTAGATGGTGTAGCTTTTTATAGTCGTGAAATCAGGACCAGAATTAACATTGTGGTGTTTTGTACACACATCCCAACTAAATTAAGAGATGAGCTTAATTGACAAGCAGTGAAATGAACGCTGGGTTTTCATTGCAAATAATGGATGTCTTTGGGGGGAAAAAAGTTCTATCTATTGAGGAAACTGAAGTCCTACCACTGAGAAGGTCAAAATAATATAACAGCTTAATATTCAGGCAACCAGGATGTAACATGCACCTCAACCTCCTGGGTCTGTCTCCCCAGCAGAGGTTCTCTCTGTCTCTGGCACGGAGCTCTGGTGCTGAGGAGGAGACGTTCGGCTTGCACGCTGTACTGACTTTTGATTCTAACAAAGGCCACTTAATGCTGCCTAGCTTCCGAGAGGAACACACATATCTCAACCACTTTGCAATAATGAATTACTCTTCTGTCTCCCTTGTTAACACCTTTCTTGAAAACTACCCAAGACATTACCTGCGGGAGAAGCACGAGCTTTTCTTTCTCTCTAAACCATTTTACTGGATTGACTTGCTTTCTGTTAAACAGAAGGAGATTCATTAAACTGGCTCTTTCTGCTGATGAACATCATTAGCGTGAGGCAAGTAAACTATTTGTGGTTGTGTGGGAAGAAGGATGTGCAGAGAATCACTAGAAACCCAAACCAGCCACCATATCATAGCTGAGAACTTTCGTTAGAAAAATAAATTGCTTCCTTGGTGGTTTTCTAGGGTCAGGCCTTAAAGGATGTTCACTATCAAAAACAGGAGCAGAGAGTGTTTTCTGAAAGGGACAGGGAAATATTTGCATGTGGAAACAGAAAGATGCCTGGCGATCCTTTCCAGGTGCATGAGCACTTTTGGAAAACTCTGGATGATGGGCATGCAAGGAGACCAGCCAGTGAGCACAGCTGTGTTGTTCGATATTAAGCAGGCAGGCTAGTAGAGGAGAGAGAAGGCTAATATTACGCGTCGAGGAAAGGGCCTGGATTTCAGTTCCAAAATGACTTCTAATTTACTGCATTACCCCAAGCTAATCAATTCCCCTCTCCAAGCCTCACTTTTCTTATCTTTAAAACAGAAAGACTCAACTTCATTTGAGCTAAGCTCCCTTTTACTTCTAATTCAGTGTGATTCGTGTTGTGATTGTAACATCCCAGGCATGAAACAAAGGAGGGAGCTTTGTAGAACTCAACGGGCAGGCTTGCTGTGTGTGGGTTCACTGTGGATGTATCTCCATGACTCTGTGTATATAAGACTAAGGCGGGGGGAGAGCGAGGAGGGGGAGGGATGTGTTTTCCATTTTTGGTGAGATATCCATTTGTAAAGAATTTTTTTTTCTTTGGCTGGGTAATGGAGTTTTACAGAAGGAAATAAATGATTTGTGTCTATTAAAGAAGCAAGAGCAGCAAGTGCACATTTTTGAGAGCCCCATTAAGTGTGTTCTGTTCCCCGCTCTGTCTCTGTTCATTTGGGTGAGAACCGAAGTGCACAATAAAAGGCTGAATTAAGCAAAAGGCTAAATGAACCAATTAATTCTTTTTTTCCCTCCAATACAATGAAGTGCCAAAGAGAGTGTACAGCATGCTGGAGTTGACCATTGAATATCTTCTACTGTGACTTCCGGGGGAGGCACTGTCCTCCTTCAGTCTCAGAGCTATATACACACTCTGCAAGGAGACTTTAACAATAAAATATGAATTAAATATATAAGTTAAAATATGACTACATTTTAATAAAGTAGCAGTCACTCTGAACACAGTCATTTCCCACAGTCCTCGATCTTCAGTTGACTTTAATCACTAAAAGCCTCTCCTGAAAACAGTTTCAGTTTTTAAGATTAAATTTCTTAATATTTTTTTTACCTTTAAAAAGTATAACATGATACTAAATTTCTGAATTTCTTGGCAGCTTTTTATAAATTTGAAGGATGGCAGTAGAGTGTCTGGTTTGTAGTCGGCCCATAGACTTTGGATTCAAACAGAACTGGTGATTACTGTGAGCTGTGTGACCTTGAACAAGTTACTTAACGATTCTGAGTTTCAGTCTTCTCATACGCACAATGGAAAAATTACAGTCCTTCCTCTGAGGGCTGGTGGAAATACATAAGGTAATTTATGTCACAGGATTAACACAACATCAAGCACAGATTCACACTGGGGGAATGAAAGTTGTCCTTATTTTCCATCCCATTCTTGGGAATGCAGAATATTATGAATTCCTCCTGGTACAATATTGATAAATAAATTGCCTTCAAGGTCATAGAAAAATTCCTGGGGTTAAGGGATCCTCTACAGCTGGCATTTCACTGAATGTTGTTTTACCAGGATAATCTACTCTTCTTTCATTCAGTCAAATTCCCATATAGGCACATGGGGTGTGAAGCCTAAAAAGCCAGGCAAGGGGGAAATTAAGGAGGCACACTATCCAGTCCTGTGTCTACTGTTAGAAGCTAGACATAAAGTTCCTTCTACCTCTTAACCTCCTTTGAAATAGAAATAATAGTAATAATGGAATTATTATGAGGAATAGATGGGCTAATGTATCTTTTTTAGAAAAAAATGCTTTAAAAAAAATAAATGCTTTATGTAGTACATGCTATTTCCCTGGCACTTCTTTAAGTGTTTATGATGCTAACTTAATCATTACAATAATAGGCAGGTACTAGAACTGCCTCATGAAAGCCAATTATTAAACAATTAAAGATTTTGTGAACTGTTTCTGAAAGTGTTGGTAGCTTGCAATAGACATTGGTGGGAGTGTTTACACCTCTGTAATTGGCAGACACCACAACACCAAACAGTCCTGTGTGGCAGGCGCTGTTATCATCAACCTCATTGTACAGGTGAGACCCTGACAGAATAAGCAACTCTGACTTTCTTTGTTCATTGTCTCTCTTTTTTCCTCATTTTTCACAGTCTCATGTCTTACCTCCATGTGAGGAAGTTAAGGAGGGAACTATATTTTTTAGTGATTATTATTTCCGTCACACACTGAAATCACTAGAAGCAACTATAGATTTTCATCAAGTCTCATTGGAGGCCTGAGATGGGGAGATTGGAGGCAAGGAAGTTTAAATGGTATACCTTTTCATAGTCATGAAATCAGGACCAGGAGGCAAGGAAATTCTATAGTAGCTGTTTTTTGAGCTACTGGGAACAGGGATGGGAATGCCTGTTGTAAGAATGTCACCATCCCTTCTGCAAATGAAAAAGAAATTATCAAGAGCAAGACTGTCAATAGCAGCGTGACAATGTAGTGGTGTTATTTTACCTAGAGTTTCCACTACTTGGATATGGTTTTGGATTTAAATGTTCTGACAGCCAAGGTCACCTGTGCCCCTTGTGAGATGTGGGGCCTATGGGAAAGTAAATATATTAAGACTGGCTCCTCAACACTAAAATGTGAGTGGTGGTAATACTTATTTTTCTGGCTTGAAGTGATGTGGGTTTACCTCATTTTATTGAGGTTCATAGATATTGGGCTTTTTATAAATGGAAGATCTGTGGCAACCCCGAACCATTTTTCCACAGTATATGCTCACTTCGTGTCACTATGTTGCATTTTGGTAATTCTTACAATATTTCAAATTTTTTTCATTATTATTATGTCTCTTATGGTGATCAGTGATTTTTTATAGTTTTGTTTTTTTTTAAGAGTTTATTTTTTGATTTCAAATTAATATTAGGTTACAAATTTTTGGATTACGTTGTTGTCACTTCCAAGGTAAAGTTCAATTTGTAGAAGAGCCCTTCACCCAGAGGTCATATTAAGCTCCCTGGAGTTGTGCACACCAGGTGAGATCCCATCCATTGCCTTCCCTCCTCCCACCAATCACTCTTCTCCCTCCTCTTGCTAGGTTATATTTGTGTTTTTTCATTCATATGGGTGTGTAATTGTTTATATATTAGTTTCATATTAGTATTGAGTACATTGGATATTTTTTCCATTTTTGAGATACTTTACTAAGAAGAATGCATTTCAACTCCATCCAGGTAAACATAAAAGATTTAAGTTTCCTTCTTTATAATGTCATAGTATCCCATAGTATACATGTGCTACAGTTTGTTAATCCATTCATTGGTTGATGGACATTTGGGTTACTTCCATGACTGGGCAATTATGGATTGAGCTGCAGTAAACGTTCTGGTGCAAATGTCTTTGTGGTAAAATGATTTTTATTCTTCTGGGTAATGCTAGGTAATACCCAGTGATGGGATTATATGGCAGGTTAACTTTTAGTCCTTAAGAATACTGCATACTTCTTTCCTAAAAGGTTGTATTCGTTTGCAAACCCACTATCAGTGTAGAGTGTTCCCTTCTCGCCACATACATGCCAGCATCTACAGATTTGGGACTTTGTGATGTGGGCTAATCATACTGGTTTTAGGTCACATCTCAAGTCAGTGATTTTTGATGTTAGTACTTGCAATTTTTGAGGGACATAATGAGCCATGCCCATATAACATAGTAAACTTTGTCTATAAATATTGTGTGTTCTGACTGCTTCACTAACTAGCCATTCACTCACCTCTCTTTCTCTTCTCAGCCTCCCTATTCCCTGAAACATAACAATACTGAAATCAAGATAGTTAATACCTTATCGTGGTCTCTAAGTATTCAAGTGGGAGGAAGAGTCTGATGTGTCTCACTGTAAATCAAAAACCAGAAATGATTAGGCTTGTTGAGGAAGACATAACACCAGTTAGCAAAGTTGTGAATACAGAGAAACACTTATGCACTGTTGGTGGTACCACAAACTAGTATAGCCTCTAGTACTAGTTCTTTGGAAAATTCTCAAAGAACTAAAAGTAGATCTACTGTTTGATCCTGCAATCCCACTAGCAGGTATTTATGCACAAAAAAAAAAAGAGAAAATTTTATCTTAAAGACATTTGCCCTTGGATGTTTACAGCAGTATAATTCACAATTGCAAAGATGTGGAAACAACCCAAGTGCCCTTCAACAGATGGATTAATAAATTGTAGTAAATGCATACAGTGGAATACTATTCAGCCATAAAAAATATGTAGACTCTGTATCTTTTTTAACAACCTGGATGGAATTGGAACCATCCTCCTAAGTGAAGCATCACAGAATGGAAAAACAAACATCACGCATAGTCAGTGCTAAACTGGAACGAGTAGATTGACAACTACGTGCTCCTATTAGAGGATAAAGCTCCATGAAATTCAAGTAGGGTGGAGAAGGGGGGAAGATGGGCTTAACTCCCACCCAACAGATGTACTGCATGGGTCTATGGCACACCGCCTGGGTGAAGGGCATACCTACAACTAGGACTTTAACCTCCCCAAAGCAAACCATAGAACCTAATCATATGTACCCCTATCTTAATCTGAAATTTAAAAAAAATAAAATAGGAACATCTGTGAGTCACAACAGGAGGTCAAAGTGTCCACATTGACAGGAGTTGTGAAGAAGTTAATTCCAACCCTCATGGACGACTTTGAAGTCAACTGTGAGTAAAATGCCGTCACACACCATCCGTGCCACAGAGAAATCATCTGTGAAAGAGAGTCAGTCAGTGTGGCGAACTTCGTTGATAATGTAAAATCAGAAATTTCCACAACCACCCCAACTTTCAGGACCCACCACCCTCATGAGTTAGCAGCCATCATGTGTTCCCTGAGGCAAAAGCTTCTACGTGCAAAAAGATTACAACTTACTGAAGGTTCACATGGTTGTTATCACTTTTTTAGAAATAAAATATTTTAATTAAAGTGTGGGCAATTTTTAGACTTCTTCTATTGCACACTTACTAAACTGTGGTACAGTGTAAATATAACTTTTAAATGGCCTCACAAATCAAAGCATTTATGTGACTCCCTTTAATGTATTCACTTTATTCCTTTCTCTGGAGCCAAACCTGCAATATCTCCAAGCTAGGCCTCTACTCAAAGGAGGAAATACAAAGTAAGGTGTGTGAAGTAGGAAGTAACAAGCAAATATCCAGGTAGTACCTTTAGCAGACTGTAGATGCTGCACTCCCATGGAAGTCTTTATTCTCCTGCGAAAGTCAAGAATCAGACACAATATCCACAACTACGGAGCACTTGTGTACTAGATTTTGCAATGAACTGACAACTTCAAGATGTCCTTCACAAAGCCCTTGACTTCAAGATTCCCTGAGACTATAAAGCTAACACTCATGAATAAATAACTTCCATAAGTGCTACCTCAAGTCACAGTTTGGAGTGAGTAATTCTCTGAAGCATTAGGGATAGGGTTACCCATGAAAAGGAGATAGCAGAGTGCCTAATGTAAAAGGTAGTGGGACATTACCATTAGCTGGTAGAGAGACCAGCTAAGTATAATAAACCCAGGAAATTAAAAGAGCTTCGTTTATTCAGAGAAGTGATCTGGCATGAATAGAATGTACAGTTCTGGCTTGAGCTGTAAAGAGACTAACTTTAAGCCTCTGACCCCACATTTCAGTATTAACTTTACCTTTCCTTATTAAAGATATGATTTTTATTTCCAAAATATTAATAGGTGGATATATTCAAGTGCTGAAAATTCTTAGACTTATGTATAATAAAGATATAAATAACTTTATTTCCATTACTTATTTATTTTACTTTTTATCTTTTGTAGATGATGTATCTTTGGGTCCTTTTTTTCAGATTAATATGAAGGTATAAATGATTAGGTTACATTTTTACATTTGTACTGTATACCTTACATTGTGCTATTAGCTAAGAGCTAGCCACTCCCCTCCCACTCCCCTTTCCTACCTCCCCCCTCTCCTCCACTTGAATTGAATTTTTTTCCTCTCATGTTGGGGTGTAGCTGTTTAATGTATTGTTTTCATATTAGTATTGAATACGTTGGATACTTGATTTTCCATTATTAAGGTACTTTGCTAAGAAGAATGTTCTTTAACTCCATCCAGGTTAATACAAAAGGTATAAGTCTCCACCTTTTTATGGCTGAATAGTATTCCATGGTGTGTGTGTGTGTGTGTGTGTGTGTGTGTATCAGAGTTTTTTAATCCATTTATGAGTTGCCATCTTCTTTTAATTACAAAATTATACAAGTACACATGCTTGCTAGTAAAACATTCAAGTATCTATTACATAAAGGATGTTTATGAAAATATGAATTTCTACCCATCACCCCCACTTACATTTTCTAAAATTAATTATGAGTAATTTTTATTTTTTTTAATTGACAGATACTATTATTATAATTGTACATATGAGGTCCATCGTGATGCTTAGATACATATAATGTAGTGTGATCAGGTCAGTGTCATTAGCCTATCCACCATCTCAAAAGCTTATTATTTCTTAATATTTAGCTCCCACATATGAATGGGAACATATGAGATTTGTCTTTCTGTGTCTGTCTCATTTCTTTGTGTTAGGAACTTTCAATATCCTCCTTCCAGCTACTTGAAACCATATTTTACCATTAATACAGACATTCTACAATGATACAGGACGCTAGAATGGATGCCGCCTATGTAGCTATAATTTTGTAATCTTTAATGAATCTCTCTCTAGCCTCCTATTCCCATTTTCCCTATACTTTCCAGCCTCTGGTATGCTCTGTTCTACTTTTTTCTTGTCTGAGATCAGCTTTTTTTAACCTCCACATATGAATAAGCATATGCAGAGTTTAATTTTCTGTTCCCGGCTCATTTCATTTGACGTAACGTCTTCCAGTCCCATCCATCTTGCCACACTGACAGGATTTCATTCTTTTTTATGACTGTGTAGTATTTGATTGTGCATATACCTATTTTCTCTGCCCATCCGTCTGTTATTAAACCCCTAGGTTGGTTCCATGCTTGGCTATTAGGAAGAATGCTGCAATAAACATGTGAATGTCTCTCTCTTGGATTTGTTGATTTCCTTTCCTTTAGATAAATACACACTTAGAGAGAGTGCTGGATCATATGGTAGTTCTGTTCATAGTTATTTGGGGGGGGGGGTGTTGAGGAAATTTCACTGTGTTCTCCATAGTGGCAGAACCGGTTTACATTCCCACCAACAGTGAATGAGAGTTCACTTTTCTCAGCATTATTTTTTGTCTTTTTGATAATTCCCATCCTAACTAAGGTGTGATGATACCCCTTAGTTATTCAATTTGCATATCCCTGGTGACTAGTCATGCTGAGCATTTTTCATACATTTGTGGGCCATTTGTGTGTCTTCTGTTGTGATCACTTGCCCATTCACGAATCAGAGTGTTTATTTTTTGATGTCGAGATGTTTGTATTCCTTGTCTATTCTAGATATTAATGCCCTGTCAGACGAGTAGTTTGCAAATATTTTCTCCTATTTTTTAGATTGCTTTTTTTTTTTTTGCCCTGTTGATTGTTTCCTTTGCTATGCAGATGGTTTTTAATTTAACAAATACCATTTGTTTATTTTTGTTTTTGTTGCTTGTGCTTTTTTGGTCTTATTCATACAATTTTTTTCCAGACCCCTGTCCTGAAGAATTTTTCCTGTATTTTCTTCTAGTAGTTTTATCATTTCAGGTCTTACATTCAGGCCTTTGATCCAAATTAAATTTATTTTTGTATAGGGTTGGAGATGTGGTAATAGTTTCATTCTTCTGCATAGGAGTATCTTTATATCCCCTCAATGACCATTCTGTGAGCGCCCGTTAAGTGTTAGGCATTATCTGAGGTGAGAAACGTGTTAGCAACTTAGGAAAACATTTCTGCTGAACTTATGGAGCCCACTTTCTGTGTGGCAAAACACAGACAACAAAGAAAAACAGATAGCTAGGTAGAGTTGGATAGATAAAAAGATGGATGTTTGGATTTACGGATCAATGATAGATAGGTGTAAAAGGAAATTACTGATTGGAAATATGTTTTATATAAATAGGATAGACAATAACGGGGACAGGGTGCTCTTTAAATGCAAGAGGCTGCTCTGAAAAGGCACCTTTATCAGGGGCTTTATAAAAGAAAATTGCAAAGTAGCTACATCCAAAAAAATTGAAAAAGCGACCGATTAAACCAGTATTTTTCATTATTATTTGTTTCTTTAAAGTGGTTACGTTGCATAACTTTTCATAACGTTTTAAACCATTTATCTTTATAAAGCTGAAGAAGGTTAATTTTGCATAATAATAATATTTTATGACCATTGACTTAGATACAGATTAGCTTTGCTATATTTTCTTTAAATTGACTTATCTTGCTTTGTTAAACAAACAAAAAAAGGACTAGTAACCAAATCTCTATCAAAAGCATAACACCAAGCTATAATTTACAAAGAAAACCTTAGGGAAAACTCTATATTAAGAATCAAGTATTCATTGTCATCCTTATATATTCTATGCACCAGGAACATCAATTTATATTCCTTTTCACAACTGAACCTCAACCTTGTCACTATTTCAATCAAAGGCAAGAGGCAATATGAAAAGTGATGTATTAACTGTGATGACTGTCTTTGCTTCTGTCTTTTGAACTTGCAAGAAGATAAGACAAAGAAATTAATATAAATTTGAAAGTTTTTTATAGTTCATATATTTTAAGTGGGAAAGAAATGAGAAACATCAAGCATCACTTGGTTTTAGGGTTTTTGACAGTCGAGGAGCCTTTCAAAAGCCTTTGAAGTTGCGGCACCAGGAGGCAACTTGCAATTGGAGCTTTGGCAAGTTCAAAGTTTCCTAATTTGTTTTGTGCTATATCCACCACCAGAATTTGATATCGAACAGAAATATGTGGATAGTGAAGTTGTCTCTAATAGTAGAATCTTTTTTCCTTTCTTTTTTTTTTTCTTGGCCAGAGCTGGGTTTGAACCCACCACCTCCGGCATATGGGGCCGGCACCCTACCCTTTTGAGCCACAGACACCATCCAACCTAATGGTAGAATCTTGACCTTCAAATCTTTTCCAGTCTTAGATAAGTCACCATTATGGGCTTAATTTTTGGCTTTTGCAAGTTAAAATTTATCTCCTCCCTTTGCTCTTCTGTATTTATGAAAGGCAAACCTCATTTGTCCTTAGTGAAGGGGAACTGGAATAAATAGAAGTAAGATTTAGTTCCAGCTCTGCTATTCAGTAGAATCATTATATTACACAAGTTGGTTAACTTGTCTGATCTTCATCCTCTTGATTTTTATAAAATGTAGATAAAATTTCTGCATTGCACAATTGTGAGAATTTAAAGAACGTTGCAGTTCAGTTCTCAGAGTGCCTGCATATAGTAAGCTGTCAATAAAGGTTATTCTTACTCCTTTTATCATACTTATTGTATGACATATGCATATAAATGCTATACAATGATAACGATATGGAATCAGAAAAATCCAGCTTTCTAAATCTCTGTACTTAGCCCCTACTCCCACTCTCCCAGCCCTCGCCACACATACATTCCCCATTCCCAGTGTCTTTAGAGAAAAGTAATTTTCAACAAGTTATATGGGTAAAAGTAGTTATGTGACTATGTGCTTATTCAACACTGTCCATTTTTTTATGTTTTCTTCTGTTTCCTATAAAAATAGGATTAAAAAATATTAAGAACACTTGAACTCTGCACTGGAGTATTAATAAACTTTTTGTGTTTCTGGATTTAGGAACAAAAGAGAAATGAGAATTCCAGATGCATTTTGTCCCTTTTTTTTTCTGTCACTAGTAGAGGATATAGGATGTGATCTAGAAATGACTGTGTTTGCGGAGGATGAGAAAGCGAATGAAGAGGACCGTTACTTAGGAAAATAAGCAAACACTAGCGCTATAGAAATATAAGTAAGTTAATGAAATTGTTTCTCCATTAAAATTCCCAGTTATGGCTCGGCGCCTGTGGCTCAAGCGGCTAAAGTGCCAGCCACATACACCTAAGGTGGCGGGTTCGAATCCCCAGCCCGGGTCGCCAAACAACAATGATGGCTGCAACCAAAAAATGGCTGGGCGTTGTGGCGGGCGCCTGTGGTCCCAGCTACTTGGGAGGCTGAGGCAGGAGACTCGATTGAGCCCAGGATTTGGAGGTTGCTGTGAGCTTCGATGCCATGGCACTCTACACAGGGGGATAGCTTGAGTCTCTGTCTCACAAAGAAAAAAAAAATTTCCAGTTATTCATTTTAAAGCACCATAAGGAAGAATGCTGAAAAGCCATTACCCCCACACAATCATTAGGTGTTTACTCTCTTGGAACCACATAGGTCAAATTCCCAGATAAATGTCAGTTTCCTTTTCACTCAAAGTATTAAAATCATCTTTGCCTTTTAGAATTGTCCAAAAATGCAGAGCTACCCTTCACTATTATTCCTGGGGAAAGTTCACAAAATAAAGGGGAAGGAATAAATGAACATTACTAAAAAAAATTGATAAGATATTGTTGACTGTCTAGCTGTGCACCCAAAACATGTCCAATATAAAATAAGGTTGTGCTTTATAATAAATAAAAACCTTCACCCCCAGTGACATCTAACCACTGGTAAACTTGTTTATGTTGGAACCTGTGATAAAGGGGCTCCAGTTTATTAAATGTGTTCAACCAGTGCAATTAAAAATATCCTGGCTCCCTACGTTATTCAAAGGCACTGCTCCGGGCACTGGGATAAGACAGAGAGCAGTGTGGCCAAGCTACCTGCTCTCTGCTCTTTCCTGGACTTAGATTCTAGAATAGCACACATTTTTAAATCCTAGTAATTCCCACAATCATGAATTAGGTTGATTATTATTATTATTTGCCCATTTCAAAGACGACAGTAGATCCAGAGACATTATTAAGCACTATGTCCAGCTAACAACTGTGGGATCTGAGTTGTTTTTATTCTAAAACCCATGCTATTTTTATCATATTGTAGAAAGGTAAAAGGTTCATTATTTTGGGACTATCACTGTAGACTTTAAAAAGAAAATACAGTATGCCTGAGGATACTTGTTTTCCAGGTACAGAGACGCCAGTGATTGCAAAGTGATATCTAGTAATCCTGAGTCAATCTAAACTCTCCAGCTGGTACAGAGTTAGATGTCTTCCTGTGAGGACTCCGGGGTGCCAGAACACTACCTGTCACATGTGGGCTGTGAAATCACTTTAATAAAGAGGAGGAAAAGGTGTGAAAACACTCTCTGGTCCTATGTAACTGGTCACTCCCCTTGAAAGAGGAATAAGAGAAGGGTGAACATGTACACCCAGTAAACAGCGCTCATCAACGGCTTTCTGGAGAGCCCTGAGTGATAGAGCGAGTCGTCTCTACTATATTATAAATCTCTAACCTCAGGAGCCTCTTTCCCTATTTATATCCAATGGCCAGAAGGAGTAGCAAGCTTTTACCTATCAGACTTCTCCAAAATTTTATTCTTAAGGAAGATAACTCTGAAAAATGAGATTCACGTGCATCCTATCCAGACCTCTGGAGCAAGGTAATTTAGGTCATATTAATTACCCATTTCCCTATCATTGGTTCCATTTTACTTTCTAAGTGATTTTATCATGAGAATATTACCAAAAGAAGTTTTTCTGAGAGAGATTAGTGTAAGTGTAGAGGCTGACAGGTAGTTCTCATACCCACGTTCATGCTGAATTGCCATGTTTATCATATAGGTTCCCACTTTGGGATGATGTCAGATTGAAATTCATTTACAACTACTATCTATTGGGTGGTGCCTGTGGCTCAAAGGAGTAGGGCGCTGACTGCGTACACTGGAGGTGGTGGGTTCAAACCCAGCCCTGGCCAAAAACTGTCTTTCAGAAGTCAATAGTATGTATTCAAAAGCACTTTCCTTAGTCCCTTGTAATAATCGATAAAAGAGAAAAAATGGAGAGAGACTTCTATAGTCAATTAACTTTGATAAATACTCCAAAAATTATTTCACCACATAGAGTCACCGTGTGTGAAAGCTTGTTACCTGCTCTGAACTGCCTTCAGAAATGGGATCTGATTAACTCTATGTAGTTCAATGATTCCAACATATCCTTGACTACATAACCAGTTTTCACATTAAATTTACTTACTCCCTTTAAAACATGTTGTTTGGTGGTCTGAACATTTATTATGATAGAAGAAATAGAGAAAGTGGTCTCAACATATTTATTATGATGAACCATTTCTTCAGATGGAAAACATACTCAATAGTTAAGTTGTACTAGCTCCATATTAAAAAATGTAAAAAGCATTTTAGAAAGTATCAATGATAGAACTTAAAAATAGATGTGATGTGATTTAAGAATAGAAAACATAAAACAAGACACTCCCAGATTGATGAACTATGCCTTAGGGCACTATCCAGCTTTGCAAAGGTAAGCATTGCAGAGTCTATCCAGAATGACATGTAATTCTGGCTGCATTTAAGACTGATGGTGTCAAACTCAAATGCTGCTTGGAGAGGAGGAAGCAGGATGGTGAATGATCTATAAGCTTTACAATGTGATAAATGAGCAAGTGACTTAAGGAGAAAAAACTCTGGAAGCTGACTTGGGCTGCCATTTACTTGTTTTTATTTTTATTTATTTTTTCATTTGCTTATTTTTAAAGCTACTTGTACAACTCCATAAATGATATCTCAACTTTCATTCTTTCCTAACCCGTTCTCTACAGAGGAGCTAGAAAGTTTATTTTAAAATGTAAATTACACTGCGTAGTTTCCTTATTCAAAATCTTCCAATAAAATCACAATCGTTACCACATTCAGTGAAGTCTTACTCCTCTGCCCTCTGATTCTCTCTGCACTCATTTCCTCCTCAACCCAATGCCAGCACACACTGGTTTTCTCACGAAGTTCCGAAAATTCCAAGCACACCTCCAACACCCCCGAGGGAATGCAGCCAGTAGGAAAGTGAATCCAGCTTATCTGGAACAGACTCTTATTCTTAATCCCTTTATACAGTGTCACTTTAGACATGTATTCAATAAGTGAGTACAGAAGAAATTTTGAAGGATTGAATGAGTTCATTCTCTTTGGTATGAACACTTTTATAAAAAGTCAGTTCTGGGTGGTGCCTGTGGCTCAGTGGGTAGGGCACCAGCCCCATATACCAGGGGTGGTGGGTTCGAACCTGGACCCAGCCAACCTGCAAGTGCAACAAAAGGATAGTTGGGCGTTGTGGTGAGGGCCTGTAGTCCCAGTTACTCCGGAGGCTGAGGCATGAGAATAGCCTAAGCCTAGGAGTTGGAGATTGCTGTGAGCTGTAACACCAGGGCACTCTACCAAAGGCAATAAAGTGAGACTCTGTTTCTTAAAAAAAAAAAAAGTCAATTCTTCCTTGCTGCAGGTGTAAAACAGGGAGAAGGATGGTGATGTACAAGGATAGTGAAAAAGAAATTCCTTATCTGGGTGGATATTTAAATTAGCTATATCTAACAATTATCCTAACTGTACTTCTCAGATTTCTTTTATTTATTTACCTATTTTTTTTTGAGACAGAGTCTTACTATTTCACCCTCTGTAGAGTACTGTGGCGTCACAGCTCACAGCAACCTCAAACTCTCAGGTTTAAGCTATTTTCTTGCTTTAGCCTCTGGAGTAGCTGGGACTACAGGCACCCACTACAATGCCAGCTATTTTGTTGTTGTTGTTGTTTGCAGTTGTCATTGTTGTTTAGCTGGCCCAGGCTGGGTTCAAACCCACCAGCTTCAGTGTATGTGGCCAGCATGGCAATCACTGTGCCAAGCCACTGCTCAGATTTCTTTCTTCTCCATCCTGGTCACAAAATATACATGCTCTAGCAAAGTCAATACAATTAGAATCCTTCCCATTTTTATTACCAGTCTTAATTCTTGCTATATTATTGTTGTGGCTATCTCATTTGGAATAATGCTTGAAAAACCCTTCAATAAGAAAGTTCATGTTCTGTCTTACATCTCAATAAGAGAAGATATATATGCAGGATTTATAGGCTGAAGGAGAAATGTTAGCCCTAAATTCAAACTCAGAAATCTACCTTTGAATATGTCTTCAAATGTCATTCACAAAAGCTCACCTCCTTCCTGACATAACAAAAATACGTGTAAATTAAATTGTCTAGCAAGGACACACATCTCATACTTGCTCCTAAAAATACATGGGAATGCTTTTTATGCCTACAAGAATTTACACGTAAATTCTGATGCTGAGAGTGTGTCCAAAGTAAGAGAGGAAAGAAGGAAGGAAGGGAGGGAGGGAGGGAGGGAAGGAAGAAAGGAAGGGAGGAAATGGAGGAAGGGAAGGAGGGAGGAAAAAGAGAGGGAGGGATGACAGGAAGAGAAAAAGATATAAAGTAGAAATTCAAGGTAGTGCTCTCAATTATGGTAATGACGTAGCAGCCTCACTCTCTGCTGACTAGATGGCTTGCATATTTGCCTAGGTATGTGTATATATATGTATATGTGGATTTATCTGGTGACTTCAATATTCTGCTTAATCCTTTGTTCATTAATGTGTTTATACTTGCTTGATTCTTGCAAGTAACCACAAAGCAACTACAGTCCACACTCTCAATGAGGCAACATGTAGATAAAAAATAAAATGCAATTGCCTTCCTCCCCAGTTCACACTTGGTGGTATATTACTATGAAACATGATATAAACTGCTCTTAAAATGTTTTATTATATCTTCAACTTATTTCCCTACACTCGACCCTACTGTCCTCATGCATAATAGTACCCAGTGGCTTTGTGTGTGTGTGTGTGTTTTATTTGTTTTTGCTGGTGTCTTCTGCAATCATTATTAAAAGTTTTACAATAATAAAATGTGTCAACTATGTCTGTGGTAATAAGCAAATGTCTCCAATGTCCAAGGTTTTTAATTTTAAAAATCAGGTAACAAGCTTGCCAAAGACATTTAGAAGCATGACAAGTGTCCCTCGATATAAACCGAGACGGGACCCCAGTCGCATGCCCTCTTCACATGCTAAAATATGATAGAGCCAAGTATCAGGGTAGGTTTTTCATCTGGAGTCAAAACTTCAATAACTTGATAAGCTAAGAATTTTTTTTAACTTGTCTTTCATTAAACAATATGAATACAGATATAATGATTCATCAAGATAATTCTAATTACCTCCTAAAAATATGAACCTGAAAAGTAGGGGTTGCTTTAAATAAGGGGAAGAAGTCACAAATTGTTTTAAAGGTAGAATATTTTTGTCAACTTTCACTCCCTGTATCTACTTCCATTTGAATATCCACACCCCCCACATATTCAGATTCCTTTAGGGACTAACATGGGTCATCTCTCTGTTTGGTCATTCACAAATCCAATAATTCATTCTAGAAATAACACATCTGATAAACATAGTCTCTGCTTTTAAATACAGAATAACACAGTTTCATATTTATAAAGAGAGAAATGTGAACAAATTCTGATGGTATGGCTTCATAATTGGCCAAGTGGCAAAGTACGTACATGATATAATGGGAATAGAATAAGAAAGAAATGTTATTTTGCCTCACAGATGTAAAACAGGAGATGAAACAATTAAAATTTGTGGAACAGCTAGAGAATGGTTACATGGACAAAGCAGAACACTCCAGTCCAGGAAGAATCATGTGAGAGATGATAATATATTCAGAGAATTAGATGATCTGTAGTTCCATTAAACTGGAAAGTAAAAGGAATCAGATGTTTGGGAGTGAAAACCGGGAAAAAGAAAGATATCAAACAGAAACTTCAGATGCTTTAATTTACACAAGCGTTAACGATAAAAAGATGTAATATTACTTCTGAAAGGTTGAATTTTGTTTCCCCAAAGCATACATTGAAGTCCTAACCCCTGGTAGCTGTCAGGGTGACCTCATTTGGAAAGAGGGTCTTTTGTAGATTTAATCAGGTTCACATGAGAGCAGGACTTGCGTGGGCTCTAAACCCAATGACTGGTATCTTTATAAAGGTAAAGAAAGTTAGAGATACAAGGAGACATATGCAGAGGGTAGACCATGAAGATCAAGGTGGAGAAGGGGGTTACATTGCCACAAGCCACAAGCCACACCTGTCACTACTAAAGGCAAGAGTCTCACATAGAGCCTTCAGAAGAATTATGCCCTGGCCTCATCTGGGTTCGGGGCTTCTGATCTCCAGAACTGTGAGACAATAAACTTCTATTATTTTAAGCCACCCCATCTTTGATGCTTTGTTATGGCAGCCCTAGGAAGCTAATATATGGCTAACGTATATTCAGTGTTTAATGGTCACTAATGTAGAAAAATCTTTCTTAAGGAAAACGCCTTCTCGGGTGTTAATACAGGGTATTTATAAAGTTCTTGTGCAATTTGCTATGTTAAACTATTTTAAATGGCACACAAATTTTATGTTCCCCCCCTGTATATTATGGCATACGGCTGCTGGACATGCATAGATTCATATACAGGGGGACGTAAAATTCATGTGTGATTTACTGTGTTAAATTATTTTAAATTGCACACAAAGTTTATGTCCACCCTGTATGCATTTATTTGTACATATACAGTGCAAGGGATTTGTTAGGGAAATTGGCTGACATAATTACGGAAACTAGGAAGTCCCACAGAATGCCGTTGTCAAGCAGGAGAACCAGAAGAGCCAGTGGTGTAATGGAATCCCAATCTGAACAACAGCAGGGACGAGGACCACTGGTAAGGTCCAGAACCCAGAACTAGGAACTCTGACATCTGCAGGCAGGAAAAGATGGATGTCCCATCTCAAGAAGAAAGAGAAAATTCAAACTTCCTCCCCTGTTTTGTTCTATTTTGGCCCTCAACAGATTGGATGATGCCAGCCCACATTGCCGAAGGCAGATTTTCTTTGCTTAGTCTACTGATTCAAATGCTAATCTATTTCTGTGCCTGGCTTATTTCGCTTAACATAATATCTCCCAGATTCATCCATGTCACAAAGGACGGTATCTCATTCTCTTTTTATGGCTGAATAGTATTCCATTGTGTGTACATATACCACATTTTCTGTATCCATTCTTCTGTTGATGGACACCTACGTTGATTCTATATCTTGCGAAGAGTGCTGAAATAATCATGAGCGTGAATATCTCTTTGACATACTGATTTTCTTTCTTTTGGATATGTACCCAGTAGTGAGGTTGCTGGACCATATGCTAGTTCTGTTTATAGCCTTTTGAGGAACCTCTGTACTGTGGTCCCTAATGATGGTGCCAATTCACATTCCCACCATTTATAAGAGTTTCCTTTTCCCTGTGTCCTTACCAGCATTTGTTATTTACTTTTTTGTCTTTTTGATAATAGACATCCTAACTGGGTGAGAGACAGTAAATATTGCATGTTCTCACTCATAGGTAGAAGCAAAAAATGTTGATCTTATAGACGTAAAGAGTAGAATAGCGGTTACCAGAGACTGGGATGAGTAGGGGGAAGGAGAATTAGAGGTTCATGGCTACAAAGTTACAACTAGATGGGAGGCAATAATTCTACTTTTCTGTAGCACTGTAGGGAGACTATAATTAACAATAATGTATTGTATGCTATATTTTCAGATAGCTAGAAGAGAGGATTTTAAATGTTCCCAACACAAAGAAATGATAAATGTTTGAGTCGATAGATATGCTAATTACTGTGATTTGATTCTTATGCATTGTATGCGTTCATTGAAATATCACCCTTTACCCCATAAATATACCCAATTATTATGTGTTAATTTTTTAAATAATTGATTTTTTTAAAAGCAAGATAACTGTATATTTAAAGAAATACCAACCTTCTCAAGAAATAACCCTCACAGACACACTCAGAGATAATGTTTTAGTAGCCATCTGGGTATCCTTTAATCCAGTCAAGTTGACAAAGTTAACCATCACATCAGTCAAACACTATCACGTAAGCAATTGCAATTTATATATATTCACAATCCTGTTGCCTCTTTTTCATTAAATTAGGACCAAAGTGGCATAACTCATGGATTTTAAGAATGACACTCCACCCAATTAGAAAGTAATTACCAACTACCAAATGATTGTGTGGCCTATATTTGCATACCTTAATTGATAACAAACTCACACCTTCAAAGGCAGTCTGTTGCCCATTTGGGTAGTTTTGACAGTTAGTATCATTTTTTTTTTGTTTTTGGATATTGAGTTGAAATTGCATTTCCTGTCATTGTCACCTATGGTCCTTTTCTATGGCTTTATGCACACAAAAGTGTTTTAATCACAGCTTAGGAGTACAGAGTCAGGCCACTGACACAGGAACCCTGATGCCTGCCCTGTGTCCCCAAAGTCAGTTTGGTTCTGTATTCTTCCCACGCGATCGCGTGACATGGTCTCAATTGTTCCATTTTCTCCCCTGTCTTGTTTACATTAATGGTGTGCACTGGCATTTCGGAGCTTTTTTGCTGCTACGGTCATTAAAGTACTTGGTTCTGTTCCCCATGACGTCACTGTCTGGCCAGCTTGCCCAAGTAAAACAAAGTTTAATTACATCTTAATGTTGCACCCGGCTCTTTACAGAATGAAATGATATTTTCACTTCCTTGTGCTATTAGCAGAATACATGATGAGAGTATGGCGCGCAGTCAGGCCACTGACAAAGAGGAGCCTGTTGTCATGCACTCACAGTCTCTTTTCACGGGGCTTGTGTTTTGTCTCACCATACAGGTCTCGTTTTTCTACCCACAGACAAATGGATTTATACTTGTGGCAGTGTTTTTTTTTTCAGTTACAAAATTGGCATCATGAAAATATCAGACTATGTTAATATACATAAGGAAAATAAGCAATATTTGGTATAGAAAGGTTTGGGTTTACCCCTACAGGCTGCTATTATCCAGCAACCTTTGTCATGTTTATGAATTGTCTAAATGGAAACCACTCATCTTTGAGCACTCTGAAATCGAATGACCCGTACAATAGTCTGTATTTAAACTGTTATCTTTTCTCTCTTGTTTTTAAAGTTATGAAAAAAATAATCATCAAAGTTGTTGTTCTCTGGGAGAAAAAAATACTCCCCGGGACCCTTGGGATTACCAATTTCCCCTTCTTATGAATCCTCAGGAAATAGAGGGCGCCTCAGTTAATGAATGTTGATGCAATAATAATTATTCTGACAGTTGGCTATTATTGCCTGTCTTAGAGAAGTAAAAAAGAAACTATGATTACATGGGTTGAGATATATATATATATATATATATAGAGAGAGAGAGAGAGAGACACAGAGACATGGATATAAATACACACAACTTGTCCACAGTTTTCACTATCTCTAACAGCTAAAACCAAATATAGTGTACATTTTAAAAAATCACAATGTATGGGCTTTTAATGTACTCAATATTGAACCGATAACAACACAAGTAGTTCCTTAAGGCAGTTCTTCCCTGATTTCTTAACTTTATACTTCAGATAATAATGATATATAATAAGTTCTTTTATTTTGCTATAAAAACCAAAGAGCCTAGAAGACTTCCTGGATACCACCTTCCTAATTCCCATGTTAAATAAGAATCCTTTAAAGTGTAACATAGAATTAGCTCCCTTCAGATAAAAATACGATGGAACAGAATGTTGAGCAGTCTCTTTTTAAAGATACACAGGCCACAGAAAAGTAAAATATCAAGTTTGGGTATAAATGTTCTCATTTGAGCTCTTCCTATGCAAACCAAGTTCTTTTAAAGTGCGTTTGAAAAGATTCCAACCCAATAGGAGCAAAAATAATACAAAATAAATAAATAAAAAAGAAAATATGTGTGAAAATATTTTTATTTTTAATAGCATCTGTCTACAGATCTTGTCAATGTGTGTGTTACATACCTGTTAACATGCGTGAAGATCGTGACATTATTTTTACATCATGATTAATCCAGTCTTAAAATAAAAACTCCAGCACGTTCACAATTAACATTTGGAAGCATAAAATGAAAGAAAAGATTTGGATTTTAAAGAAGACGTCCATTTGTCACAAATCAAATATGAAAGCTATCGACATTGTTATTTGTTTAATACTTAATTTTTTCAATAGTCTCATTCAGTGTGACGTGTAGGGAAGTGAGTTTGCTGAATGGTACTTGAGATATTTTTTGTTGGTGTTTAATAGCGTCAATAACTAGAAAACATATAGGAAGACAAGGTGTGATGGGAGTCCTATCAGGAACACTTGCCCAAGTACATGGCTAATTCATAGTAAATATTTATTAAGTGACTCATTGCCTTACAGACTGACAGATGGGCTACCTGGGTAAACCAATGATTATGAAAATATTCCCATGTGCTGAACTCAAATCCACGTCACTGTGACGCTCCATAGCTTTGGATGACTGTTATGTTTTTTATGAAGGCAGAAGAGAATCCCACTTCTGGGCCATTCATTTTCTAAACAGAAACAGGAAGCGTCAATACATTTGAAATAAATTTTAAACACTAAGATGTCCCACTTGTATCTTTCTATTTTTCCTGGGAAAGTGGCCTTTCTTTGGGAACAAAAGACCTCACCTTACTTCCAAAGGGCATGTGTCTATCCACAGACAGTCTCAGGTGAAAGACTTGTCATTTGAATTGGCAAATTTCTGAGTCAACAGGAGGCTAACATTTCTTCCTTTGCTTTTACTACTGGTCTGAGCTGCTTTGGTCCTACACAGCACATAGGCACACAGACTCTCTTTTTCAGTAAATAATAATTGCCAAAGAAGCCTAAGCAGGGTGAGAGTTAGCTATGCCCTCTAGACTAAGTTATAGTAAAGCAAAGTTAAGGGCTAACTTTTACCAAACATAAAGTGTTATACAAATATTCTTATGATAGTGACCAGGCACAAAACAATTTCCTTGACCTATGCTAAAGGCAACTGTGTTTGGCAGACTGTGTTCTAGAAGTAGAACTAGTTTAACTGTATAGTTGAATTAGCCAGTGCAATATTCTCCCTCATGGCTGGACACAGGACTCGTCATAGATGAAGCCTTGGGTGTCATCCCTAACTTGAGGATACAAGCTTCTGGTCTCATTAGATTATTAAATACTGTTGATACCAGTGTCAGAGTATCTTAAAAATAGATCGGTAGCTCCACATATGTTGAATACCATGAATTTCTCCAATAAAGCCTCATTTCTATCATTTACGATGCCAATTATTGACACATCTATTTGCTTAAAAAAAAAAGCTAGCGTCTGGTATTGACTATTATCATTAGCTGACAGGTGTTGATGAAAGGATGGGAATATAGTTTTAGTAGCTATCTCAAATGTGGCTTTTCTTATATAATTCTTCCAAATGACCTCTGAAGGATGAGTTTTAATTAAGACAAGTGACTCCTCATTTATATAGGGATACCATCTACACTGAAATAGTTTCAGGAAAGTTGAAGACTTTTTCTAATTTTTATTTCAAAACATTATGGGATACAAGTGCACTTCTTATCTGGGCAAATTATATAATGTAATGCTGAAGTTAGGTCACACTAAGAGCGTGAAGCGATGTATGTGAATAGTGTACGTTGTACCTGATTGGTGAGTTTTTATCCCTCACCACTCCCTTCTCTTTCCTTCCATGTCCGTTATACCCCTTTATGATGTGTACCCATCATCTAATTCCCACCTATTAATTAATGAGAACATGTGGTGTTCGGTTTTTCATTCCTGAGATACTTCACATAGGATAATGTTTTGTAAGTCCATTCACATCATTGCAAATGACATCATTTCATCACTTTCATGGCTGAGCAGTACTTCATAGTGGGTGTGTGTGTGAATGTATACAGAGGGTGCCAACAAATGTGTACACATTTTAAGAAAGGAAAAAATGTATTAAATTTGTAATACTCAAGTTACATTTGAATTCTCCAATTACAAGAGGTGCTCAATGTAACTTGTATTCATCTTTTGTGATCACTGCATATTGAGTGTTACAATTTTGATACAGCTTTTTCCTTCCTGCAAATGTGTGCACGTTTTGGCACCCCCTGAATATATCATTTTCTTTATCCATTCTTTAGCTGATAGATACATAGGTTGATTCTATGTCTTTGCAATAGCGAATGGTGCTGTGATAAACATTTGGGTGTCAGTGTCTTTTTGTTAGAGTGTTTCTTTTTCCGTTGGGCAAATACACTATGTTGGAATTGTTGGATAGTATGCTTTTAGTTCTTTGAGGAATCGCTGTGCTATTTTCCATAGAAAGCGTAACAATTTACAATCCCACCAACTGTGGATAATTGTGTCTCTTTCACTACATCCATACCAACATCTGTGGTTTTTCTACTTCTTAATAATGGCCATGCTGATAGAAGTAAGGTGGTATCTACACATACTGTGATTTTCATTTGCATTTTTTTTTGATGATTTAATGATGTTGAGCATTTTTTTCATATCTGTTGGACATTTGTATATCTTCCTTTCAGAAAACTTTATTCATGCCTTCTGCCCTCTTTTTCATGGTTGCATCAGGAATTTTACATGGCTACTGGCTCTGTCCAGGAAATGGTATGGACGTCTTTACTAAGACTCTTCACATTCTTTAGAACTAAGCCCAAATTTCACCCTCTCAAAGAGGCCTTTCATGGCAAGCTATCCAGAGAATAGTAATAATAGAATAATAATAGTAACCACAACTATAATAGTAGCTAATAATTGAGGGGTGTTTCTATGTACCAAGCCCTGAGCTTGCCACTCTGTATTTCTTTACTCATTTAATCTTCATAGCAAGCCTATGAAGTGGAATATTTGTCTTCAATTTGCAAATAAGGAAACTGAGACACAGAATCTTACAATACAACAGGTAACAGAGCTAGTATTTGACAAAATTCATCCTCCTCACAGTTAAGTGAGACTATCTGACCCCATCCTAGTTGTTATCACATAGCCCTGACCATTCCTTAATGATTTTAATCTGTAAATATCTGTATTGACTTGTTTTTTTCCTCATTTCTCAAGAAATTTTCTTTTTCAAAAATTCCTTTTTTCTTTTTTTCCTCTTTTCTCAATGTAGATTTCTTGAGAGCAGGGACCATGCCTATCTTATCATTACCCTACCAGGGGATCTAAAAATGTCATCCACATATAATTGGTGCTCAATTTATTCATTTGCAAACACGAGTGAGGGTGGCCAAAGTCAGGTACTGCGTTGCTAATTTTAGTCTCTCATTGCCCCATTTCACTCTGCCATCAAAAGGAAAGGTGTGTGCGATGGAACTGCTAAGTTTCTCACATTCTCCACTGCTTGTGTCTTGCATCTGGTGTCGATGAACTCAACCATGGGTTTAATAGGGACTATTTTGACATCTGACAATGTGATGGAGAAAGCAGCTCACCTCCTATTGATTCTATGCACTACTGCCAAGGTGGTGCTTCTTAAATCAGGTCCCCTTAAAACTCAGTAGAGTCCAAACTTCTTAGCATGACATGTGAGATCACTCATGAATCTGTCCCTGAATACACAGGGACACATGTTAATTTGCTGCACTTACACTTGTATGGGTTCATGTGTCCATTCACACACTTGCCACCGCTCACCCACCATTCTGGATTTCTTATTCATGGAAAGGAAGCTGTCAGGCTCATTTAGGGGTCTCCCCTCCGTCTTGTGAGATGTGCTTTTCTGTATCAACTAGTGCCTATTTGTCTTTTAAGCCTCATCTCTTCAGAAGTTTGTTCCTGGTTCTCCTCAGTCCCATTCAGGTGCCTCTGATAGCTCCCAGTACATACCTTGTTTTATCATAAAATCTGCCATTTTTATTCCATACCTGTTTATTTATATTACTACTACATTCAATAGAGTAGGAATTTTTTGAAGCAGAATCTGCATTGTTCTAACACACTGCTCTATCCAGAGTACAGGCTCTAGAAATATTTGATGAATAAAATTTATGTTATATGATAAAAAGAGAGTGAGCTCTAATTCTAAAGCATTCCTAGACCTGGAAATAATCTATGGTAAACTGCTGTTCAGAGAAGGTGTGTGCACTTGCTGGAAGCATTTTATGACTTCAGTGGAGAGGGCCAATTTCATTCCCTGGTGATGTCAATATGGCAACTTTCATCAGCCTGAAAATTCCTCTGGCACAGAAAATACATAGTCTGGAAGCTGTTTATGAGACTAAGAAGGTGAGTCAATAGACTTCGTTCCAAGTTGGCAAGAAGGGGCTTAGTCCTAAACATCTAAAGCTCCATAATTCACATTGAGCTTCTCGCTAATTTAAATGTTAATGTAAATGTAAAACATGTTGTGTTGATTTGGAACGGTTTTTATATGAATATCACATAACCAAGCTTCCAACACAGATTCAAATGGACATTCCATCACATCAATTTCTTATAATTGAGAAAAAAGTATGGTTTTTCCTTTTCTTTTTTCTCTGTTGTATAAAATCATTTGTTTTGGTTCCAAGGTCTAGCAGGGGGAAGTTAAGAGACCTTCTGCCTTCCAGTACAGTGGCTTTCAGTTCTAGCAAAAGGACCAATTTCCAAATCTATTCTTTTAGAATATTGAACACTTAAATTCAAATAGGTAAAGAGCTTAGTGTTTTTCCTATACCAGTGGTGAAAAAATAGACACCATAACAGTACTGGGTATTTCAATCTCTTTTGTTAGTTTCTTAGCCATCATCTCTTTTTATTGGGGTTTATACACGTTTTAGAGAGAAACACCATTTATAAATAATCTTCCATTACATTAGGCACACATATAATAAATTAAAATGGGATTGATGAAGATGATGACCACACCTGGACATTTTTGTATATGCTTACTCCAGGCCAGACCCTGAGGCAAAGTACTTTAAATTGATTTTTTTCATTTAATCCCTAAATAGCACAGGGAGGAGACAGCTCTCATTATCTGGTTTTACAAATTAAGATACTGACCCATAGAGATATGAAATTTTTTAATTTAATTAAAATTCTAAAATTCCGCTTTTCTAAAATTCTTTATCACCAGCCTTGCTGACCATAGGTTGAGCTGATTCCAAGGTTTTATCCTAAAACCTCTGCTGCCTGACCCCTACACTATGTGACATGACCAGCACACACACGGAGAAGACTGGATTTCTTTTTTAAGACATGCATACAAACATTCAATCAAGGATTCATTCAGTACTGCTGTGGAGACACTAAGTAGATAGATGAAATCCAGAAACCTGGTTTCTATTGGTGAACATATTGTATCTTACTCCCTCTCCCTGCACCGTGTAACATTGTATCTCACTCCCTCTCCCTGCACCGTGTAACATTGTATCTCACTGCCTCGCCCTGCACCTTGTAACATTGTATCTCACTCCCTCTCCCTGCACTGTGTAACATTGTATCTCACTCCCACTCCCTCTCCCTGCACCGTGTAACATTGTATCTTACTCCCTCTCCCTGCACTGTGTAACATTGTATCTCACTGCCTTTCCCTGCACCTTGTAACATTGTATCTCACTCCCTCTCACTATGTGTAACATTGTATCTTACTCCCTCTCCCTGCACTGTGTAACATTGTATCTCACTCCCTTTCCCTGCACCTTGTAACATTGTATCTCACTCCCTCTCACTATGTGTAACATTGTATCTTACTCCCTTTTCCTGTCCCGTGTAACATTGTATCTTACTCCCTTTCCCTGCACTGTGTAACATTGGAACTAACTGATGAAGAGGCTCTCCCAGCCCCACACCTTATGCATCTGTATAATGATGGTACACTTCACTCTGATCAAGAAAACTTCCACCTCATTCTTTCTTCTCAGGCACCCATCAGAGAGCTCCTTGTTTGGAACCTGTGTTCCGACATACAGGTGGCCTTACTTACTTCAGTTCTCCATGCTGAGATTTCCTTGAAACATGCAAAATACGAAGCAACAAACTCAGTCCAAAAGATGGAAGAGGCAGCATATTGTTCTCTTGAGCATAGAAATGTCATGTGAAAATCAAAGTCCTGAGAGAAATCAGACAAAGCCTTCATATATCAAAGGATGGATTTAGAGGTTGAGATCGTAAAGGCTTGAGAATATCAACTTAAGCTGAATTCGTGCTGATGCAGAGTCACCATCAAGCACCACAGTGCTGGGCTATATAGCGCAGTGCGTACATAGTAAGAAGGAGCTTAGGCGTTGGGATCGTACAGAACAGCTAACTCACTGGTCCTCAATCTTTTTGGCATCAGGGACTGGTTTCATTGAAGACAACTTTTCCATGGACCACAGATGAGGGAGATAAGGTCTCTGGGTAGTCAAACCTCTCTGCTAATAATAATCTGCATTTTTAGTTACTCCTCAGGGCTGCATCACTGCCTCAGCCCACCTCAGATCATCAGGCAGAGGGTGGCACCTATGGCTCAAAGGAGTAGGGCGTTGGCCCTATATGCCAGAAGTGGCAAGTTCAACCCCAGCCCTGCCAAAAACTGCAAAAAATAACAGATCATCAGGCAGGAAATTGTCATAAAGATCTCACAACCTAGATCCCTCACATGCACTGTTCACAGCAGTTCTCACTCCTATGAGAGTCTTAATGCCTCTGCATATCTGACATGTGTGACATGTGTGACATGTGTGAGGGGCAGCAGCAATAAATACAGATGAGGCTGGTCACACCTGCTGGCCACCCACCTCCTGCTGTGGGGCCCCGGGCCTAACTGGGCTCAGGAACCTCAGTGCTAACTCTGCCACTCTTTCTAGGTAATTGACTTAAACACCTATTCTTCGATTTATTCACCTATAAAATGGGAATCACATTCAAATTTATCCTAGAGTAGCTATGAGGCTTAATTCTTAAAATAATGTAAAGAATTCAGCCCAGTATCAGAAGTATAATACTAGCTTAAATTAGTGTCTTTTATTCTAGTAACAGCTGCAAACAATCTGATGTTGTCAGTTTTAAAATTATCCTTGCAAATAATGATTCTAGCTATCACGCAACTTTAAATTTTAAGACCTGTTCTTGTTTTTGCAAAACAGAGGCCTATAAACAATAGTCAGATATAAATATTTAACCCAGAAATACCTTTTTCCTTAGAAGGTATGTGAGGAAAGAAAAATCAGAATATCTTGCCAAACTCTGTAAGCTGTCGTACAAATTGTAATTGTCTGCCGTTTTCCCAGTCCTTCCAGAATTCCAAATTCTTCCCCTCAACATCAGAATATCTGAATGACAGATAGCTGAACCACTGGCCATGGGGCTCCAAAAGATTATCAATCCTGCGTGTTACAAAGAAAAATTCAGTAAATTCCATCAGGTAGATAATTGATTTTTTTTTCAAAACAATAGGTTAATCTCAAATTAGTTGATTACAATCACCTGAGTATCATTTCTCTACAAATAGCAGAGAGAGAAGCTATCAATTGGTATACGTACGTTTAGAAAAATTCAGGCTTTATCTAAACATGAGGATTTTGTTTCTACAAATTCTTCCTGATCATTATACTTACCTCAAACCATGTCCTTAGAAGGAAAATTATCATAGAACTTGAAAACTGAAAGGGGCCAACATGGAGATTTCATACAAAACTTGTCATTTCACATGTACAGAAATCAAGACTCAGTGAGTTTTGAGTACTAGCCCCAAATTCCCTGCCTAATTATGGTAGGATTATAAATTGAAACTAATTCTCAATCCAATGCTTATGTTTTCTTTGTAGCTGTATCAAACTGAGAAATCTGTAAATTATAGTGTGTATTGTCTAGGTTTTTTAATGTCTGTCTATTAGAGTTTAAATAAACTGATAATTATTGGTATATTGTTTTGAGCTCATGGCCGGTAGGATAAGGTAAGAGCAAGAAGTCAGCTATTTATAGATATAGCTATTACAGCTATAATAGGTAAGCTATTTATAGATAAGGAAGCTTCCCCAGTGAAACTCCTAGGACACAATTCAGTAATGAAAGGTGACGAGCATTGACAAAGATACGAAGACTAATAAATTTATATCTCTATATAAATACATATATTTGCCTTAGCTTACCTGTCTTTTCATTTTTTAGTTATGGAACACACATACACGTGACAGATCCATATTCTGTCATTTCCAATTACCAGATTCTATTGGGGGTATACAGCAGGTGGGAATGTAATCCTAAATTTGTTTTCACTTGTATGGTATGATTTTAAAATAGGATGTTTGTGTTATTCCTCTGCAGGTGTAAGAAGCAGCATCTGCTGAAATCCAGAGCACTTATTTAACACATTTGGGTTTTCTCAGGAAGATCAAGAGCTGTGAGAGAAATTATGATAAGGTAAGTTCTAAGAACCATGAACATGTTCTCTCGGGTTTCCATGCAGCTACCTGAGTTCAGAACTAAGTGAGTTTATTAAGTTGAGAAAAGAAAGACAAACAGCCAAATATCACTTTTGGGAGTGACGCAATTCATATTTGGGGATGTTGTTTTGATGTCTAGCAAAAATGGGCTTCCTAACCTTGAGCCCAGCATTAGATGGATTTACCATCCAGCCCCAAATCATGCTTGGCAACCAGAGTCCCTCCCAGTATTGCAGCCTGCCCTGTGTAATTTCCAGTGGAGAGCAGCAGATCCAAACGCATCTTCCTGCAAGCAGCCCACAGTAAACATAAAAAGAATGAGTTAAACCGTAAGTGATATAATCTGGCTTTGAAGTCCACCAATCAAATAAGCAACTCTCCTGACAAGGAAAAGGAAAGGGAATGAAGACAGGCCAGGGAAGTGCTGTAACGGAGTTGCTGTCACATGAAGAAAAAATTATGTGGGAGAACGATTACAAGAAGAAGTGCTCTCTGGGGTTACAGTAAGGCTTTTGTTGTTGTTTGGGGGGTTTTAACCTAGCAGCACACTAAAAGAATTTCTCCTGGGTGATAAAGGCAGCCACCGCATGAGACTTTCACTCCTATAAGAAGAAAACATGATCCTGGATGGAACTTTTGCCTGTTAGAACCTGTTAGAAGTTGTGTATTTTCAGAATCACAGTGGACTCATTATCTGTCTTATCATAGATTAGAGACTGCTGCCATTTGTGGTCTTAACTATTAAAAAAAAAAAAAGCCTGTAATAGGTAGTAGTTTGTAGTTTTGGAGGCATAATATCAAATAATTCTGTAAAGAGCATGTGGAGGTAACAGTGTATCTAGGTAACACAGGAGCCTAGCTAACTCCTCAATGAACTTTTCTCAATGAGAATTTGTAATTCTACTTTCGTAAGTCATCTGTGTGGTTGGATGTATTTGTTGATAAGGCCAAGGAAATAGAATGCATTGAAAGTTTAGAAAAGGAATCAAAAGGTTGATGAAAAGCAAGGTGATGGGGTTGGTAGAGAAGTCTGAGCCAAGCCCTGTCCTGGTAGAAGGTAGCCAGACCTACTTAAGATTCTCAACTGGATGTCACTCGGAGAGTGAATGAACCTGCTCCTCTCATAGTTGTGCTTGTTCGCCTGAGATTCAAGGTCATTCAGAAAAAAGTCTGGTTTAGTTTGGTAATTTGAGTTGGTCAAATTCTGATCATTTTATCTCCTTGACTAGACTAGAATAGTAAAAAAATATATAACAGAACCCTCCAGACTAATGATTTGGCCTGTATGGCTTCCATAACAGAAAGGCAGGCAGGACTTACTATTCTATTGTAAATATATCTCAGGGGCAAAAATGAATCATTGAAAACAATTACCAGGAAGGCAGGTCTCTATTTCGTAATATTTAATGCTTTCTATTTGTGACATGGATGGTGTACCACTTATTACCATGAGCAACCTCCAAAACATGGGTGGAATATCATTTAGAAAGTTGGTTATTAAAGACTTCTTAGGTCTATCTTTCAAGAATACCAAAGGTCTAATGGGTATGTCCAACCTGCAGCCTACAGAGTGCAGACAGAGCATGTGAGGACTTTTTGCTGCTCATCTGTGGTAGTGGATATAACAAAAATCATGCATGGACTTTTTTGGCTTTGCTCATCAGCTTTCATTAGTGTCTGTGTATTTAATGTGTGGCCCAAGACAACTCTCCTTTTTCCAGCGTGGCACAGAGAAGCCAATAGGTTGGACACCCCTAGATCAATCTTTTAAAATTTGACACTTAAAATTTATACTTCTGCAAGCTAACATGTAAGCATAAATATATAATTAAATCTATAAGTACCCTGATCCTATCTTGTGTTCACTTTGAAAGGAAGGGAGTACTCCTTGCTACCAGGCCTCTGCTCCTGCAGAGAAAATAGACCTCTGTGTTCAAAAGAGAAGACTGGCTTCTCTTATCTTTCCCCTTCAAGTATGCAATGGGAATACTTTAAATTTAAGATACACTGTTTCCTACATTTACCCAAAAAATAATATAGTGTTACAACTTGATGATGAGTGGCTAAAACCATGCTTGAACTAATAAAAATATTAAAAAGGAAAGGTTAATATCTCAGAAAAGGGGTATAAACACTTCAGTACCCAGGTAGAATATACGGTAGGGTTGGAAGTCAGGAAGTACGGTCTCAGATGCACACATTGAGATGTTCACTGGCTTGTCTACTATTGTGAGTGAGTATGAACTGGAGATAGTAGGACAAATGAAACTCTTGTGTTGGCTCTAGAACGTGGAGCTGTAGCTTTCTGCTGCTGGGATGGGATGCCAGTCTAGATACTAAGTTATAAATTAGCTACTGAAGAAAAAGGAAGCTCATTGAGTAAAGGGAAATCTCCTACTTCCTGAAAATGAAAAATATTGTACTGAAAGAAAAATGAGGAGTAATAAAAAAATGAAAACCCTGGGACTTCTATGGAGGAGCCAACCCCCAAATCCTTTGCAAAACAAAGACCTTTAACAGGGAAATAAAGGTGGCCCGAGGTCAACAGGGTGTCCTGCTCCAGAAAGAAACAAATGTAAACCTCAATGTATGACCCTAACTTAAGACCCTGGATTTCTCTAGGTTAAGCTCAGCCCAAGACCAGTCCATTGTTAATATTTAGCTGAATAGATGATTGAATAAATAGATTAATTATGAATGAATAAGACTGTTTTCTACAACAGATGTGTTTGCACATCTAATTTGGAATAAGTAAATGCCAGTTTTCTTCCTTTTCCCCATATTCCCAAAGCTTTTACAACACCATCCTGTTAGCAGATGAGGACACTAAAAGTTTAAAGAAAACTGGTAACTTAGGAGAAAGCTACATTTATCCCCAACAGATCTATCAGAAAGAATTAATCTCAGAAGTTCAAGGCTGCCTGGTTTCTGGGCACCAATAAATCCCAGCATAATAAAATCAGATCATCATGAGAGCATTTTAACTTTAATTTTGCCCTGAGATTTATGAAGTTTACAATCGTATTTATAATAAGTGAGTAAAATAAATGCGTAGCAGTTTCTACAGGAATGTTGGGATATTCAGAGAGATTTTCCAAGAACTCTTTGCAAAAACTTATTTAGTTTCTAGAGGAGCTCAGAAAATACAGTCACTCATTTAATTAACTATCATAGGTCTTAGTCTATTGTTGTATATAAGCATCGGCATGTAGATTTTTGTCCGATTGTTATCCTAGTAGGCATTGGCCCTATTTAGTTTATTTCTTATTTCTCCTTGGTGGTAAAGGAGTGAAAACTGTGATCTTCTGAAAGATCATTAAATGGACAGAGCAACAAATTGGAACAAGTAAAGTTCCGAGTAGTCTTTGAAGAATCCTGATTTGTATACAATGTAGACATCTACGTGGATAATCACAGTGTGTGTTACTTTATGGTCCCCGATTTTATTTAACAACAAATAGAGTTCCACTTATTCTTGGAAATACATTTATAAATTAGATCCCCCAATGTCTACCATGAGTTATATGATTTCAAGCGAAACAATATTATTACCCCAATCTATAAAAGAACTAAAAGGATATTTGCTATTATCACATCCTGGGGAATTTTATTTTCTGATAAAAAATACATAACCTTTTCCAGTTTGGGTTGTTTCTGCAATGTGGCTCTATTGGTAGTGACTGAAATAGTTATTAGGTCTGATTCATAGAGTTCTTGGTAATAGAACAAACATGCCCACATTCCCATGACTCACACCCTGGTTAACAAATCTTTCTACCATAAATCTGATGTAACCTTACTCGGGGAGATTATAAGCCCTATTGAGATACCTTCTCCTTGCTCTTACATTAAAAATTAAATTAAAACACTGATAATGGCAGGAGTATAGAGAAAGAGCACTTTTATAAACTGCTGTTCAAAGTATAATTTCATAATATCCTTCCAGGGACCAACATGGCATGTGCATTAAAAGTCTTTAAAGTGTAGCTGACCCTGACCTAGCAGTTTTTTAAAAGATTTGTCTGAAAGAAGTCAGTGCCCAAATGAATAAATATATGTAAGGATGATCAGCTGAGCATTGTAAACAGTTGCAATATATTGGAAGCAAGGTAAATAACTAAAAAGATTAGATGTATTAATATGCTCTGTAATAAATGATTGTTATAATAATGTCATAAACACTGATCAGCCATTCATAACGATGGTGCTTCTCTGAATGTATAGACAAAGGAGCATATTCACAATATATCATTAATTTTATTTTTTTTTTTTTTTTGAGACAGAGTCTCACTCTGTCACCCTCGGTAGAGTGCTGTGGCATCACAGCTCACAGCAACCTCCAGCTCTTGGGCGTAGGCAATTCTCTTGCTTCAGCCTCCCAAGTAGCTGGGACTACAGGTGCCCACCACAACTCCTGGCTATTTTTTGTTGCAGTTTGGCCAGGGCTGGGTTGGAACCCACCTCCTTTGGTATATGGGGCTGGCTCCCTACCCACTGAGCCACAGGTGCTGCCCACAATATATCATTAATTTTAAAACTCTGATTATAAGAAATTACATAAAAGTTACATTACATATATTATGCATTTGTATGTTTAGAAAAATATCTAAGTAAAGGGATTTTTTTTTACATTTTCTAATTTTTAAACAGGAAATAGACATGTAGGTATATAAACTGAGAGCGTAAAATAATTGGCAAACTAAGGAAATATTCTTCAGAGTGTAAAAGATGAAGCTCTTCCTTCATTAGAACAAACACACATGCACATACACACACGATACACCCCACCTCTTTACCATCCCCATTGTTTCGACCCCAGAAGGAAAGAGTTGGCCTCAGGAACCTACCGTGTTTTCCTGGGAACATGGCTGAGCAGTGACCCCTGTTTCTTAGTCTATAACAGGACAACCACTCCCACCTGTTAGTGTAAATCATAGAACCCAGGGTCTGGGTAATCATGGCATAGGGTGGGATGGGGGCAGAGTAAAAACTCATACAAACAAAACAATTTGATCAAGCACCAATAGTAGCAAAAAGAATAGGAGACGTGATAGCCCAGGCTAGAGACGAAAAAGAGACTTTGAGGAGGAGAGAAGGAAAAGACAACAGTATACACGCTGCTCTCTGGCCAGATGAAGGCGGCAGTATACACGCCGCTCTCTGACTAGGTGAAGGCGTCAGTATACACGCTGCTCTCTGGCCAGATGAAGGCGGCAGTATACACGCCGCTCTCTGACTAGGTGAAGGTGTCAGTATACACGCTGCTCTCTGGCCAGGTGAAGGGGGCAGTATACATGCTGCTCTCTGGCCAGGTGAAGGCGGCAGTATACATGCCGCTCTCTGTCCAGGTGAAGGCGGCAGTATACATCCCACTCACTGGCCAGGTGAAGGGGGCAGTATACATCTCGCTCTCTGACCAGGTGAAGGCGGCAGTATACACGCCGCTCACTGGCCAGGTGAAGGGGGCAGTATACACGCCACTCTCTGACTAGGTGAAGGCGTCAGTATACATCTCGCTCTCTGGCCAGGTGAAGGGGGCAGTATACATGCCACTCTCTGACTAGGTGAAGGCGTCAAGTATACATCCCACTCACTGGCCAGGTGAAGGGGGCAGT
>NW_003852396.1:66040398-66108673 GCF_000181295.1 Otolemur garnettii | reverse complement strand
CTGGCCAGGTGAAGGGGGCAGTATACATGCCGCTCTCTGGCCAGGTGAAGGCGTCAGTATACACGCCACTCTCTGGCCAGGTGAAGGGGGCAGTATACATGCTACTCATGGGCCAGGTGAGCCAAGACTGCTTTTGACATGATAGACATGGGGTCTCAGGGAGAGGGTTAGGTGAGTTACCAGAGAGTGGCCAAAATGGACTTACAATCTACAAGTGTATAAAAGTGTGAACGCAAAGTGAAGGGGCAGCATACTGCTCGGGAGAGCCAGCCCTCGTGTAACTAAATATTGTCAAATACTATCAAATGTCTGGAAGCAACTCAATGCTCAAAGAAATGTCCTTCAAGTTAACTCGTCTCCCTTTCCCCATTTGGTGACACTGTTCCTTTTCCTAGAATATTGGAAATATTCTTCATAAATATTCTTCATTCATGAAGCCGTCAGTATCCCTGAAATAAAGAAAAAAGTCTTCTGCAAATGAGACTCAGGTAGGAGCCGCTCAACAGCTCCGGGTTCCCTGGAATTTGCCTTTCCTGTAGCATACGTGATGCACTGTGTCGGTGCTGTGAAAGGCTAGGAATCCCTTTTTTAAGAGGTTTTAAATGCAAGAGGAGCCCATTTATCCCAGGCTACCTGTGATTACCATTATCAGAAAAATAATGGCAGGTGACAATAAGGAGGAAGCCCTCCTGTGCCTGACTGGAAGGTGAGCTCTTTTACCTGAGTTATCTCATTGAATCATAGCCCCCTTTCACCTTCACTTCAAAGATAACGACACTTAAAGAGACAGAAGCTGAATAACTTGTTTGCTGAAGATCATTCAAATAGAAAGGAGATAGAAATGGTATGAAAATCTGGACAGTAGGATTTAAATCTTCTTGCTATACATAGAACAGAACACATTACTTTTTTTATTTATGACCCTGTTGTTGATTAAAGTTACAATAATAATTCGTAAAGATTGACACCAGGTATAACCAAGCAAGCGTTTCACGTCATCCAGAATTTCAGTTTTTCTTTCTTATAATGAAAGAGGAAAGCTGTTGAATCAAAGCTCCTCAATCCATCCTTACGTCTCTGCTTTTGCCCCAACCCCCAAAATACGGCCACATGAATGAACTCTGTGGCTTTAAGATAGAAAGTTACAGAGCAGAATACAGCATCTCATCATACCTGAAAGGGGGGAGCACACACTGTGAGTCAGGTGGATTTGGCAAGGGGTGACCATTTGTAAAACAGAGATGAAACGAAAATTACCTGCTAAATCTCAGCCACTGCATAGCGCGTTTCAGCCGAAAATGCTTAAAAATAAAATATCCGAGAAGACAGTCTATTTGCAGTTATATTTGTACGAGATCTTATTCTCTCTGTGCGTGAGGAAAGGGTTGTCACTGTCATCATTGAGCACCCGCTCAGTCATTCAGTAAATGTTTATTGAACATGTACGCTGTGCCACGGCGCTAGGCCCTGGGTTCCCCAGGTGAATAAACGCGCCCTCCTGTGAAGGGAGACAGAGGTAGGCCCTGAGCTTAATATCTTAATAGTGTGGGAGAGAAGAGAGGAACAGATGCACATTAACATAAAGATCTATACGCTTGCCCACATACACGCATATGCTATCTCGCCACACTGCAGAAGAGAAATATCAATCACACCGAGGATATTAACAGAATGTCTGGGTGGCTTCCGCCTCAGTCACAGAAGATTTCGTGGATGAGCTGAGTTTTGAAAAGTTTGGGGAAAAAAAAAAATGACAGGATAAAGTATGGTGGATGTCGACGTTTTCTGATTTGGCAGAAATAAGGACACAAAAGATGGAAGGAGTTCTCAGTACCTTTAAGAATTAAAAACCGCTTCAGGTGAGCCAGGCAGCGGGCGATCAAATTCAGAATTACTGCCTGTGTTCTTTCAGAATATTTTCCAATGGAATATAAACAAAACAAAGCAAAAGAAAACCCCCAAAAAACCCCTCCAGATCCTCCTTCAGCATTTAACGTCTTTGGCTATGAGGCAATGTAGAATTCTACTTAATTCTAATGAATAAAAGTAATTCAAAATCCTTTTTAAGAGCTTTCACTCTACACGGAAGTGGCTTAAAGAACCAGCTTGGCTAATTACTTTTTTCTTTATTTCAGATTAATAGGAGGGTACATGCAATTAGGTTACATTGTTTGTGCTTGTAAAGTCCAAGTTGTAATTTTTAAACTGAAAAAAAATTTTTTTTTTACTTCTCTTGCCTTGGGATTCTTTGTAAGTCTGTGGGGAGGGGCGGTTTTTGTGAGTTAATGTATGTAAAGAGCTTAGCACACAGTTCAGCACGTAGTACACACTTATTAAATGTCAGCTAGGTTCCTATCCATAATGTTTCTTTTTGTTTCTCTGATGAAGACGAGTAGAGAATATAGCAGGCAAATGATGGGATGATTGACGGCTCTGATGCACAGTCCAGTCTTTGCTTCAGTAAAATAGTTTTACTACAATATTACTATAGCCTATAAACTGTGGCAAGCAATGTGGTACAATCACGACTGAGCCTACTCCTATCTAGAAGGGAGCTAGGACCCATTTTCAACTAACCACGATAGCCAGTCAGGGGTCCCGATTTGTTCTTTCTTTACCTATGAATTCCTAAGAAATTCAAGGATCCCCAATGCATTTTTCTGCCATCAGAAAACATTTCAAAATGCCCCCAACGCCTTGTACTATTGAAGCTTTGTTGTACTTTAAAATTTAGGTCCACTTTGTAATAGCAGGAAGGTATGATCCTCACTGTGGGTTTTGTGATGTGGGGATGAGGCTGGAGGGGATTCATAGGGAAACAGAAGGCCATGGGAGGGAACTGACACTACTCCACGTTGGTGAACGACCTCCCCAAGCTACCAGGGCTGGGGAGTAGGAAGGCCGGGCTTTCTTCTGCACCAGGCTGCCTCTACATAGCAGGAATGAGTCACCCCTTGTTCCTCTGATTCCAGGCAGGGCTAGTGGCAGGGAAGCGAGTGAGTCTCTGGCACGCGTCCACGACATTCTCAGCTTCCTTCCTCCACCGCCCTTTTCCTTCTTTCTGCCCAAACGTATTTTCCTGCCGCTCCTGAGCAACCATAAATATCACGCCTCTGCTCCTTCCTCCCCCTTCCCATGTACTCAAAAATATTCTGTCCTGGAATAATAAACTGTGGTACAGAACGATGCAATATTATTTAGCAATACACAGGAATGGCGTTCGATACAGGCCACGATACGTATGAAACTTGAAAACGTTATTCTGAGTGAAAGAAGCCTTAGACAAAGACCACATATGGTGTGATTCCATTTATATGAAATGTTGAATATGAATATGATATGAATATAGATCTATATCTATTTGAATATACAATAAGCAAATCTATAGAAATAGAAAGCAGACTAGTGGTTGAGGAGGGCAGAGTGCGGGCCTGGGGAGTGACTGCTGATGGGCGTGGAGTTTCGTCTACGGGTGATAAAATATTCCAAACGGAGCCTGTAGTGATGGGTGAAAAATCGGAACATGCTAAAAATACTGAATTTACATTTAAGTGAGTGAATTTCGGGATGTATGTGTTATATCCCAACAAAAATTTAAAAATATTAATAATAACCAGAATGATCAAAATTTATTTTATTTACTGCATCCCGTTTGGATGTGGCAAACACTGTGTATATCAACCTCACATATATTAATTTTTCATGTGCAGTAGCCCCCCCCCTTATCTGCAAGGATAAGTTCCAAGATACCTCAGTGGATTCCAGAAACTGTGGATAGTCGCAAACCCTATATATACTGTGTCTTTTTTTTATATGTACATACCTATGATAAAGTTTAATTCATAAATTAGGCATAGTAAGAGACTGTCAACAGTGACTAATAATAAAATAGAGCGAGTATAACAACATAGTATAATAAAAGTTACATAAATGTGTTCTCTCTCTTTTTCAAAATATGCCATTGTACTGTATCATAAGTGACTGGAACCAAGGACAGTGAAACTGTGGATGAGGGGGATCTGCTATGTATTTAATCATCAAAACAACACCTAGAGGCTGGTCCTGTTTCTATTCTCATTTTATATAGGAGGAAACTGAGGAAGAAAAGTTAATTTTCCAAGGTTAACACAGGTTGGAAACAGCAGAGAGCAGAGTTAGAGTTTGAGCTCAAGAAATGTGGCTTGGGAACTCGGTCCTCTCACCTCCTTCGTTACTAACAAGTTACTCACAGCCTCACTCTACTGCTGTGTCGCCTGTGCTCCGGGGACATGGAAGGAGTCCCCATGCTGATACCCCCGCCCCGTGCCCTGCCTCCCATTTATTTACATATTGATATGGTATGAATGTTTGTGCCCTTGCAAAATATGCTGAAAATCTAACCCCCAAAGCGATGTTATTAGGAGGTGGGGCCTTGGGGAGGCAATTAGGGAATGAGCAGAGCCTTCCTAAATGGGATTACTGCTCTTATAAAAGACCCAAGTGGCCTCATTTTCCTCTTCCATCACATAAGGATAAAGCAAGGAGTCACCATGTATGACCCTGAAAGGGTTCAGACACTGAATTCAGATACTCAATCTGCTGGGCTTTGACCTTGGACTTCCCAGCCTGAAGAACTGTGAGAAAGAAATTTTTGTTATTGATAAGCTACTCTAAGAAAATACTGTAAGTTTTATGGTAAATTTTTTTGAGAGAAGCCTGAATAGACTAAGACAGAAAACTGATACCAGGACAAGGGTTCTACTATTACAAATGTCTAAAATGTGGAAGCCCCTTTGGGATTAGAAGAATTTTGAGGTCCATGCTAGAAAAACCCAATGACAGCGGAATTTCTCGCACTACTCCCTGGCAAAGAGGCTTCTGCAACCCCAGCCTCAGCGTCACTCTCACTCACTGAGGCAGGGGCATCCCCTCCCCAGGTGGTGGCAGCCTCCTCATTCACATTGGTATTGGCCTTACCACTTCCTTCTGAAGAGTTCAATTCTGCATTGCCTGAGAAATAGGAAAGGGCTTCTGTGTGGCAGAACCCAACAGCTGGGCAGACAAGTCAATGGTCATACTCCTCAAGATGAACCACCAATCCTCTTTGCTTCCCGAGCCATAACTGGACTCAAGTCCAGCAGGTTGTCAAGGGGAGGCACAAAGTGAGACCCATGAGGAACTATGCTACACTCCAAGAGAACTGCTTGAATTTCTTAATTTATGCATGTACAAGCAGAAATAGAGGGAACATACATGTGAATGGATATTAAGGGAATATGGTAACAGTAGAAGGAATATACAGCAGAATTTGGTTGAATTTATTAATAGGGTCTCACAAAGCAGAGATGCTACGTGTAATGCTGCAGGAGTTATTAAGGACCATTAACAGTTTGGTTTGTTGGCTACATAAAACATGGAGCAAAAGGTGAGCCGATTAGAAATGCCTGACCTTACTTTGTTTCATTTGCAGAAAAGGCATTTCAAGGATTAGGGAGACTGGAATATTAGAATGAATTTTTCCCACACTGGAAAGGGTCCTAAAGACCTCAGACCTTTCACCAATACTTTGAGAAATGAATGCATGCAGGGAACACCAAGTCACTGAGGACCTCTGTGACTTCACTCCCTGTAGGCCCAAATTTATAGTGAGAACATCAACTGCTCCACAGCAAAATCACACAATGGAAGTAGGACCCTGGGTTGGTGACAGTTACCACAATGAATAGAGGGATTAAGCAGCAATCAGAAAAATCTGACTCATTGAGACCCATGTTGTCAGATGATCATAGAGTTCTCAGAAGTGGAATAGACAGAAAGTCTAGTAAATTCTTACTTGGTTTGTATAAGCAAACATTGGTCTGGGAAATCGGGGTCCTGCTGTAACAAATCCCTAAAGTATGAGAGTGGAGCTCAGCAATGGGTAAAAACTGGGAGAGTTGAGAGGTGCATGCTAGGAAAAGCTGCAAACAGACCATTAAGGGTGATTCTGATAAAGGTTCAGAAGCAAAGGAGGTAAATTGTGGAGAAAATGGAAATCTTCATAGTGGTCATGGACAGAATGTTGGTAGAAATATGGATGGTAGAGCCCTTCTGACCAAGTTCAAATGCAAATGAGGAGCATGTTGTAGGTCAGTGGAGGCAGCACCATCTTTACCGTGAAGTGGCAAAGAACCTGGAGGAATTGTGCTGACGTCCGAGTGTTTTATGGAAAGCAGAACTCATGAGTAATCAAATTACATACTTGGCTGAGGAAATATCTCGGCGAATTGTAGAAAGACCCCTGTTCTTCTTGACTGCTTATAGTAAAATGCAAGTGGGAAGTGATTTGAAGATGGAGTTTTTTACCTAAAGAAGAACAACACTTAAAGATTTGAAAAATTCTCAACTGATCTATATTGTCAAGAATGAGAAAGTTTATTTAGGAGGAAACAATAAGGGTGTGATCAAAGGATCATCTGAAAAGGAGATTAGTCATCCATCCAAGCAGAAGCCAAGCCTATTGTCCAAAACAATGGAAGAATAACCCCAACCACAGGCCCAGAGTAAGAGCTTGTGGAACAGAATGATTTCCAGGGTGGGAACACTGCTGCCCAGTCCCCTTTCACATCACAGGCTCCACTCTCTGCACTCTGGAAGCATCTTTGCTACCTCAGGTGTGGTTGGAGCTCCACTCTCTGCACTCTGGAAGCATCTTAGCCCCCTCAGGTGTGGCTCCTGCAGGTTCTGGTGTGACTTGTGTAACATCAGCAAGCTGTGGGGCATTATAGTCTCCACCTGGACTTCAGAGGGTGGACACACTCAGAGCTGAGAGTGCACAATGCACGCAGAAACCCAACAGCTGTGCAAGACCACCTCAAATTTGAGATCACAGAGATATTTCTCTTATGTTTTCTTCTAGAAGTTTTCAAATTTGGGCCTAAGATCCATCCTGTATTAATTTTTATTTACAGCGTATTGTATGGACTAAAGTCCACAGTGTTACATACAGATACCTAATTCATTCAGCACTTCCCATTCAAAGGACTGCCCTTTTGCCTCTACATTATCTTTGTACCTTTGTCAAAAATTAGTTGTCTGTATATGTGTGGTTTACTTTATCTTTTTCTTTGCCTATCAAATTCCACTTAGCCTACAAGGTCATGTTTAGATGCCTCACTTTCTAAAAAATTGCTCCCAATTCTTTTACCTATTACACCTTACATTCAGAATCAAGTAAACCCCTCCCCAACACACACACACAGTCATATAACAGTGGTTTTCTCCAGCTGTGAGATTTGGGGTGATTCATATTCTTGCTGATGTCTTTTATCCGTATGATCTAAATTTTCTACCCATCAGCATTTATAAAACTTCATAAGGAAAAATAATTTTATTTTATGTATTTGTTATATAGACTTGTCCTATACACTTTCACATATATGTTATGATGTCTTCTGTTTTGAGTAAATAAAATCCATTCTAACTAACTGATCACATGCACGTGTGTATTGGATGTAACTGATACTCAAACACATACATTTTATTAGCGTATGTAACCACAAAATTCTCAGAACATGGCAGCTTCGTGCATGGCTTGATGTAGAGGCTCCATTGCGATTAAACTAGTACAGAATACATAGAATTTATCACCCTAAATCTTGTAGAACTATGCTCTTCACTGCTGGTGGCAAAGTAGCACAAATGACTGCAGGCTCACTTTGGCAACCTGGGTGGATCAGGGTGCCTCCTTGAAAAAAAGTTGTGGTTGCCTGTCACAACCAAGTATGTGGAGTGATAGGCCAAGTTATTTGTCATTCTTCTTTCCTCTTATAAGGACCTGTGATTATCTAGAATCATCTTTCCATCTTCAAACGTGTGCCTTAATCACACCTGCCAAATTCCCTTTTGCCAGGTAAAATGTTACATCCACAAATTCCAGGGCTTAGACTATGTCTATTTTGGAAGAAGCATCATTCAACCTAACATAGTTAGAGTGCTAGTTAGTGTTAATATTGGGTGTTTAATCCATGTTTCCCAAATCAACAGTCAGTATCCTTTCTACTTTATCACAAATGTATCGTGTAATAGTAGCTATGTGTAAACTCATCTAGATTTCAAATTCTCGGGGAAAAGGAAATTTCATCTTCCATAGCAAAAAAAGTCTCAGGAGCGGGGAATAGAGGAAGGTGGTTTGATTTTTTTTTTTCTCTCTAAGACTGTGGGTAGAGATGGGGAAAAGGTTCAATTTCACTTGCATCATTTCACGCCGGCAGTACCTTCTTGACCTCCCGCATGATTAATAAAGCCATCATGCAGATTTGCTGGTACTGCCTTTATTTGATAAACTCTATTTCTTGCAGAAAAATAAGAATTCCATCAGTAGGCAAACCACTTAATAGTTTTCAAATGACAACTATAATTCTTTCTCAGCTGTTCTACATGTGCAAAGAGAAGCAGAAAACTAAGGCATTTGTATGAATAATTTAAACAATCAACTTCTATCGGCTCAATTGTCTATTTCAACAAGCATCTGGAGATAAGTTTAATCTCTTTATTTTCCCACTTTTCTTAGTTTCCTTTAACATTTTTAGTCATTGCCTTATAATCAACCATTTATTTCTTTTGTGTCCTAAATTCAATTAAACAGGCATTTACTGAGCAACTAATATATGCCAAAAGCTGTGTTTGTTTCTGTGGTTGCTAAAAAAAGTGAAAACCAAAAATCTCATTCTCTTAAGCAGTTTTCAGTTTCAGTAAGAGGGACGACGCAATTACACAGATCTTTACGCAGAATGTAAAGGTCAGGACTGAGGGACACCCAAAATGATATATTTTTAAGTATTTGAAAAGAGAAATATGCAGTTGGAGAGAATTAGGAGAAACATCACATAGGCAAAGAATTCTAGAGGATGAATACGAATTTGCAATGGGGTTGGGAAAGTGTTGTGGTGGAAAGAACCACAAAGGCCAGGAGGCAGGAATCTCTAGGACTAATCTTGACATTAGTCTCGAGAACTCTGGTTATGCTGGGGAACAGGGAACAGGCAAGTTGCTTCCACGATTTAAAAGAAAGAGACTTTTATCCCTTTCCGTATCTCTAAGTATCTACTTTCTTCATTTCAATACCTTAGTAGTTTTCAATGGGAGGTTGAGTATCTAAAAGTATATACATTTTTTAATTTCAATACTCAAGTAGTTTTCAGTAGGGTTCTGGGGAGGAGAGGGAGGATTAGACAATCCATTTTGTTTGTCAAAAATGGAGGTGTGAGGAGGTGAGGGGGGAATAGAGGGCGCTACTGCCATCTAGTGGGCAGAGACCAGCGATTCCGGGAAACATCCTGCAAGGTGTGGGGCATTCCTCTCAAAAAAGTATCTGACCTAAAATACCAATTGTGCCACAGACAAGAAAACCTGTGATAACCTTATGAGGTTGTACTGTCATTTCCATTTATTTTACAGGTAAGGAAATTGAGGTAGTTTTAGAGACTGTGCACTTTATCTTGCCCATAATTATTAAAAGGTAAATGGTAGTACAAGGTGGGGGCCGTGCTAGAGAGAGGGTGATGAACTTGGATATAATCGAGTAGCTCTTAGCAGACATGGCAATAGCCGATGCTGTCATTAAATAGCAGTGCACATGGAGTGTTTAGCACAGTGCCTGATACACGGTAAGCACTCAGTAAATATGCTTTGCTGCTTTGCAAGGCAGCTACGTGCGTATTTGACCTGTGAGTGAGTCGGGTTGAAGGAGCAACCCTTCAGGGCAGAGGGCTCAGGCTCTGGTCTGGAGTGAAAGCAGGTGGAGTGTCAGGGAAGGGACACACACATAGAACTTTGCCCACCGGGGAACTAGAGAACATGGCAAATGAATTAATGTGTGGGTGTGTGTTGGAGGGAATTTCAAAGGTGACTCTTGTTTTAAACATGTGAAATGAATTTTCACCTCACTACCATGAAGTGAGTAGCTGCTGGGTTAGGAATTCTTTTATACTAATTTATTTATTTGTTTGTCTGTTTGAGACAGAGTGTCACTATGTCGCCCTTGGTAGTGCTGTGGCTTCACAACTCACAGCAACCTCACACTCCTGGGCTCAAGCGATTCTCTTGTCTCAGCCTCCCCAGTAGCTGGGACTACAGGCTCCCACCACAATGCCTGGCTGTTTTCTTGTTGTTTTTGTTGCGGTTGTCATTGTTTGCCAGGCCTGGTCTGGGTTTGAAGCCCCCCGCCGTGGTGTATGTGTCAGGCACCCTAACCACTTAGCTATGGGCGCTGAGCCTGTTATACTAATTTAAAACAGACAAACAGACAGAGAAAGGAAAAGAAATTAGTTCAAGGTCATATCACGTTTTGAGATTTCTTTTGACACTTGGGGAGAGCGAAAAGTTGACCTTTTTAAAGATAGAATAACTAAGTCTTCCTAGGAAAGATAAGGACAAAATGACACTTTCTTTAACATGCTTCCCCTGAATTTTTAATGTTCACATTGCTTTCTATTTAAATAGAACAAAATAACTTTAACCTCCAGTCTGGCCAAATTAAATAGGCAGAGACACCAAGGCAGAGTTGCCCAAAGAGCACGGGGTGAGATTCTCTTTCCCTTGTCACATTTGCTGCACTACTGAGGGGTAGCCATAAAAGCAATCTGATTGATTAAGTAACGACAGGTGGAAGGGAGGACCCATAGTAACAACCTGATATAATGCATTTGTTAATAATAGCAAATATCACTGACAATAGAGTATTCAACAGATGTGGGCAAGTGTGCCAACTATTCTAGCACATTATTTCATTTTTTTAAATTAAATCATAGCTGTGTACATTAATGCACTCATGGGGTACAATGTGCTGGTTTTATATACCATTTGAAATATTTTCATCAAACTGGTTAACATAGCCTTCACCGCATTTTCTTAGTTATTGTGTTAAGACATTTATACTCTACACTTAGAAAGATTCACATGTACCATTGTAAGATGAACCGTAGGTGTGGTCCCACCAATCACCCTCCCTCCACCTTTCCTTCCCCCTTCCCTCCCTCACATTATTTCATTTTAATCCTTCTAACTGTGTAAAGCAGATTTAAATACTTATTCCACGAGACCTTCTAGACTTAGGGAGGTTAAATAACTAACTTAAGGTCACAGAGCTAAGCTATGAGGAGTCGATACTCAAATCTCACGTGGTGAATTTAAGAGCCTATGCTTGTATTTAGTATTCCATATATACAGCTGGATGTTAGGAACACACATTCTCCCCCCACTTTTTGGGGTGGGGTACTTGACAAATTCTAAGTAAGAAAAGACACAGAGCTGTCATTCAATTAAGCTGTACCTAGAGGTGAGCAGATAGCATAATTGCAAAGGACCAGCATGCCTCTTTCTCCGATCCTTGCTTTTGCCCCTCATCATGTTATCTATTTGGCTTCCACTTGTAACTTTCATTGTTTCCGCTGTGCTTTCAAAACTTAGAATCTGGCACCTGTTCTGTGCCAGCTCCCATTCTATGAGTGCAAGATGGAACCGTGATGCAGAAAGGCAAGGTCTGCGCTCTTGTGGATGATACATTTCAACAGACCCACACAGCCCTCCACACATGAAAGCAGCCCTCAGACAAGCACTCTGCGGAAAAGGAAAAGACAATTTTTTTTTCTCTTGGGTTTTTCTTTTTTTTTTTTTTTAATTTCAGATATTAGGGAGTACACCTGTTTTGTTTATCTAGTTGGCTTTTTTTTTTTTACAAATTGAGCCAATTTTGTAAGCATGCCCCCATGCTTACAGTGTGCACCATACCCAGTAGGTGTGAATTTACCCACTGACCTCCTCACCCTTCCCCCAGTTTGATTTTCATTGAGGTTTACATCCCTAGGTGCATGTCAGAGTTGGTGGGACCGGAGTTAGCCTGGTATTTGAATACCCGTGCTTGCCTCTCCAGGCCTGTGAGATTTCACCTAGCATGATGGTCTCCAGCTCCATCCAGGTTGTCACAGAAGATTTTAGACCTGAGGTGGCCACTTCAGTTGCTTAGTCCTCTCTTTTAAGGTGGAAAATGTCATTGCCCACAAAGAGCAGTGGGGAATACTCGAGGCAGAGGAGACAGCTAGTGCCGAGGCCCAATTTGAGCACAGAAGGAAGACGGATATGCCTGGAGTAGCCGGGCGCGGGAACAGGAGATGTGGGATGAGGTTGAAGAAAGGTTAGGAGAAAGCCGGAGCCAGATGGAGGAGGAGTTTAAGGGTCACTATAAGGAATTTTAATTGTATTTCTGGTACAGCGAAATGCTCTTGGATAAATCTGACCCTCTTTCAGTGAGGACTATTGTCCGAAAGGGTAGCTTTTCAGGGCGAGAAGTTAAAGATACCAAGAAGGACAATGTTACTTTGACTTTATTAGTTAATATTTCAAATGAATACGAGTGAGCGAGAGAGACCTCCAACTCTTTCAGGAGCTGCATTTATATCTGAAAAGTGGGGTTTTCTTGACACTTCCGTCAATCAGTGGGTGCCATTAATCTGCATATGATGTTACAAGAAGCTGCCTTCCTTCTTAATTTTCCTTTTCTTTTTGTTCTTCTCGGGAAAATTAATTCATGTCATTTCCATTTGAAATTCTATGACATTTAACAGCAGAGGCACTTAGAGGCACCTTTCTATGACTTGAAGCTTAGTTTCATTTCGCTGCTTCTCAGCAGCACCTTAAAAAAAAAACAAAGAGCCAGGAGGGCCAGACCTGGGAGTGCCCCTAAGTTACATATGGAAAGTGACTTAACCCAGATTTCGGAGTCTGGATGGGGAGGTCGTCCAGAATGGTTGACTTGGGTGAGGGATGCTGGCAGTTTGGCTCTTCACATCTTTCCAGGGTTGCATTGTGCTGTGAAAGGAACATTTCAGCTCGTGTTTGTAAGATGTCATCAATTTCACTTTTGAATTTGGCTTCTGGAAAAGGGTGTACTTGCAAACTTTTAGGAACATTTCCTGCAGTTACATGATTTGTTTTATAAAAGTTGAATAATGTCAGTCACACTGTTCTGTTGATCCACATGAAAGCACTTCTTCAGGCAGAAATATTCTGATAAAAGCATAAAATCTAAGTGCCCAGGGGGCTCTGAAAGGCCATCAGTCTAGGGGGCCCCAAACATTAAGGCCTTTCATGTCATTAAAATGAATACATAGCTGCCTCAATATGTTCTTTCCAATTTATTTTGCAAGGTATTTACATTTGAAAAGAAAATGGACTAAAAGTCAGACAGAAAAGGACGCTTTAATTTTAAAAATGTAAGAAAAACTCAATCACAAATGGAAGGTCTTTGTTTTAAATCGACTATTTAATAGGAATAGCCCACTCCGTGGTTCTCCCTCTTCTGGTTTTGCTAAAGTGGACCCGTGAAATGTGATCAAGGACAACGTTTCAGGGCTTCTGATCTAATCTGAGCTTGCCTTAAAGACCCAACCTCAACTTGCAGCCTATGTGTGAGCAACTCCAACGGCAGGAAAATCACTGCCTTATGAGGCAGCCCATTCTGTGTTCAGAGAGCTTTGTTTCTAGGAAGTACTTCATTCCATGGAAGGGGAGTTATCTGTAGCCTCCAAATAGAACGTCACACATGTATAAACACACACATACTCAAAAACAGCAAAGTAAAACTCTGTAGATTGCAACAACACTTGGCATTTCTTATATGGGAGGGACACGTTTCTCCCTGTGTCCCTCCCCAAAGCCGCTCCCTTTGTCTGGATCCTCATAACCTCCGACAACTTCCTGATTGCTCCTCTCTAATCCATCTCCGCACTGCCCCTGAGACGTCTTTTTTAAAACCCAAACTCATCATGTTACTAATTAACTTGATATTGCTCAGTGAGGTCTTTGCACCTTTCAATGAAACAAAGAATAACAGAAGGAATCCTTTCTCCAGCTGCTACAAGCAGGTTCATTTCTTGACCCCTTATCCTCTTCCCTGCCACGTATTTTTCTTAAGCTTCAGCCCTAAAGTGTTTGTAGTTCTCCAAAAAAAAAAAAAAAAAAAAAAAAAAGTGAATGCCTGCAAAATTCATACTCAGGTCTACAAAATTCCAAATGTGGTGTTGTTGGCTTGAACTCTATGATTTCCCTAGTTCAAGAATATCCCCTTTCTGAATGTACAATAATCCTTCCTAAAAATCATAAGCATTTCTGGGAGGCAATGACAAATTACACTTATCTTGCCCATCAAGGTGTATACAGAACCCATGACATTGATACGTATTTGTAATAAGTAAATGGATAAGATTGAACTAAATTGTTAGCACCTGTGCTGCATTTGTCTATTTAATATCTGTCTTTCTGTAGAAGGGAACTGCGTAAGGTTGAGGTTTTAGCCTTGCATAAGGGAGAATAAAAAGAAGTAGCACAGAAAAGGGGGATGGGCCTCTCCAAAGAAGCTTTGTTCCCATATGAAAATTTTGCCATCCTCAAACCACAGAGGTAAAAGAAGGACAGCATCCAATACAAGAGAGAACCTTCCGGGCACTTGTAAATGTTTCCCTGAACGTAGGTAAGAATGAGTAAAATTGTGAAACTGTAATGAAGAGAGAAACCGAATACCATTGTGGCATAACTGTTATCTTCGGGAAAGATGTAAGCTTCCATAAATGCCATTAAAATTTCTTTAACAATCCTTTCAGGAAGATTGTTAACTTCAGGTAAAATAGCAAACACTCAATCAGGGAAGCCGGTGGAGGCCCCAGTGTTCTCCCTGCACAGGGAGACGCACCTCTAGGACACATGCATGGGCCTTTTCTCCCACAAAAAATATTCATTTCCTCTCTCATCGATCCTATAAAACTAACACAGTTATTCATGGATTAGAACTATCTGTGTAATGAATCCAAAGGTTTCCGTGCCCCTCCCATTCTGAAAATTCATATTTCTGTGTATACGTTTCTTTGGGGGGTTTGAAGCATTATTTCATTCGAGTGATAAAGGTGTTTCCATTTTCTGTGTAAATACCGTGGATTATTTTTTACAAGCGTGCAGCGTTGCCTAATCATCCCCCCCCCCAGAAATGTTGGGCGTGATGGAAACGTGGACATTTAAAAACGCAAAGTGCTTAACGTTATTTGAATCGTGTGCTCCTCTGTCAGCTGGAGGCCTGGAATCACGGATGTGTTAACAAATCTTCAGCGGGAAGAGAACTCAGTTTTGAAATCTACGCACTTCATTTCCTGAAAGCACAATAGTAATGTGGTGGGGGGACGAGGCTATCAGTTCTTGAATCTGCACTGCATGGCTGCTGCTGAGATAAAGTGACAGTCTTTAGGAATTGTTCAGTATCCAGTGCTGATTTAGCTGGATACAATGCATCTGTCTCCCCAAATTACACAACTGGATTCACACCATCTCCTAATTCCTCATGGAGTTTTAAAGATACCTTTATAGGCAATTTTCTTTCCAGTGTGAAAATTCCTAATTTCAACGGTACAAAACTACTGCCGTGTAGTGTCTATGCACAAATACCATCTCTCTTGGAAACATTCGGTAAAGGAGATGGTTTGCTACAAGTGCTTGAGCCACCATGTAAAAGGGATTTCTAAAATGTAATTGGGTCGAAATCCATTCAGAATTGGCCGCCACATTGTCCTACAGTTTTTTTCTTTCTACTTTCTTATTAAGCCACTCTTAGAATTAGTCTTATTACCTGGTGTGCATAAAACAAAAAGTCCCCCCCTCCACAAAATACTCTCCTTCAATAATACCCTTTTCTCCCAAACCTCTTTGGTGATAAATATCTTCCTAGAAAGAATACTGTAAAAATACATTCTGTCCTCTGTATCTGTGGGTTTCACATTCATTGATTCAACCACCAACAGAATGCAAATATTTAGGGGAAAAATGTCATAAAGGTTCAAAAGCAAAACTTGAATTGACTGCATGGTGGATGCCATGTTGAATCCATGAGAATGAAGTGATACATGGGGACTGTATTAGGTGTTTTAAATAAGTGATGAGAGGATGTGCTTAGGTAACATGCAAATGCTATGCCATTTTAGATAAGAGACTTTAGCATCCTCAGACTTTGGAATCTGCATGGGCCCTGGAACCAATACCCCATGGATGACAAGGGATGATTGCACTTTGAAAACCTGGATTCTGGCTCTTACATGACATCTAATACCTTGTAGTTGATTACCTCTCCCATAGTCAAGTTTATAAGTGATATAAATACTTACCTTATAAGTAAAATAATAAAAGTCTTAATAGAAGACTTTTAAACCTGCTAATCTTTGGGAAAAAAATTATTTTTCTTAAGAATACTTCTTGATCTTTGTCTTCTGGCTGCAAAGTGAGCAGTTCTGCAATCATCAACAGTATCTTCATGTCCATAAAGATTCTAATGCATGAAGATTTCTCTGTGTGAAGTTCCCTGGGACCTCCCCCATGAAGAGTTAGCTACTGCCTCCTCTGCCTGCCACCCCCAGCTCTTTACACATACTTCTATACAATTCAGACCATAATATGCCTCCATTTCTTGTAATCAGCATAAATACTATCTATCTATCCGGTTTCCTCCTCAACCAAATGGGCCCGTCATTCATCCAGCCAATCACAATGTCTTAAGAGGCCAAAGACCTGTGGAAAATGGTTATGAATAAGTGTTAAAATAACCAGTTCTGGCTCGGTGCCTGTGGCTCAAGCGGCTAAGGCTCCAGCCACATACACCTAAGGTGGCGGGTTCGAATCCAGCCCTGGCCCGCCAAACAACAATGACGGCTGCAACCAAAAAATAGCCGGGCATTGTGGGGGACACCTGTCATCCCAGCTACTTGGGAGGCTGAGGCAGGAGACTCGCTTGAGCCCAGGAGTTGGAGGTTGCTGTGAGCTATGATGCCATGGCACTCTACCCAGGGGGAACAGCTTGAGGCTCTGTCTCAAATAAAAAATAAAAATAAAAAAATAACCAGTTCTTTCTTGACTTGAATGTTCACATATTTTCCCCATTCTTTCTTAGCTGGTTTTAAGAGCTATTTGGGTATTTAGAGTATGAATCTCATCCGATGCATTGCAAATAGTTTTCCCAGTATTGTGTGGTTTCTTGTTATTCTGCATACGGAACAGATTCTCCCTTTGTTTCTTCCTCTGAACTTTCTCATCCACTTTTTTTCCCCCACAAACTAAATGGAGCTAAAGAAAGAATAGAATGCATAAGAAGAAAGATTAGTGGCAAAGAGTACACAGAGGAAGCTAGGAATGGTCTCTGTAAAAAGTAATTAAAAAAAAAATCAGATACATTCTTTTCGGTGCACGTCTGTGAACCATTCCTGAAATAGTATCAACAGATGTCATGAGGAAAGTGGGGGTAACAGAGGAATTAATAATTTCTAGAATGCCTGGCACATGGTGGGCGATTGCTATATGAGGGAATGGCCCCTAACATGGGTAGTTTTCAGCACACTTCAGTCATCACTAAGGAAAGTGGTTATTTATAAGGCAGAGAGGTTGTGGTTGATGTCAGTGACCACTCTGATTCGTCACTCTCTTTTGTTACGTAAGCTATGCAGTGGCCTTCGTGTGGGAGTAAGATAAACCGACCCATTCCTTGACAATGGGCTCAACCCAGTGATTTGCTTTGGCTGATGGGAAGTTAACAGAGTTGATTTGCACTGAAGTTTGAAAATGTATTCATGTCCTCATTACCTGCCTTCTTGAACTTCTGCCATTGCCAAAAATATATACACTTGAGACAAATGGATGAAGAGAGATAGACACGCACACAGTAATGCCCCATCGTGGCAGCGACCCCAGCTGAGACCATTGTAGATCAGCCAACTGTGAACCCCGTCAAGATCACAAGGGCCACATCCCCAATCGCTGCCATTTGAAATTATGAGAAATAATAAATGACAGACGTTGTCAGCCTCCAAGTTTGGGGATGGTTTATTATGCATCAATGGCTGATTCAGAATTTATAATTCTCTGAAGAAATCACCTTATTTGGTGGAATCTTCTTTTTGTTTTACTATTGTCATAATTGCCATTGAGAGCTCATCTTTGTAGGATTTTTTTTATACTACAGTAAAAAAACATATAAAGTAACATAGGAAACAATTAAAAACATATAAAGTAACATAAAAAACAATTTCCATTTCCTAATGTCATGATCTTAGATATTTATTCACTCAACAATGTACAAAGCATTGGAAATACAACAGCACTCTTGTGAAATCAGTCATGGTATAGGGGGACTCGAGACGGGAGCCAATCACTTCCACCCAGCACAGTAAATTATAACAGGAAATATTTGCTTGGAGTACAATCCCTGAAGTGAAATAACCTGAGTTAAAATCTTGCCTCTCTCACTTCTTAGCTGGGTGCTCTTCTTTAACTTCAACTCTAATTTCATTATCTGTAAAATGCAATTTTAATCATACCTACTTCATAAGAGTATTGGAAGGATTGCAGAAGCTGAAATGTGTTACAGCCTTAGAACTCTGCTTGGCACTTATAATCTCTAATTAAATGCTAGTTTTTAATACACATTTTTAAGCCTATGAGAACACCGGAAAGTAAGACTGTATGAGGTGAGGGCTGAGTAGAGGTTTAGCCATCATAGGGAAGGTACTTTAAAAAAATGAGGAAATGTGCAAATCTATCGGGACTTTGGGATCCTCATCTATATTTCAAGGAAGAAGGAATACTTTGTAGATGATTGTTAGGATGTATTCCAGTTCTGAAAGGCAGCATCTATGTAATACTGTCTAGCATAACTAATGCACTAAACTCCCATTACATATGATATTTTAACATCAAAGTAATTTTCAAAATAGAAGATGGTTTAATGAAGTTAATTTACATGTCATTATGTGTGACTATGGAGGCAAGCTTGATACAATTTTATCTCAGAGAATATTCTGGTCCCTGTTTAATAGTAAGGAAAGTGAAAAAGAAACATCTATTCCCAGGATTTATAATACAGAATAAAAGACTCAGGCTGTAAGTATGTATTGTGCTTCAGTGGAGTAGCCTAAAGCCGGTTAAATCCAATTAATAAACACAATAGACATTCACATTTTCTTTATCTTTAAGCAAAGTTACTGAGTTCACCCTACTTGGTATTTTGTGTTTCTGATTACAAGATGCTGTCCCCTGCTGTTTGCTAAAGATTCCACGATCTAGAGTCATCAACACACAGTGAAATGACAGGATGGTTTTGTTTCACCATCCAAAATGTCTGTAAATCAGAGAACAAACACAGAACTCTGTCCGTCCCTAAGACAAGGCTGGATGTTAGCACTGTGCCCCCACATTGTCACAAGTCATCGAATTTCAGTAACATTCTGTTTTTGACAACTAGTTGGGGTAACAAGGTAGGCTAAAAGGGAGTGTGATGATGTAACATCACTTCCTTTAAAAGAGCATTTGTGAAAAATTTTACTTGAGCATATTTTCTGTCACTATTGACATTAGCCAGACACCTCTCCTCAATAATTATGTTGTTATTAACAACAATTTAGTTTGTATGTATATTTTTGTGACAGCTTGTTTGCTACGTATTTCAATTCTCTTTAAGTAAGGTCCTTCAGTGAGAGATGTGGCAACGCCATCCCATCAAAGAGTCGCAATTTCACCTCTGGAATTCAGGGCCAGTAATGATGGCCTGTACATTCATGGAGGTGTTCCCCATGTTACCAGAGCCAGGATGTTACAGCAAAACCAGCAGAAATGAAATTGAATAGATCTGGGTTCGAAGTTTGGCTATGTCATTGACCAAGGATTTTAAGTTTCATTTGCCCCATCTTCAAAATCTCTCAGGAGGTTGTTTTAAGTATTATATAAGGTAATGGGTATTATCGTATTCCTTATACTAAGGAAGTATAACAAAAGGCCACATTGCAAATGGTCAATAATTACTGGTTGAATGTGAATCTGAAAATGAAAGTGGAATGACTAATTCAAGGTCACATACTATGAATGTCTAGCAGATGTGGGCAAAGATACTGTAGCTGTTGAAAGGGAAGGTACCATGTTTCCCCCAAAATAAGACACTGTCTTATATTTATTTTTTCTCAAGAAGACACACCAGGGCTTATTTTCAGGGGATGTCTTCCTCTCCACTGTCTCTGCTGCATAGCCACACCCATCACTAGTTGTTATTATTGGAGTAGGGCTTACATTTAGCAAATGCATAGAAATCCTGCTAGGGCTTATTTTGGGAGTAGGTCTTATTTTCTGGGAAAACGGTAGACAAGAATGGCAAACCTGTCCTTTTTTCCTTTTGGCTAAATAGCACTTATTCTTCCCTTATTCTTTGCTTAATAGATCAATAGATTCATTCTGAAAGGCATTCAAGATGTCTGGTAAATAGCTAATAATCAGCTTTGAAAAACAAATCAAAAAAGCCTTTCCCTTGCTGTCAAAGCCCCTAAAAGGAAAATTTTCACTTCAAATGGCTTTTGGCTTACTTCAGAACCACAATACAGACTCCTCTGAAGGTTCCAAGAGCAGCTCATGGGTGTACTGTTTAAAGGTTTATTAGTGGATAAACTATAATTGTCATATGAATGTAAGAGCTTCAGAACTCAAAGTTATAGTCAACTGCCCACTAGTGTTTTGAAACAATCAATACAACATTCCTTTAAAAATAAAAACAATGCTATTAACTCTCGACAAATTCACATTTTGATATAATTCATAACATCAAAGTCCTCCAAAAAGATGGAGAAATTACAATGCATCGCAATTCATATGTTAGGAAAGGTCTTTCTGCTTGAAAGTGCTGACATCTGAGTTCCATATTACAGCAAATTCTTAGCACCCCCCAAAATTTATATATGTAATTTTGTTTAACTCTAAGCAAGGAAATATCCATGTTCTATAAAGGAAACTGGGAAGGAAAAAAACCCAACATTTAGTGTAAACTTAGATAAGCCCCTAATGTTCCCTTCGTAAAACTTTTCTTCTTTTTGTCTGATGAAGCTTTGCGTTATCCCTTACTTTACTTAAAACCGCTTTTATGCCAATAATATACTTTGATTTCTCAAAAATAAAATCAGCTGGTGTCACCTGTGGCTCGGTGAGTAGGCCGCCAGCCCCAAACACTGAGGGTGGCGGGTTGGAGCCCGGCCCGGCCAAACTGCAACAAAAAAATAGCAAGGTGTTGTGGTGGGCGCCTGTGGTCCCAGCTACTCAGGGGGCTGAGGCAGGAGAATCGCTAGGCCCAGGAGTTGGAGGTTGCTGTGAGCTGTGATGCCAGGGCACTACACCAAGTGCAACAATGTGAGACTCTGTCTCTAAAATAAATAGATAAAATAAAATAAAATAAAATCAGCCAAAGATCATGACTTACGGCACACTTACCACAGACATTTACACTCTTCCTTGCCCCCCCAAAGTGTTATGTTTTGAATTATCATTCCTAATTGTATCCATTTCGTACTGCAAGGTCACGGACCTAAATGACCTAGAACGAATCTCTACAGTTTACAGAAGAGGCCTTATGATAATCATAGAGAAAGAAAGCAATAGAAAGACAGTATTGATAGCATTGTTTTGTGGGTCTGGCCCCTCTTTTGAAGAGGACCTAGTGACGTTGAAACGTGTCAACCGTTTTCCTCACATGAGTTGATGGAAAAGCGCACATCCTGAAGCAGAGGGTTCTGGAATTGAGTTGTCACGCTGTCCCGAATGTCTTGTACAAACTGAACAGGCCAATTTACTGCAACGCTGCAAAGGCTGAAGGCTACTATCTCGCCTGTCCACTTGCTTCCTCGGTGAGATTACGCTGCTCAACTACAGGCTCCCTCCCCAGTAGCTTTTGAGCACCCTGATTGTTTCTGGTGAGCCTTTGCTAAGTAATAGTATCCTGTTAATCCCCACTTGGGACCAGCCTGCTCGCTTGGCCAGGGAATAGGCTCTCACCCTTGCAATTTGAAAGCAACAGCTTTGTGTGTGTGGTGATAATTTTAAATCCTAGTGGTGATTTGATTTCAGTATCTCCCCTAAAGTAGCTCAGAACTCCTCAATTTCTGGATGAAAACAGGCAGGCTTTTCGGAAAAAAAACTGACAACAACTCCCACACAGCCCGCATTTCTTCGCCCATTACTAACCTCCTAGCGTGGGGGCTGCTCTGACGCGCAGCCGTTCCGATTCTGCCCTCTAGGTGGCAGCAGCGCCACGCCTCAGAGGCTCCAATCCCCTCGTCCCTGACTTCAAGTGTTAATGCAATTGACCAATCAGTGCTAAGATGATGGGAGGTAATTGGGTAATTGTATTTTACTGATCACAAGCAGAGAAAGGGAGAGGAAAAGAGGAAGGCAAGAGGGCCAGGGGAGCGAAGGGGACTGCAGTCCGAGAGGAGCTTTTGGAAGCTAGGACCCTAAACGTCAGGACGTGGCATTGGTCGAGAGAAAGCCTAGACTGGGAGTAGCTGCCGACCGCGCAGGGAGCGCATTTATTAATTGGGGGGAAAGGAGGGGAAAGCGAAGGAGTGGGAGGAAGAGTTCCAGCCCAAGTGCGGATGGAAGGGGACTGGGGCTTCTGCCGCGCGGGCAGCCGCGAGCCGGGGAGATGGCGCTAAGGGCGGCGCGGCAGCTGCGCTCCGAGGACGCGTCTCGGGGCCGAGGACGGGCCGGCGTCGCGGAGCTCTGCGCCAAGACCCACCAACTTGTGGCTCCGAAATGTGCCCAACGCAGCTGGGAATGAGATCAGAGCTGCGGTTCCGTTGGAGAAGAATGAGAAGAGCCAGCGATTAGGGATTTTGTTTTAACCCCTTTCGTTCTTTTTTTATTATTATAATTTTATTTTTTCCTTCTGCTTTTTTTTTTTTCTTAATTTGCCTACTACCCCGGTCAGTCCCATCACTTGTCTTCTCCATGTGAAATAAAAGCCCAGTCTGAACTTCCGTCGCCGCGGTGTCCCCGGATCTGCTGCCCGCTAATGGAGAAGGGGACCCGGGGGCCGGCGGGGGCCACCGGCGAGGGACCGCACCGCGCGTCTCCCCAGACATCCCGGCCCTGATCTCCGAGTCCGGGAACACCTGGAGGATCCAGATCGGGTGCCGGGCTGGGGGCGGGGGCAGAGGCAGCGAACGCTACCCCAAGCCTTAAAAAAAAAAAAAAGAAAGAAAGAAAGAAAGAAAAGTATCGGGGTGGGGAGGAATGGGTTTCTTCTTGACAGCTGACGGAGCCTTGAAATTTGCCTCGACTACCTCCGCCCCCGCCCCCGCCCCGGCCCCCCGCACTCCATTTAACTTGAGATTATGAAATTGCAGAGGCGGCGGAGGGAAGGAGAGAGGATATAACGCGAGTTTAGAGGGGAGAGGGGAAGGTGGCTGGCCGGGTGGCTGAAATCAAAAATCCAATTGCGCACTGGGTTGTGATGAGAAATCTAATCAGATCTTCTTTGGCGAAGGGGCCGGCCGGAAGGGTGGCGAGCGGGGGGAGTTGATCCCCAAATTCTTCGAAGGGGAGGCTGGGGAGAGGAATTGACCACCGTGGAAAAAGGAGACTTTTTTGGTGGCAGAGGCTGCTGGGTGCCTGGCAAAAATGAAGGATGCGGGACGCAGCTCTCTCCCGGAGCGGAATGCAGCGGATAGACGGTGCTTGAGACAGGGAGGAACGAAGCTTTTTCTTGCGAGACCTGGATCTGAACACAAACGTGTAGATGTGCACACGGGGAACATTTGAAAAATGAAATAAACCAGTGCGAGACCCGCGGGGATTTGGTGTGTTCTGACATAAATAAATAATATTCCAACAGCTGCCCCCCTCCCCCCCCCAAAAGGATGGTTGGAAATGGAGAGCCGAGGATCCACAGAGGAAAAGTACGTCCGTTTATTCTCTGTAAAGGAGAAAGTAAGCCGAGGAGATATTTTTGGAATGAAAAGTTTGGGGCTTTTTTAGGAAAGTAAAGACCTGATTCGGTGATGTTTTCTGTTTGAATTTCCCACAAGAGGAGAGGAAATTAATAAAACATCTGCAAAGAAATTTCAGAGAAGAAAAGTTGACCGCGGCAGAATGAAGCGCCGACTGGGGGAGCAAAAGCGACAGGGCACAGTTGGATTCGTGCCTGTGGTGACTAAAATTGAAGGATAATTGCAGTTGGATTTTTCTTCATCAACCTTTTTTTTTTTTTTTTTTTTTTTTTTTTGGTGTCAAGATCATGCGTTTTCTCTTGTTCTTAACCCCCTGGATTTCCGTCTGGATGTTGCTGTGATCAGTCTGAAATACAGTGAGTGATCCTTATTTTCTTACTTATTGGTAAAGGAAATGTCCATTCCTTTGGTGTTCTTGGTCTCTTTATCCTAAAGACCCGGTTACGAAGGGCCCAGAAAATAAGGGAGAGGGCGGCCCATGCGTTTGCTCCAACAGGCTGTGCTCAGCTGATAAACTGGTTTGCTCTGTGGAGGCAGGCTGTCTGCATCCCAGGCAAACAACGTCTTTTGCAAACGTTCACCAGGGGAAAAAAATGTCCCCGAGAAAGCTGCTGCAGTCCGGGATGATGGTGCTGGGTGATTGACAGTGTAGATGCATTTAAGTTGTATGGCAGCCCTGGAATTAGATGCACAAATGTTTGGCTATTGGAAATCGAAGGGACTCAATTTAAATTTCATTATTCAACATGACATTGCAGAGCGACAGAACGTATTAACACAAAAATATGATAATAAACCAAGCCTGCCAAGGGTGGCTCCTGGCTGGTGGCTGGGTGGCTGGGGGAGGAAGCTGGTGGAGAGAGGGGGCTGCACTTCTCACCGTCTCTGTTGCATACGTACACATGCCCCAAGGTGGTCTTCAGATGACCCAAGTTCTCACCCGGGCTAAGAAACAAACAGGGGGGACTGACTTCTCTTCAATCCCACCCCCTCCTAAGGAAGGACCTCTCTGGATCACAGAGAAGCTGTGCAGAGATGGTAAAGGGCCTTGAGAGTTGACGTAGGTTTTGCCAGAAACCTTCCTAACACAACCAGGACACAGCTCTGGAGGAAAAAGCAGAAATCTCGTGCCCTGTGGTAACTTAGAAAAAGAAGTGGAAAGGAAGGTTTTTGTGTTAAGCACCAAAGCTTCTCACATGCCTCCTTTGTCTTATGAAAAAGAGGCCAGGATAGAAAGTGAAGGAGAAGGTGGGAGATGCTTAGAGAGCCCGAGGGCCTGTGGGATCCCCTCCTCCTCCTCCACAGAGTCCTGAGGCCCGGCTTCTGAGCACAACTCTCCCCCTTCACCCTTCCCTACTTCTCTCTGGGGCCTTCTGTCAGAATCATAGACTCACACAACTTTAGAGCCAGCACACTCCTCAGAAATCTCATGCCGATCACCCAAGACACCGAGGCCTGCAGCAGCTCTAACTCCTTGATTAACAGCCAGACAGAATGAGACAGGTGATTCACACAGGCCCCCAAACAGCAGGCACGCGTCAGTTTGGGATCCGAACTGGACAGATATCAGCCATACATAGCCGTGCATGGCTACTTCTGTCCCTCAGCTGCCATGTTTCTCAGGAAGAGTGAGAGGAAGATACATTGGTTCCCAAGGGCTTGAAATAAACTTCTGCCAGTTTAGCCCTCAAGGGTTGAAAACTTGCTCCCTCCCTTGCTCCCTTCTCTCCTTTCTTCCTTTCTATGGCATAGTTCAGATTACCCCTGGCTTTAATACTATTTTTTAAAAATCCACCCTCTGGCATATCCCAAGGAGATGAAAGGCACTAGACCCCTGGGTTCCTTCTTAGTGTCGGCCACGTTTAATCCCGTGAGTGGTGATCCCCAGAGAGTCGTTAATGCTCCATGGAGTTAGATTTATATCCCAGAGTTGATAATAGAAACCAGAAACACCCAGCTAAAAGCATCTGAGTCTGTTCTTTTCACCCACATCATCTATTCTTATCTTTTTCATTATTCCTCAACTAAACTAGCCTACAGCTGAGCACTTCACTCAGTTTTTTCTGGGCACATGTTTCCTATTGGGACACAAATCAGCCAATAAATTTGGCAGTCTATGAAAATAATGGTGCAGGATGTTTTTGCTCCCCTAGAGCTCCCAGCAGACTTCTGCATGCCTTATCATAATTCTCTTTGGTGTTTTTTGGTGTGTGTCTTAGTGTGTTTGCTTATGTGTTTTGTTTTACGTGATCATAGTTTAGTTACCATTTGTGGTCAACGAAGGGCATATTTAGTTCCTGTTCAGGAACTTAGCACAACTAACAAAAAAGTAAGGCAGGGAACTTCTTAGCACAACCAACAAAAAAGTAAGAAGGGGAAAAATGTGCAATGATGCCTTTTACTTCATAGCTCAGCTGTGGGCTTCCCTTTGGAAACCTAGCTTTCCAGTTAGGTTGGGTTTGCCCATTGGTGGATATTATTTTTGTTCTTGTTTTTCTTTTTCTTTATGTACTTTTTGACATCCCAATGTCTTCAGTGCTCCTGTGATTAGACCTTGAAGTACGTGTCTCTTGTGACAGCGTCACCCCCTCCCTATAACTTCCACACTTATTTATACACAAATGCAAACTTTCTTGAGAGGGAGGAAGGGAAGAAAAGAGAGAGACAGAGAGAGAGACTTGCTTTAGAATCGTGGGCTGAAATGTGTCCTTCCACCCACCTCCACTTAAATCTGGAGATGATGGGGCATTGAAAGATGTCATCATTTCTTATCCTGGTGAATCATTTCACCAGCTCTGCAGTTTGAAACTCATGACCCAGCTTGGGGTTTTGCAGGCAGAGTTGGCCCTGCGTCTTGGTGAAGTTGTTCATGAACTGATGACAGAATCATGGCAGTGATGGAGCTAGAAACTTATCAGTTAATTTCAGGGCTGAAGTTAGCCCCCCCTCGATGAGAGGAGGTAGTTGTAGACCTGCTGAGCACCACTTGCCCAGAAAGCTGTTGGGTTCTATACGTTTTAAAGTTCCCTTTTCAAATGTCTTCCTCCTTAATGTAATAGCTGTGCCCTGTGAGCAGTACTTTTAATTTTTTTGGCTCTCCATTGTCTCATCTTGGGGATGGGAATGGTAATCTCTAATTTCTTGAATTGCTCTGTGAATGATAAGTAATGTTATTCAAAGCTTCAGGCATAATGGACCCTCTGAGGATGGTTGTTTGTTATGGTTATTCTTGGATTAGTTTGAATTAACTTCCTGACAACGAATAACAGTCTGGCCAGACTCTTTGGCAGTTCCAGTGGCTGTACTTAAAACCTAGGGATTATGTACCTTACAGGAGTCGCTAGCTTCCTCTTTTGGGATTCTATCCAGACAGATTGGCTCAGAATAGTATTTGAGATATAAAATGTTTTCTTGGATGAGAAACTATAAATCATGCTTTTGTTCTAAACATATAGAAGAAATGAATCTCAGCAAAAATAACAATTATTGCAATTTTAGGGGGAAATAATGCTATTAATGTGTGTGCTTTGGGTCTAGAAGTTGCATAAGATACCCCTTGTATTTTAAATGTATCATTTAAGCTACACATTATTAATACATAGTCTGGACCTGGAATGCACGAAATAGAGCAAATGTCTGTGGAGTTATATAATCGAAATTAGATGGTGTAAAATTTCACTACTGATCTTAAGGCCCCAAAGACCACAATTTGCACACACAGTCTTCCTAGTCAAAAGGCACCCTTCATTAGTTAAGCCCTATCTTTATTGGTGATAAGCTGCAGACCCAAAAGAGTGAACGGGATCAGGAAGATTTAATGCAGACACACACGTCACAGTCTCCATGTGCAGAGCTCCCAACACCAACTTACCAGTGGTTTTCCAAGGCATCCAGTCATGGTTCTTGCTCATAATTTTATTCTCTACACTTGCAGCCCTGTCCTTTATGCATTTCCTCAATATGCTTCCAGGGACCTGCTTTCCCTTTAAGGAAAAAGGAGTCTTGTTGTAAATATTCTTGTTGTCATCTCTGTGGATGATAATAGTACAGTCAGGCTTGGGAGGTAGATGTACACTGGATTTTTATACTGTTTCTTTTCAGTGAAAACAACTCGAAATCTGTATCGGTCTTGGAAAAGCATTTTAGAGTTAACCATTTTGACTGGTCTTGAGAAGAGATGGAAATTATCAAAGGACATACCCAGATAAATTTGACTGTTTCGCCTGCTCTCGAAAGTTATCTAAGAAATCAGGTAAAACTCCCACATCATAAGGAAATTCAGATACTCAGCTTTCCACTAGGTCATTTGTGTTCCATGCACCATTTAAGCTCTCGGAGTCTGTTTCCTTCCCTGTCAAAAAGAGGTAATAGCAACTTCATGGAACTGACTGCCAGGAGGACAAAATCAGATTGCATTTGTCATGCACAGCAAGCATTCAATAAATGCACATTTACATTGATCATTTTCGTTTAGGTAACGCACAGTTTGCAAGAGAGAGATAGGGTCCCCATTGGCAGGAAGATGTTAATCTAAGTTCATATTGGCATGAATGAAAAAGGGACACCCATGAGCAGGATTAGGGTTGGAGTATCACAGAAGTAGATAGGACTACTATCTACTTTGGGGCAAGACCCTACAGTTTTAAAACACACTTAGAAGTGCTTTGATGAATGCCATTATTCCAGTGAAGATCATACTTTGTGAATTGCAGAAAGTATACTTTTGCATCCGTGGAAACTTTGCTTACAGTACTTCATAGGACAGGCATAAAAAATTAATGATTTGTAAATGATGTCTTAGAAGACTCCTTCAGGGGATCAAGAATCTTTGCGTCTTTCATTTCTTCAAAATAATTTTTCTGGAGAAATCGAATTTTGACAGTTGAAATTTGGTTAGGCAGGTCTTGTGGCTGAGATAATATGCTTGTCACATTCTCTGAGAGGAAGGACTTTATTCTGTTTTCTGGAGTGTCCTTAGAACCTTAAAAGACTGTCTGACAAATAGTATGCATGCAATAGTTATTCCTTACAACCAAACTTAGTCTAAGAAACAACCCCTCTGAAGGACTCCAGTGCATACAAAAACCTGTGTGCACACACACACATACAGGCACATACAAGAAGCTTGGCTTGCAGGAATCTACAGAAGCTTGATGAGAAACACCAGTGAGCCTACTGTGCGCGCGCACACACACACACACACACACACACACACAGAGCAACAGTGAAGGGTTTTCTTCTGTTGGAAAATCTGAGGTATGAAAATTAGATGATGCAGTATGTCTTTCTTATTCTTGGCGCTGTCATGAATGAAATGTGACATTTTTTACAAGTCATCTTACCTCTCTGGGTCTTCAAATCTCCTCTGTCAAATAAACGTAAAAATGAAGATTGCTTTAAACACTTAGATTTTAGGTTTCTGAGTTCCTAATTATCTAGGAATTCTGGATTCCTGGGAATTAAGAATATATAATCCCAGATCTCAGACACTAGTTATTAAAATGTGGAGAATAACCCCACAGTATTCTATGAGAAAGTTGGAATCAGTACTAAAGCAACAGATGTGTGGGTAACAAGGTGAAGGATAGATGGGCCCAGAGGGTTGGAGGAGAAATACAGATTTGGAATAGATGACAACCTGTTTCACTACCTTTCAGCTGGGGGGATCCAAAATTGGCTGATTAACTTTGCTAAGTAAGCCTCAGTTTCCTTAATTTTAAAAGTGTAGATGTTTTTGTGTGTGTGTGGTTATTCTGGGATCATTAAGTTGTTCAAGTATTTGGGAAATGATTGGTATTCAATAACTGCTAGCTGATTTTCTCTTTCTTTTAATCTGTGGTTACTTTCTATAAGAAGGTGAACATATTTTAATAGGCCGTGGATATCTTCCTTTCCATTAATGGAGTATGGAAATGAAATTTTTTTCCTCCGTTTTACTATCAAAGTTGGTAAAAGATTAATTTTAATAATGTTTTCTGATGTTGATTAAATTCATAATGAAGTCTGAAAATGCTGAAAAACTTCTGGAAGATTAATATACTCTTATTTAAACTTTGGAACGGCCGTGTGCCAGCCTTCTCTGCTTATGGAGGCATTTAACACGTGTGGGGGTTACAGGTATACAGTAGTCTCCCATTACCTGTGGTTTTGCTTCTTGTGATGTCAGTTACCTGTGGTCAACTGTGCAATCGAAAAAAATAGATGAATATGGGTGCATGTCATTCACATAGTTTTTATTGTAATATATTATTATGATTGTTCCATTTTATTGTTAAATATTGTTAATCTCTTACTATGCCCAATTCAGAAATTTAACTTGATCATAGGCATGTCTGTATAAGAATATGCTATGCATGGCACATGTCAGAGTTGGTTTTATGTACCAGCAGTTCTATGCATCCATTGAGGGTCTGGAATCATATCTCCTGAGAAAAAGGGGGGACTACTGTAACGTAATAATAACAGTAGTAATTGTCAGTTATCAAGCATTTGATATGCACCAGGCACTGTACTGAGAACAGAACATGTGTTTTTCTCTTAAATCCTCACTTAGCCAACAGAAATGCAAAGAAACTAAGCAATTTGTCTTAGGTTATATAGCAACTAAGTGGTGAAGCTGGAAGAAGAAGGGAGATATCTCTTGACTTCAGAAAGTCAATAGACTCAAACTTCTTGACCTGGTGAAAATATCACCATAGCAGTTCGCTGTCGTAGAACCAGGTAGTCAATCTGAGTATTTTCCTTGGAATTGAGATGTCTCCAGTTTCCCTTCTTTCTACAATTCCTACAATGTTCCTACAATGAAGGCTCTTCAGTAGCTTAGTTCACATCTCCCATGCATATTTTTGTTGGTTTTCAATAATATCCGAGTGTGACTTTAAGAAAGCAAGCGACAACTTCCAAGAAAGACTTAGGAAAAATTGTCCTAACTCACTGCACATATCCAATGGACCTTTGCAAGACGTTACAAGATAATCTAGGAATTCACAATTATGTGAGAAATTCAATTCTAATAATACATTTGGGGTTTAGGTGCACGGACCTGTAAACCAGATGGATTCCTCATGGTGGGCAGCCAACACCTGGTGCAGTTCTTTTCATGTTAAATGTCTCTGTAGCACTTGGTGTCACTATCTGCCTCTGGTTTCCTGAAATGCTTCTGAGGCTTTGGGGCACTGCCCGTTGGTCACTCCCTTTATTTGTCTGATGTCATTCTCCTCTCATTTTGCTGTTCTGCTCCTTAAATGGTGAGGGCTTCTTCACTGAATCTCTTCTATTCCTAATCTCTCTGCATTGCTGAGAAACGTCAGTCAGGTTTGTTTGGTGAGAGGAAATTCAAATCTTAGTCTGCTGCATCCAAAAAAATGTTCATGGCCAGAAAGATGCCACTTACCTGGCTTTGCAGGCCTTGCAAAGTTAAAACACCAACCGTAACTGAGTACTTTCCCTTCAGGGACCTATATATTTATAGTTTCAACTAATAGCAATGTCTCTTTAACCTCCCCTCTAGCAAAGCAGTCATCAGATCTAATCGACTCACTGTCTTAAACTCAGCTTTTGTCTGTCCTGCTGTTACCTCAGTCCAGGTTACAGCATGTCTCCTAAATATCTCGAACTAGTTTTTCTGATAATGCCAACTTTTCTTTTTTTTTTTTTTTTGAGACAGAGCCTCAAGCTGTCCCTCTGGGTAGAGTGCCCTGGCATCACAGCTCACAGCAACCTCTAACTCCTGGGCTCAAGCGAGTCTCCTGTCTCTGCCTCCCAAGTAGCTGGGACCACAGGCGCCCGCCACAACGCCCAGCTATTTTTTGATTGCAGCCATCATTGTTGTTTTGGCAGGTCCGAGCTGGGGATTTGAACCCGCCACCTTAGGTGTACGTGGCTGGCGCCTTAGCCGGTTGAGCTATAGGCGCCGAGCCTATGCCAACTTTTCTTCAGTATAGTCTATTAGTTATGCTTCCTTTAGAAGTATCATCCCATGATGTAAGGCTGAACACCCTCTTCTCTATATTCTAGAAATACATTTGTAGAATAAAATCTAGGCTTTTCTCTTGGAAGTATGGTTTGGTTGGCTTATTGGTGCCCTCTCGCACCGGCCTGCCATACGAGTGTTTCTTTCCTCTGGAAATATGCCAGGGTAGTTTCAGCCCCAACCTAGTGTGAGCTGCTCCATTTGCCTAGAAATACTCACATGTCAAGTCTGAGACCGAGTCACCTTCTCTGGGAAAATTGTCTCTATATCCTCTGGACCTACTGAGTCTCCAGTGCCTTGAACATGAACATTTTGTTCAGATATCTGGGATACCTCTGATCTTTGTTTCAACATATCTGCTTAGTTGGGTTGTGCTAGCTTGTGGCTTATTTTACGATATGGACCTCATTTTATTCATCTTGTCAATTTGGACATCTAACTAGTATAGTACACAGAAATTTTCAATATATTTTGGTAGATCCCATGAATGAGGAGATGGAAACATCTTCAGGGTGACAAGGTTCCTTCAGTTTAGTTTATGACGTAGGCCATTGGCTTCCCACTACCTTTACCACTAAGTGAAACTTCCGTGGTTTTCCCTCCCATATCCCACAACTACTTTGCTTAATAAATACATCGCAATTCATTTCTCCATTTTTACCAATACAAAACATACACCTTCCAGTCACCACTTTTCTTTTTGAAATGGAGTAGATGAACTTTGTTACTATGATTTGTTATAAATTGAGCCAAAAGGAAAGGAGCTTTAACTGCTTTATGCAAGTGTGTGAGTACATTATGATTTCCAGCTGGCCTTTCAAAATATTGATCATGGCTATCCCTGAGGATCGCATTTTTAAAAAATAGTTCCATAAATATATTTTAGTGCAAATCATATGCTGCAAGTTATAACTGCTAACAGGCTTGTTGCAAGTTTGGTATTGCACAGTTCTCACCGATGTTGTTCATAAAGATCATGGTTCACAAAAATCAAGGCGGTCATAGAGTTGTGCATTCCACAAGCTTCATAGTCACATGAAGTGTGCTGTCCTGCTCATGAAAGACTACAAGAAAGAGACTATGAATTCGTATAACATCCATATGTAAACTAATGCAAAGAAAAGTTGAAACAAGATCCTTAAAATGGGCAGCGCCTGTCGCTCAAGGAATAGGGCACTGGCCCCATATACCAGGGATGGAGGGTTCAAACCCAGCCCCAGCCAAAAACTGTAAAAATTACAAAAAAAAAAAAGATAAAAAAGATCCTTAAAAGCCTTCATTAAAAAAAAATAAGAATGAGCTACAGTCATTTTTCTCAGCATGTGAATCCCTGGCTGTGTGGGGACCCGGTGAATATTCATGGCTGTATTAGTTGGACTTCAGGGTGCAGAAGGGACTTCCTCCTTTCTTTCAGAGGGACAGCAGAAAACACTGGGTTAGAGGGAGGTAAGTGCTACATGGTTTAGTTTTATTCTGCAATTTTTGAAGAATATATCTTGAATATGTTAAATTGTGATATTTGAGGTTTTAAGCCCTCTTTTTGACTCTTTCTAGCTTTTGATAATTTCTTTCTAGTTTAGAGATTACTGTGATTACTCCCTAATAATAGTAACAGTAGATGATGAAGCATTTATTGTCATACTTCTTGGTGCTTTTAAAATCCAGCTATTTCTTTTAATCCTTTCAATAAATTTTTGTCCCAGAACTTAACAAGCAATTAATTCCTTCCCCCTACCCCCCAGGTCCCTTGCGATAGAGCGTGAGGAGTTGGGAAGGGAAGATTTATTTAGAAGAGCCACTGATGACTTTGCTCCCCTGTTCTTGCCGTACTATAAACTGCTAAAACAACAGTATTTGGAGGGAGAGGGGCCCCTTTGTTTTATCTCATCAACTTTCTACCAAGTCCTAATAGGAAATGTAACCATCTTATTATATTGTTTATCTGTTGCTGAAGTAGGTATGGAAGGAGATGGGAGGGGGTCCACAGAGTTTAGAAAGATGAGGTCTTTTTCTTACAATGACTAACACAGCACCCTGATTATTTAGATCACCTGTTATCGTAGACGTGGTCCTGCCTAGAACAAGTAGATTGTGACGCTGCCTTAGACCTCCTCTTGTCCATGCAGCTAATCGTTTTGTGTGTTGTTTGTTTGTGTAGCTGAGAACTGCAGTACTAAGGAACTCATTTTCAGGGCAACAGACATGTTTTCTTTGAACCAGGGTCTGCATAATGAGGATGGAAACTTTCATAAGGAAGACGAGGAGTTCCGGGGTAGGGTTCTGATGCTGAAAAATGAGAAAATGTGCCTCTCTTGAATGGTTTACAGTTGAATCTGAGCCAGATCGGGGAATGTGCTGATTTTTGCAAACTTAAGTGAGAGTGAGAGAGAGGGAGCTCTCACCCCAGCTGAGCTGTTCTAATCTGGGCAAGAGAGAATACTGATAGCTCAGTTAGCTGATCTCTAGGGAGAATCTCCTCATCGGGACCAGAGCATGTGTGTGGGGGAATGAATTCAAGGGCATTATGGGAGGCATCCAGGAGACTCTGATTTTTGCTAACTGAAAAGGCAGAAAGTCAGAAGCCACCCCACCAGAGTTAACATCTACCCAATGGTGTTCAGGAAGGCAAGAATGGAACTATGAAGCCTTTCTCTGCATTGTTTGAACGTTGCCATGGTGATAGTTTCTAGCAGAAGTTACATGTTTTTTTTTCAATCCTCCAAAGCAGCAAGCAGTATTTCCTTCTCCTCTCCGCATCCCTCTCTATTTGCCTCCCCCTAACTCCTTCCCGTCCTTCCCTCCTCCCCGTCCTTTCTTTTGTTCTCAAGTTCCTCTATCATTGCCTATTAATCACACACAAAAAATAATAATAATTGCCACTCTAAGAGGTTGATTTTAGGGGGAAAGCGAGTCAGGCAGAGGTTCACTCCTGCCCAGGTTTCTGTCCCCCACCCCTCCCAGTCTGTTTATGTATTAAAGACCTAATTAGACTGAAGCTGTGGATGGAAGCAGGGTTGGGACTCTCCCGTGTTGGTAGGACACAGAACATATTATAAAGGTTGGTGTTGTGGCGATATGTTAATTGAATCGCTCCAGGCAAGTGCGGAGCAGCCGTCTCTGACAATTAGAAAGAACAATGGCTTTACTATGAGGGAGCCCAATCTCTTCCCCAGTGGAAGGATTAGCATGCACTTCAGGTCCCTGGAAGGTTCCTGTGGACCGAGAGAGATCTGCACTTGGAAAAGCCTCCTGTCTCTTTAAAGCTAGACTTCTGCCTCTCCTCTAAGCTAAGTTCACTGCCAAGAAAGAGGAATGAAAGGACAGAGTGAGATCAGGTTTGGTGGGCTGGTGGGGAATCCTGGTGTCGACCTGAGCCGTAGGATATATTACAGGGATGTGAGGAAGAAATCTTTGCCTGCTTAATGCACGTGGCCGGTGAATTGTGAAATGGGTCTCATTAGAGCCTTTCACATCCCGGCATGCGCCCAAGTGCTTGGCCGGCACAGCGCCATCACTTCAGGTCCGACCCTTCTGCTGTTCACTGCAGCCAAAAAGGGACAGAGGCTCTGTCTGTCTCAAAGCCTCCAGTCCCATCTCTCTCTGTCTACTGTTCATTGTAAGGCTCCTCTGGCCATTTCAGTCCAGCCGGGGATGAGGCCCGGCATATCCTATAGGTGTTTATAGAGAGGAAATATAAAGAATTTTGAGCATCAGTGATGGGTTTGAGGCAGCCAGTGGGTGCTGACACCCAGACCTCCTCTCTCTCTCCCTGGGCTGCATTGAAGCTGTGTGGAGGCTTCTCTGCAAATATGCCAGGATACTCACTTGGAGGAGAGGATGGGTATAGTTCAGGGCCAAGTAAGTCATCAGGGCCTTCTTCTACGTCAGAGTTGATGGAGCTCTTAACTTTTTTCTCAGATTCATATAGTAAAGATTTAAAATGAAATTGTATTTTCCAAGGCACAGTATTGGGAAGATTAATAATTGCTGTCTGCTGAGTATGACTGTGTATCAGGTAGTGTGGTCCTCTCGTTTCGAATGTCCTATGGTTCTACAAGGTTGATATAAAGTCATAGACGTATGAGTGAGACTGATAGGAGACCTGTCACTTCTCAGATTTGCAGTTCAGGGTAATTTACTCAGAAAACCTCAACTTTCTTATTTTCAACCTGAGAACAACTATAGTACAGGGTGGTGGTGAATTGTAATTGCAATAAAATGCATGTAAAGCTTTTAGCAGACTGCTTGGCACATAAAAAATGCTCAAGCTATTATTTGGAAAGATGTAAGAGACATTTTCTTACAACATTATTGTGAAATAATTACTAGGCACGTCCTTCAGAAAGAAAGGTGTTAAAAGTAATTAAGAGCAGATTGTTGAATAAAAAAGGGAAAACATCAGAGTTTGAAATGGTAAGATTCCTAATGTTTTCCGTATAGCTCTATAGTTTGAAAGCAGAATTGATAAGATCCATAAACGCTTTTTTGCATTCATTCTGGGGAGATGATTTTCAGTCACTCAGCTTGGAGTTTTTGTGTGGGATGGATCTCTTGCAGCTGTGTACGTTATGATGCTTTAGATTGGACATTTAAAAAAATATATAACTAAGTTAAGAAAAAGAAAACCGATACTTGTAATTGAAAAGTCTTACAGTACATGGAGTTCAGGTATAATATGATCCAGGGGTTTACCGTGTCCCAGGAATTCCTGCTGTATTTTCTCTGTACTTGGCTTAGGCCTCCTGAACACCCCATTTTCATCACTGATTTGCACTCCTTCCACCAGCAACCAAAAAAAGAAGATGGGGTTTTGTCTCAGTGTTCCCACAGAGCACCCTGAGATCTCAGCAGAGCAGATTGGCTTCCATCATTTACTCACTTACAGACCATCACTGGCTTCAAGAGAATGTAGTTGAGGGTCAGGTGCATCCACAAATGAAATTTGGGGGCTCTTGAGAGATGACAGGTGGTAGGTGCTAGAGAGGAAACCACAAATTCCTACCTACCATGTTTCCCCCCAAATAAGACACTGTCTTATATTTATTTTTTCTCAAGAAGACACACTAGGGCTTATTTTCAGGGATGTCTTATTTTTATTAAGTATAATACAACAATCTACATTTATTCAAATACAGTTAAGTCATCTTCTTCTGGAACCTGACAGGGGGAGCCTACCTTGTTGGTGGGGCTGGCGCTAGTGATGCGTGAACTCCTTTCCCCTAGTTGTTCACACGTGTGCAATAGGATGCCTGCGACCGCAGTTATTACACATGCATCCATGCAAGTGTGAATGGCTCAGAGAAAGGAGCTGTGGCAGATGAAAGGTATTCCAGTCTTCACCACTCTGTGCCAAAATGCATGGCATGGAGCAGTATCTGCCTAGCTATGCCCATCACTAGGTCTTATTATGGGGTAGGGCTTATATTTAACAAATGCATAGAAATCCTGCTAGGGCTTATTTTTTGGGTAGGTCTTATTTTCAGGGAAACATGGTACCTGGGTCTGGTGACAAACAGAAGAGCAGTTGCTGTGTTTAACAGTATAATGCGCTATGAGGGTTAATCTGGTTTGTACCTCTCTGTAATACTATGTTGAGTACAGGTGCTGGAGTTTTGTTCTTCCTGCAAATCTGTCGCTATCAATTTTTGAGTGAAGCAGTTTTGTTTGCATTCATGCTCTTTTTACTTTATTCTCATCTCTTAGGGAACAGGATTTTGTTCTGAAAAGGAGTTTCCAGGCTTTTCTGGAAATGAGGAAACACAAGCAAGCACAAAAGAATCCTCCTAAGTCAGTAACTGTTCACTGGTGGAGGCCCTTTCAACTGGCTTGCACATGCACACTCCTGGGTGGCCTGCACCAGCCGTGGGCATGCTTCTATCCAACTCTAATTTAATCTAAGTTATCACTGCGGAGGTCTCAGCAGTGGCACAGTCTACCCCTGGTCTCTTCACTCTGCCTGCCCAGGGATAGTGATTCAGACAATGTGGTACAAACACTTCTGCTTCTTCATACGAAGGGTGAAGGAAGTAATTGTGGGCTTTGGATACAACCGTGTTTGTTAAGGTCTAGTCAGAGCACTGACTGCTTGCCACCTTCTAAGACTGGGAATTGTATCTTTTGAAGTCTTACTATTCTGCATTTCATATTGAGAACACTATAGAAACTTAATTCATACTTAATGTAGTGTCATACTCAGTATAAGGAATCAGACCAAGTTCATCTGCTTCTCATAAAAACTATTAGAAAGCAAATGGCTGGGGGAGTCTGTTTTTCCTGAAAAGTTAAAAGAATGAAGAAGGCTGCCACGTGTTGACCACTTGCTGAATGGTGGGAATTGTAACAACTTACCTCACATATCTTAACTCATTATACACTTATGACAACTATATTAATAAAAGTAAAAATATCAGTAATAGGTAACAATTTTGTAGGGTGATTACTATGTGTAGGTGTTGTTCTAAATATTTTACCTTTTTAAGAGGTAAAATCTCCAAGCAGATATGCATCCTTTTGGAAGGTGAGGAAAGGGAAGCTCAATGCCACAGAGCCAATAGATGGCCGAACTTGACTTTAAACCTCTGGACAACCCAGTGGCTTTTCTGTTCTACTGTGCTGCCTTTCATGTGAGACTACTTACTTCTACTGCTACTACTAATAATACATATAAATGCCCTGTAACTCTTTCCTTTAACATCATTGCTTATTTTTCCCCTTTTCCTTTCTGGGGTGATCTTAGCTTTAACAACTTCTGATGGTATTTTTCAGCCTCTAGTTTGGCTAGGGTAGCTGCCCAGACACAACTCTGGTTATCTGAAAGTAAAGCTCATCCTGCACCATTTTCTTTTTTTTAAATATATATCAACCACTTGGGTTCACCGTAAATAAGCCACAAAGTCTTTATGTGTTTAAAGTTAGAAAGAGTGAAGAAACATTTCATATTGCACGGTCCCTGGTGACTGAACTTTGAACACCTGTGCAGATATTCGGAGTCGGCAGGCCTCCCTTAAGGTGCGACGAGGGTAATCGTCACAAGCTTAGCTGCAGAGGCTGCAGCATGTATTTCGTGACTCCTTAGCAACCATCAGAAGACTCCTTCTCCGTATACAGAGAAGGTGACTTGGCCCTTGATCCAGAGCTCTTAAAACTCTTGACTCTTTACCCACTGGAATGGTATGTGGGAGAGGCAGGAATAATATAGTCAGGACACAGTCATGGCTGCCTGTTCCAAGAACGCACATTGGAACTGGTTTCAGTTCTCCTGGGCATTGGGCCACATCAGAGGCAATGGCCCCAATCAGCTTCCTTATACCTTCAGCGTATCACCCTTGATTTTGCTTATGACACGGGCACTGCAGCACCAGGGAAGGCAGGCCCAACACAGTGTGATTGCATGATCCACAGACACAAGGACTTGCTCACCTGCTCACACACACACAACCCCAACCAGTTCATCTCCATGTCCCGAATTTCCACATGCCTTCTCCTGAACCCCTTCTAGAGACATGGGCCACTTACCTTTCTCTGCTAGTCAAGATACAAGGGGAAAAAACTGCATTCCAGTCAGCAAGCTGTGAATTCAGGGCGTAGTTTGACATCTGAGAATTTTTCTCTTTATTGCCCACTACATAATTCTACCAACTCTTCCTATGCAGAGACTATAAAGCCACTTTGATATGAGTTATGACTTCTTATCCCAAATCTAAATTAAAAAGAAAAAACATAGAATACTTTGTGCTCTTTACTACTTTGTGATAGCTAAACCACTACCTTCTGTCCCTTGGGGCTGGCGAAACAGAGAAGCTTCTTACTTCTGATTGTCTATAGAATGTGCCCTTCCCTACCCCGACTCGGAATTTTAGCCCTTAGTACTAGCCAAGCCCAAGTAACTATAACTGCACCCCATTTGCCTTTCCCCATCTCATCACCAGTTATGTGTCCTCCACAGGCATTGGTTTCCGGCGACTCTCCTGCCTCACCTATAAAATAAACGTCCTGCCCTGGAACGTGGCCGTCCTCCAGGCAGCCCCTGTGTCTCAGCTCCACCTCTGCTGTACTTGAGCATACCAGGAGGATTTTCATGTCCAGGATTCTGCCCCGTGTGGGTTTCTGTTCTAAGTGCTTATTATCTGTTTCCTCACCTAGACTGGAGACTGAGGGGAGCCCCTTGACTCACCCCTGGTCCCTCCAGGCCACAGACACAGCCAAAGCTGAATGTACGCTTTGTGCTTAAAGAGAAGGCTCCAATTCACAAGCTTCCAACTGCCGATCTTAAAAAAAAAAAAAAAAAATTAAATGTAAATATAATACTATTTTAAAAATAGATTTTCATTGCCTTTTCTAATAGCCCCATAGACTCCACTTGGGGCTGGGTAATCTTCTCCATGCGGGATGCCCACTCAGCAGTGTGGAACTCTCTTTTGCTGAATACGCTATGGTGTCTCTTTAGGGAGTTGCTATTCAATGAGCAATAATTCCGAGCCCTAGGTTTCCTGTGTCTGTTTGCTAGCAGGGATGTGGGTCTCCCTAGTCAAAGCTCAGCCCTTGTGGGCCCGACTGTGCTGGCGTCTGCAGAGAGCGTCTGCCTTTGTTGTTCCATGGTATAGAAATGGGTGGCATTCTCAAGATTTCCCATGGAAAATGCTGATGTTTACAAAACGGTTTTTTCCTCAGCATCCCATTTTGTTATGGTTATAAGAAACATGATGAAGTTGTAGCCCTCAGTGTCTTGAAACTCCTGCCTGTGTGTGCATATTGTCCGGTGCGTAGCAATGATTCCCGAAACTAATCCACCACGGGGGCATAAGCTTGCAATAACCAACAGGGGCAAGGAGCAAAGGATAGTGCATTTTTTCACAAAATGTCTATACAATTTAAAAGACAGCCTCAATTTTTTTCTTGTTATTTCACCGGGGACAAAATGTCCTTTCATTAAAAGTGAATGATAGTGATAGTAGATGATAATTAAAAAAAATTCCTTTCCCATATCATTACTTGGCAAGATAAGTTTTTGACAAGTAACACCATGTCCATTATTCACTTCCATACTCTATCTGGAAGTGTGATCTCTCACCCTCAGGCCATGGACAGCCACTGGTCTGTGTCCTGTGAGACGCTGGTGTAGACCTCTGCCTCCTCTCCCACCCTGCCTTCCCCTGTCCCCCCCCCCCGACACCTCCATGTCCATAGAAAAATTGTCTTCCATGAAACTTAGGAACCGGGTCATGTAGCAGGAATTGAGTGTCAGGCAATGGAGCTTTATCTGTATTTTTAGCACCAGCCACCCCCATGACCATCACCCCCTACCTGTTGAAAAATTGTATTCTGGGTAACCCGTCCCTGGTGCCAGAAAGGTTGGGGACTGCAGGTATAGGACCCTGCCATAAAACATAAAAATTAGAGCCCGTGAGAAAAACTACGAGCAGCTGTTTGCAAATAAAGTAGAGAATATGGGTCCATGTCATGGCGGCTTCGCCAGCAGCATCTTTTTAATAGCTGTTTCCCACTGCTAAGTACCATTGTCAAAGACAGCATGCCAGGGCAGTGCTGCTACCCTCTGGCCATGCCACTCTGTGCACGTACATTGTGCCTCTTTTCTCTGAGCTTTCTCTTTCTGTAAGATGAGGGTTTTGATTTAGATGCTCTCTAATATTCCTTTTAGCTGTGTAAGAGTCTGAGACATTTCACCGAACTATTTGCAGAACTATTTGCAGGTAAAAAGAACCCTCTTTGCCAGGAGAATGGAACTGCATTTCCCCGTCCCCATCCCCAGACACTCTGGCTGCTTATTTCCTTTCTTTGCGTCTTCTTGCCCTTCTTTGTCCCCTTCGTCATACTTCCCAAATGTATTTCTTTTCCTTACTGTCCAGGTCCGGCCAAGCCCTTCTCTGCATTGCAATTGCCTTTGGTGTTGTGTGTGTGTGTGTGCGCGCACGTGTGTGGCTATTCCGCAGGGTAAGCACTTAATTTCAGCCTAGCTCCCACTAATTAACTACAAAATTAAGTAGGTGAATTCATCGATTCAGCACTTGGTTTGATGTTTATATTAACTCATTGAAAGGGAAGCCCTGGATGTGGCCAGAGTGAGGCTTGACGGGAATCTTCGCCTCCCTCTGGACTTCCCCACACTGGATATCTGTTTTGCTGTTTCTCAGAAGCATTTCCACATCTGGGGTGCAGCCAGAGGACTGAGGCCGCATCAGATGGGAATTCCCTTCTTTGTGACCACAGAAACGATCTTTACTTGTTCCTCTTCTTCCCTCACGTACTTGCCGTAGCTTGAGTTCTACTTTTAATGCACCTGGGGAATTCTCTTAAGATGACGGCTGAGATTAAAAGGATGTGTCCAAAATCAGATGCCCTCATAGCCAATGCCCGCCCATCTCTCACCACATGGGGAAAAAGGGCCTACACACCTGGATGAAATCTTTACCTTCTTTCTATCAGAAAGAACTGAGCGTGTAAAAGGATCCTACACGCCACCTCAGAGCAATTGATTAGTTTTTTAGAAAAAGTATTGGCATAACATCTATTTCATTTTTTGTTTCCAGCAATCATGTCCTTTTTCATTCTTCTTTGACTTAGCACATAATAACCGCAAGTAAACAGCGGATTACGGTGGCCATTTGTCACAGAACCGTGTTTACCTATTTTTGGACATTTCCCCCCATGTATGAGGGATTTGTGACTTCTTTCAAACCCCTGCAAATAGTATCTAGCTGATAAAATATGTTTTATGATTACATAGTCGGGAACACGGTTTGTAATAGAGGGAGAGCCGTCGTGAAGAGCTCTTTTCTTGGAGCCCATCCAAGCAGTTCGGTAACTTGTCTCAAGTAATTGGATTAAGAGAAAAATGTTGTTCTAAATATATGTTCTCTGATTTTCTAGACCTTCTGTACTTTGTGCCCCTGTTAAAAAGTCCTGAACTAAGTGCCGTTGCCTTGGGGTAATTTATTTGCTCTATTTATTGAATTGCATGCACGGATTATTAGGGTAAATTGCTTTATTTTCTCATTCGAGCATTAATCGTCTCTGCCCTTGTCCCCCAGCACTTCACACACACCCCTACCATGGCATTATCACATCATTTAGTAATTATATGTTTATTATCCACCCCCACCCTGATGCTGCATCTACTCAGGGAGCCACACTTGCTGTTTTTTAATGTTCCTCTTTGATATACATTGGGTACTCAATCAATGATGAAAGACAATCAAGGAAATCGTGAACACAAAATTTGTTTAAAGCCACTTTTAATTTTTCTGATAATAGTATAGTTTGAATTTTGTAGTAAACTCATCCTTTGCAAACTTGATTATCACAATGTTTTGAATTTTGTGTCTAATAGTCCTATTAAACCCATTCTATGAATTTGTGTTTTAAGAAGGTATTGTGAGTTTTTAATCATATTGGCAAATGGTTTTTAAAATATGATTGAATCAATATAACTCAGCCAAATTAGTCGTTTCTGCTTAGTCAATAATTTTTTCCAAGTTAAACAGTAAGCTCTACTCATTTTAGCGCAACTATTTTTTATTTGTAAATTTATTCAGAGAGAGAGAGGAACAGAGATAGAGGAGAGCAAGGTCAGACTGGTTTGCCTTCAGTGGATCAAATTAAATTGATAATTGTCAAGCTCCTTGTAACTTCTCATAGTATAAACCTAAACATACAATTTTATTCTAAACTTTCCCATTCAAATTTTAAAAATTCTCATATAATAATTGTTTTAATTTATACATACACAGTTGGGTGTGTACGCACACACACAGAGGTATACATACATGTTCCTTGACATAAAAAACGTCAGAAGTTCTGAATTCTCCTTCTCATGTTGTTCTGTACAAGGCATAATAGCAGGATATTGTCATTGAAAACATGGAGTGTGAGAGGTCAGAGGATCATGAAGAGGGTTTTCTACATTTTTACAAACTGACTTATTTTCTTTATGAAGGAATATTTGTTGCTCATTTGATAATTATGCAAGAAAATGTTATTTCAGGTCACGTGCTTTTGAAAGCCAGATAGTATTGTTTTCATTGTTTCTTACTGAGATTATAGACCAACTAAAATGTTTTTTAAAATGTGCTATATAAAGGCCCGGCATGGTGGCTCACGCCTGTAATCCTAACACTTGGGGAGGCTGCGGTGGGTGGATTGCTTGAGCTCAGAAGTTCAAGACCAGCCTGAGCAAGAGCTAGACCCCATCTCTACTAAAAATAGAAAAAACAAGCTGGCCATTGTTGAAGGTGCCTATAGTGCCAGCTACTTGGGAGGCTGAGGCAAGAGGATCTCTGAGCTCAAGAGTTTGAAGTTGCTGTGAGCTGTGACACCATGGCACTCTACCTAATGTGATACTCTACTCAAAACAAACAACAGCAAAATAAATAAAGAAAAATATAAATGTTCACACTGCCTTCCATTTGAGAACGTACTTGCTACTAAAATTTCAGCTGTTAACATCTTTCTGCAGGCTTGCTCTGAGGATTAGTTTGATTAAAGCATCTGTACTGTAAACATCTTACGGCAGTTGGAGTATAATAATTGATTAAGATAAAATAGAGTTTCACAAAGTAATATTTGGTACATGGCCAGTTTTGATACAATTGCATAATAGTGGATTTAAAGGAAATGAATGTGTTTGCCAGAGTAAAATCTGCTGTGTCAGTGTAGGAGAAGAGAGTCATATAGAGAGCTATCAATTGGAGTCACAGAATTTGAATTTGTGCAGAAAGAAGTCTTTTTGAAAGATAAAATTATCATCCAGAGGATTTTTCCCCTGTAAGACACTAATACATTTGGTATCCTGTCTTTGTAGGGACAGGAAAAGGGAATGAATCATAGTTTTACACTCTGTTTGTGGAGTTTGTATAATTTAACTATTATTTGTAGGTTGAGACGTTTCACCAAAAGAAGTTGTTTCATGGCAATTATGATTTCTCACTGGCACTAAGTGTGTTTTTCTGCACTCAGTGTTGATTAGCCCTGGGTGTGATCATTCTTTCTCTTACATCTTAGACACCTTAAAACAATGTTTTAAAACTCCACTCCTGTAATTTTTGATTTACTTCGGGGAGTTCACAGAATCCATCTCCTGGTTTTTGGTTAAAAGATAGGTGATTCTTAGAATAAATTTACATGGAATTCTACAAAGCTGGAATTCCGAGCTCCTTTATTATATATTTTTCATGGGCTTAAAGTTTTGGATTGGGCAATCAGACATAGATGCCCATTTTTCCCCCTGACATTCATATTACCTTGTTCCTTGAGTACATGGTTTGGGATTCATAGTATCCCATAGCTGGTAGATGACTTTTTCTTGTTTACTTTAGGCCATTGGAGAAAAATGTTTACTATTAAATTGCTACCAGATAGCTCTTTTTCTCACTGAAATATCAAAATGTTTTTCCATTATTGGTTCTGTTTTCTTATGTCATGTCTACTTAATGAAAACCTCACTAAGCCTTCTGGAACTTCTGAATACGTCTCTGTTTAGTTTCTGTTTAATTTGGGAAGAGTCTGCTGTCATGTGTAGATAATGGTTTAATGTGTCATGCCAAGGTTTCTCTGATATTTTATAGTGCTGAATCTCAGATAGAACCCTTTGGAGCAGGTCTCAATGCTAGCATGACTGGCATTATATTAATAACTGAATGAGTGGGAGATAACTCACGTGGCCTGCTCACTGTGATTCATTCTTGTTTTGTCAAATAATAGGATAGGATAGAATAAAAAGTTACCATGTGACTCCTGGAGTGTAGGAACAAAAGATTCTTTTTTGAGAAAGATTCACGTGTCCTCACCCCCATTGACAAATGGGGGTCAATAGTCAGAGCCAATGGAAGTGGAGGATAAGTATGTCATACCCCAGTAAAGAGTTTAGGAGTGAGCAGCTTTAGTAGCTCCAGAAAGCAGGGCAAATCCAAAATTCACATTCATCCGGGGTCAAGACCTGAACGTATCTGACTTAGATTAGCTCAGCACAAGTCATTAAGAGTCCGTTATGTGTTAGGCTAGCCGCTGTCAGTTTAAGCTAGCTTTGAAATCCAGATATTACGTAGAGTCTTTTTTTTTTTTTATTAAATGATAGCTGTGTACATTAATGCAATCATGGGGTACAGTGTGGTGTTTTCATATATAATTTGAAATATTTTCATCAAACTGGTTAACATAGCCTTTATGTCATTTTCCTAGTTATTATGTTAAGACGTTTATATTCTACTTTCAGAAAGATTCACTTGTACCCTTGTAAGATAAACCACAGAGGTAATCCTTCCAATCAACCTCCCTCAACCCATCCTCTCCCCTTCCTTCCCCTCCCCTCCCACCTTCCCATATTCTTAGGCTATAGTTAGATTATAGCTTTCATATGAAAACTATAAATTAGTTTCATAATAGGGCTGTGTACATTGGATACTTTTTCCTCCATTCTTGTGATACTTTGCTCAGAAGAACATTTTCCAGCTCCATCCATGTAAACATGAAAGAGGCAAAGTCTCCATCTTTCTTTATGGCTGCATAGTATTCCATGGTGTACATATACCACAGTTTATTGATCCATTCGTGGATCTATGGGAACTTGGGCTTCTTCCATGACCTGGCAATTATGAACTGGGCTGCAATAAAATTCTGATACATAGAGTCTTAAAGTTAGTCAGGAGAGAAGAAATTTAACTTTCACCCCCCACCTTTGTGTGCAGTGCTTTAAAGTAATTCATTTAACCCTTCTGAAGCTGTCTTTCCTAATTTGTGAAATAAATCCTCTGCTCTCTCTTCTACATTGAGTTGTTGAAAGGATGGAAATAGGGTAAGAGAGGAAACTGCAGTTTTTTTGCATATGAGATCCTTTGGGTTTACAGTGCGCTGGATGGGAAGGAGGCGTTGGGGATTGGATTTGGTTTGAATAGCAAACTAGTTGCTTTACCTTAGGTAGTAAGGTAATCGGGGGTGGGAATGTTGATGAAAATTATTTGGGAATACTGAAAGTATATCCAACCCTTTCGTGTATGAAATCCTCTTGCGATTTAAAAAAAAAACAGCTCAGATTGAGTGTGTATAACTTTTGTAGCAACACCTGGGTTATAGGAGATTCTCACATATCAGTATACTTAGCTTTTCAACACTAGCCATCTTATTAAGGAAGGAAGATTTTTTTTTCAAAAGCCATTAAATCTGGCTTTCCCAAATTGTTTATATACACTCTGACGATCAAAATCATTCTACCTAAAAAGTCAATGATCTAGTTAATTGCTGCCGTAGACCCAAGTAGCAGAAATTTTTGTTTATCGAATCCTCAGCTTGCAATCAACTGGCAAAGAGCAAGTGCATGAAAATAAAAGCCAGTGGTTCCTCTTTTCCCCTGTCTCTTCACCTCTACTTCATTGTCAGAAGGATTTGGGGTTCTTAGGTTGTTTCAACCGAACAGAGGCTCCATGCGTGAAATAGAATGGGATTTTTTTCTCTGTTCAAAAGAAAGAGCATGAGATGGGTAGAATGTAATCCCCCCAAATTAGTATGTTTATGTCCTTACACACAGGACATGATGCTTCATCATGTGACAGTATTTACAGCTTATGACTAGAAAGAAGTCATTAAGTTCAAAGGAGCTCTTTCAGGTGGGCCCTGATCCGAAATTACCTGTGTCCTTTTGGAAAGACTAGATGAGCAAACAACAAGGAGGTGGCCATCTTCAAGCCAGAGAGAGAGGCCTCAGAAGAAACCAAACCTGTAGGCAATGTGATCTGGAACTTCTACCCTCCAGAACAGTGAGAAAATAACTTACATCATTGATGCTGCCCAGGGTGTGGGGATTTGTTACAGCAGCCCTAGGAAACGAATCTGATGACAATGCAGGTTTTCCTTAACTGGAGTGGAGAGTTTATCAGAAAAGAAATAACCTCACTTCTGTACCCACCTAAAGGAATGCATCCTCCCCTCTCACAACCAACAACCACAAGCCATCAGCCTGGCTGTCCACTGGAATGGAAGGGGCAGGAGCACAAGAGCTGCTCTTTCAGGGGAAGCCTTCAATTAACCTAGAAGCCCCACGCATGGGTCAGTTTTGCATATTCTGGATAATTTAGATTTCTTCTATGGGGTAGAAAGAAGACTTCTCCTTCACCTCCAGAAGGTTCACTGGAAGATCAATTTACAATAAGCCTGGTTAGTAAGAGAAAGAGATTACAAATTTATTTACTATGCACACAGAGAAGAAAATCAGAGAGCGATTACCCAGTTTCCCAGTGAGGCCCGGAAGTTTGTATGCCCTTATTGTAGTGGGAAGGGAGAGATGAATGATGTAGGTAATTCTGTAGAGAGGCTGTCAATGGTTACCCGGGAAGATGTGGATGTGGAAAATAGATTGACTTATAAATGATTTTCATTGGAAATTAAATTAGCCTGAGAGACAGTTTTAAAATGGGTTGGGTCTGGTCTGGTTGCCTGCCTGCTCTTCTTCCCTGCAATATATTGAAATATGGGTCCATCTGGGCTTTTTGCAGATTGAGGGGAAAAAGCCCCTTCCAATGCCTCTTGACCTCAATGGGCCTTTAATTCAAAATACACTTTATAACAAGGAGTCATATTTGGGGGTGAAATTCCCTGAGTCCCTTCACTTCCATCTTGCTCTTTGTTCAGTAGAAGCTGGGTTTTGAGAGGAAGTTCTAAGTCTTAAATAAGGGACTTACTTGCTAGTTGTTCCAGAATTTGTCTCAGAAAGATGAATTGTTCATGCCCTCCTCTGAGTTACTAAAATTGGTTAGTAACAAATTTTTCTTGGAGAAAGGTATACATAAAAAATACCATTGCTTGGAGCCCCCCAAACCTAGACTACCACTACTCTATGATTTATACATTGTTATTCACTATGTAATATATCATGAAACACACTGCAGGTTAAATAAAGAAGAAAGAAAAGGTGAACTTCTGTTAGTTGGATTTTTTGTTTTTGTAGAGTAGTCCGTTTGGAAAGATAGAGTGTTACAGCTCAGCCAGGTTCATTGCCCACTGCTCAAGAGGAAGCCAGCACACGAGACAGCAGGTGTTGTTACAGCAGAGAAAGGGTTAGATATTGTAGGTGCCTTGGGAGGAGATGGGAAAAATTTCCCAAGTCTGTTTCCCTGAGAATTTGAGAGAAAGGGTTTTTAAAGAGAGTTTGGCAGGCAACGGGCTGGGCAATGCGTCTGCTGTTGGCTGGGTTCAGAGTGGAACCGTAGGGTTGTGGAAACTGTCTTCGTACACGGAATCAGTTCCTGGTTGGGGGTGGCAAGACCAGTTGAGAGTTAGTTCTTTGGTGTGGGCCACTGATCTGGGCGGCTCAGCTGGTCCACTGACATACAGGCCTGGAAGATATCTCAAAAACTAGCCTTAGGTTTCACAAGGCTGATGTTACCTCTGGGAGCAGTGAAGAGTGCTAAGAATCTTTAGGACCATTAGCTATATGACTACTGAGTAGAAACCGATTATTGGGAAGCAAGCTAGGGAGCAATGGCTGGTTATATACATATTTTAATGATGCCTGTACCTTTGCAGAGTTCAGGCCGCACCACAGTTCCCACATGTGGCTATTTATTAATTTTATAAATCGTAGTATGGTAATTAAGAGCAAGTTTGAAGTGAGATAGATTCTGATTCTTGTTATGGTTGCATGCTACCATCAGAGGCCCTTTCAGAATTTATATTTCCCAAATATTATTTTCCTCACCATAAATGAGATAATGCAAAATCACTATATGTAGGGATAACAGTAATAATTGTTCTATTCTGCTATCATTAAAGAAAAATAAGTGTTACACCCTTTGTTGGCACACATAAATGTTAATTGTTATTCTTTATATTTGCCTTGAATATATACTTTTTTTTGAGACAGAGTCTCACTTTATCACCCTCAGTAGAGTGCTGTGGCATCACAGGTCACAGCAACCTCCAGTTGAATATATGCCTCTTAGTGAAACACAGTTTATGCTAAACAGAGATTTCATGTTGGCTCAATCAGCTGGCACCATCGATGCCGCCTCTCATTATAAGGACTATCACATGTGTAGCATGAGGGGTACAGCTGTGTTGAGACTTTGATGATGCTAAGTTAGCAACATCAGGTGTAGATTTTAAATAAATTACAAATAATCCTGTTTCAGGCCAGTAAGCTAAGGTTCTATCTAAAACACAGAGCCTTTAAGTACCAATATTAGCTTCTTCCTTCAGAAAGTAAAAGCTGAAAATAGCTTTTTTAAAAAAGGGCAAAACAACAGGCTTGGTAAAGTAAGATACTTAAGTGATTCTACCTAGAGCCTCTTCACCCGTGGTTCTCAAACTTGAGTATGCATCAGGATCTCCCTAGGAGATTTAAAATGATGAGTGAGGGTATGCAACCTCATTTAGGCTCTCCAAAGACAGAGCCTGAGAATAAGCGTATTTCTTTTTTAATTTTTTTTAGAGACAGAGTCTCCCTTTATTGCCCTCGGTAGAATGCCATTGTGTCATAGCTCACGGCAACCTCCAGCTCTTGGTCTTAGGTGATTTTCTTGCCTCAGCCTCCCAAGTAGCTGGGACTACAGGCACCTGCCACAACCCTGCTAATTTATTTTTTGTTGCAGTTTGACCAGGGCTGGGTTTGAACCCACCACCCTCAGAATATGGGGACAGAGCCCTACTCACTGAGCCACAGATGCCGCCCAAATAAGTGTATTTTCAAAGCTCCATAAGTGATCCTGAGTTACATACAACCTACATTAAGAAAGACTCTCCATTTGGATCCCAAAATATCACATGTTAAAAGCCATATTTTTTACCTATTTTTTCCCCTGTCTTCTTTATTGGACCTACAATTTGATATCATAAAAAGCAAAAAAAATCCAGTCTCTGAAAATCATGGAGTTTTCTTTAAAAATTCTTATTTATGTTGTTAATATCTCTCTGTGTTCTTTCCTTTTAAGGTTAAATCTATAATACCACTTAACATAACAATTTCATGATGAATTTTAAAACTCCTCTATAAAATCATAAAAGTATAAAGTTCTATGTAAAATCATAGGCAACATTTTCCTAATATAACCTCAAAACCCCAAAAGAATTTTCTATGTATTCAATTTAGGAAGCATGATGATTTTTTCAAGTCTTCTTGGATTGAAGCTCTGTGATAGAATAGGAACTTCAGACCCTCTTGTATCTCTCTTTGGAGGGTCCTTGGCTGTAATAGTTAATGGTATTAGTTTCTCATTGCAAAATTTATGTACTAAGTGCTTTTACTAGTCTATAACCATTTTAGAATGCAATTGTGTTTCATGAACTTACCATCTAGTAAGACAGGACTTAAAGACTCCACCCCATTCCTGAGCAGTATTTTTTTTTTTTTTGAGACAGAGCCTCAAGCTATCCCCCTGGGTAGAGTGCCGTGGCATCACAGCTCACAGCAACCTCTAACTCCTGGGCTCAAGCGAGTCTCCTGCCTCAGCCTCCCAAGTACCTGGGACCACAGGCGACTACCACAACGCCCAGCTATTTTTTGGTTGCAGCCATCATTGCTGTTTGGCGGGCCAGGCTGGATTTGAACCCGCCACCTTAGGTGTATGTGGCTGGCGCCTTAGCTGCTTGAGCCACAGGCACTGAGCCCTGAGCAGTATTCTTGCTCTTTCTTATCTTGTAGGGGGAAATCGGTGATACAACAAAGCTATTGGGTCTTTTGCTGACTAGGGAGCTCTATTCCATTCTCATAAAAGATTAAATTTTTCTTCCTCCCATTGACATGCTGGTTATACTTAATTTCATCTCCAGAAGGTAGAGGAACAGTGAAAGCATTGAAGGTTAGAAGTAGGGAGTTTATGGAGCAGAAAGCCAATAATTACAGGAGGTTAAATATGCTCCCGCAGGTAACAGAGAGTCTATCACACCGTCTAGTACAAAAACCTCACATTATTTTCATTGAACTTCATTCTGTATTTCCCTCCTTTCTTTATAGTTTACAGGTTCAACCCTATTTGGAGCGAACCTAATACTTGAAACTTCAGACTTGAACATTCCTAAAGTGTGATTATTCGTTTCACATACACAAAGACCCTCCAGCACCCCGTTAAGCACCTCACTTAAACCCATGCTTCATAGAAAATGTATTTGCACTCAGCTATGATGCATGGAGGCAGCTTTAATGTGTGAAATGAATTCCTGTAATAATTCACTTATAACTTAGTAAATTAGCATGCTTTCATTAAACACTTGTTAGAAGCCAAGATCATACATACCACTGAAGACATACATAAAGTCGGACATATTTCTTAGGGTAAAAATCATTTTATTCTCTCTGAGGATACAAAACCAGTTACAAGAAAGAATTAGTCCCCCACCCCACCCTCTTCAATGACAGTATTGTTCATTGTTCAGAAGAGAGTTATGTGATAGAAACAGCACAGCCAGTGGAAATCAGAAGAGTGAAAGTTTTCAGATGAAGGTAAATCTAAAACTGGACCTTGACAGAGGGGAGAAGAGAGTGGGGTGTGTGTGTGTGCACTGGACAGAAAGGAGGTGGTTCATGCTCTCAAATCCACAATTCTGAAAGCAAATTTTATATCAGCCAGTCGGAGGCAATGCAGAGAACTTGAATATTAGAGCCAAAGCAATCTCAGACTGAATGCCGTCTCCATTATTTAGCAACTATATTCTATTGGGCAAGATGTGAATCCTTCCTTAGTTTTCTCATCTTTAAATGCAGTTAATAAATCTGCCTTAGAGAGTTGTTGTAAGGATTTCATTAGATACCCATGCAGAGGATTTAATAAATGTCTATTCCTCTCTTTCACAATTCATTTACTTAGAGCCATACTGGATTCAGTATAATACATGAGAGACTTGCCAAAGAATTTAGATGGTGCCATGGGAAGTGTTGGAATAGGACTTGACTGTAGCTCCTTTATTCTTTTTCTTCTTCTTTTTTAAACAAAGACCCATTGGAAAATGTGCTCCACACTTTTACAAATGTATGGTATTAACTATTCTCTAAATCTAGAAAGGGACTGTCTGCATAGGTTTAAAATCTGTCAAGTTCTTCCTTCTCCTCCTGCAAACAAACAAATTATGTTTAGATTTGCTGTTGCCCCCGCAGCAACTCAAATTGCCATGAGTTGAGCAGACTCCTAGTGAGTGGATTTTAATGATTTATTTATGTATGCATATAATCCCTCCATCAAATGCGGACCACATACTTGTCTGCCTGAGCTGAATTTTATTGATATCTTGTTTCTTGCTTCTAATGCTACTGTTCAGATTTTAATTCCTGACAATGCATTAGTGCCAAATGGTACCATTAGTGCTATTCGGAGTTGAGTTTTGCTGAAATATTCAATACCTGCTGTGTCTATCCTCCAGAAAAGAGAACAATCCAATCTTCCTTATTGGTTGTGACTTCAGCTGAAGTGTGGTTTTTAATTTGAGACACTTTGGGGTTGCGAAAGAGATAATGGAATATTTAGGCTATGGAGGATTTTAAAAGCAGGGCCAAATTGAAGCCCTGATTTTAAATGTCTAAAACTGTGATGTTTACTTTGAGGAAGAAGTCTCCCAACATTATGTATATTATCAAAGCACATTTCAATTACTTCAACAGCTGCAATAATAAAATGACACTGGAAAGTACGAACGTGAAATGCAGGAGGCAAAGTAAAAGGGCAAAGTAGTGAGATTAATCACGCCCAGGGAGTTATGAGAGACAGACCAACCACACCAACACAGGGAAAAAGACATGGGGGCAGATACTTAGAATTAGATGGGAGCAGAAAATGCTAATTGTATTAAAGACGGGAGGGGGGGTGAAGAGAAGAGAAGGCTTTGTTTATATCTATGTTGCCTTCAAAACAACAGATTTCCCAGTAGAACAAAAACCACTTGGACTGCCCTTTTCAATGTGTGGCATGAGACCCTGACCTTCAGCCTTTTCATTCACTGTTGTAAAGTAATACTGGACAACGTGTTTCTCTGTTTCCCTGAAGTAGCCTATTAGTCATGCCATATATGTAGAAATAGACGAGCTGTTTATGTTATAAATCTGTGACATGTCAAAGAGATGGGCAGACTGGAGCATCTGGATGTCAAGAAGATGTGGGGTGTGCCCCCATTCTTCTCCAGAAGTGGGTGGAGAACAGGCTCTGAAATATCCAACACAATTTATCTGGTGGATGAAATTATTCTTCTTGGCAGTCTTGCCCAGGGTAAGTGCTGAGAGGAGAGAAAGAATGATAGTATAGGGATTCCTATCCAAACCAGGTTGCAGACTTGGCTTCTCCAGGAGAACTTGGATATATTCCTCAGCATAGAAAAGAAATATGACCCAAAGGATGTGAGCCCTTTGTCTCTAACGGAGAATTCTACTGAAGAATATGTCGGTGGCTCTTTGTTGGCCCTTTTTCTCACTGCGCTGTCTTATGGGGTGACTAAAGTGAGTAAGTGAGAAGTGTAAGTGTCAAAGAATTTAAAGCAGATGTGTCCAACCTTCCCCACCCCCACCTCCACACCTGTCCTCTTTGCTGTATATTGGAAGAATAAAAGTGGTCTTGGGCCACCCATTAAATACACCAACACTAATGAAAGCTTATTGGCAAAAAGAAAATTTAAAAAGGTCTGTGCATACATCTGGCACTGTGGTTAAGCCACAAAAGTCTTCACAAAATCAGTGTGTGGCCCACAGGCAGAAGGTTGGACACACTTGATTTAAAATTAGTCATTGAATTAATTTCAAAACTACTATTTTTTAAATGATGGTATTGGACTGAGAATAGTTGGAGGATGGGGGAAAAAAACTCACAAGCCATAAGGAATTTTGAAATGCTGGCAACCCACATGATTCTAGCAAATAACAACTTTTGCTGTCTATGTGCACTGGAGCTAACGTTCCTTCCTGGAAAGGAAAGATCTTGGGCTTTATAAGCATACAGTGCTCTCTGTTTTCAAAAACTGCCTCTTACAATTATTGAGTTGGTAGCTAACATTTCATTTAGTGACAGCTTACTACATGCCAAGCACATAGTTCTCGCTCTTTACCTATTGGGTATTAAATAGGAGACCAAGCAATTATAGCACAGAATTTAAAGTACAATGAATCAATCAACATCTAGAATTTCTTTCCCAATCCAGTGCCTGACACTTCTCAGCTACCCTTTTTTCCCTTGCATTAACCATATAGAGGTGGAATCACTGGGAAAGGTGGATAAACTCCACAACATCCTCCAGAGACCCAGGTTCTTTCTACGTTCTCATTCCCTGTTCTGCCTGGTTTGATCTTCATCTTTGTAACATAGGCTCTCCAAAACCATGCCCACCTGTCAGACTGTAAGATGAGCATCTTTGTTTAAGGAATGCGACCTCCAAGGAGCACCCATCATTCGAGCTCACATTCTGTCTTCTAGAACTTAGTCACATGCACTGTGCTCCCTGCAATGGAGGGAGGGGAATCTAGTCTCTTCCTGAGTAGGCTTGGTCTCTGCTAGGATGAGTGGATGGGACTGCCATATTGCATGATTCCTAGGATTTTCATTCCTGTACGTCCCAATGTGAATGGTGACACCTAAAGTTTAGCCACTGAGCTGATGTGCTCAGGAAATGCTAAAAGGATGAAGTGTTGAATGGATAGGGGCAAACCATGCAAATTTCTGTCATGGCTCATGATATATTAACTTATTTAACCCTCAAAAAACCTACCAATTTTATCTTCATGTCTATAGGCGACTCACACAGTTGTTAAATGTTATTGGCTCTATGTCCCATAGTAATGAGAAATTCAGACAATCTGGCACATAATTTGTGCTCTGAATCACTGCTGTATTTCCCCTCTACTTCAGAAATAATATTGTAGTTACTATTTGGGGTACTAGGCCAGTGTATTAGGACCCTACGTACTCAGGAAGCTGTGTAGGGGCATGATTGTTTTGTTGTTGGTTGGTTGGTTGGTTTGAGCTGTGAATTGGAGTGGCTTAATCCGTGAACCATAAGCTGGAGATTTCAAGCTCTGACCACAAAAGCTTCTTCCTCAGCCTCATCACTCCATGGGAGTTTTCTTTTTAATGCTATGTGATAGTGGTCCATTTTTAAGATCTGTTTCCCGTAGTTGACCTCATTACTTGTATCATACACTTTCTATATTTCACAACTTCTGAAACTCATTTTCGTCACCCAGTTTTATAATCTTGCTAAATGCAGGTTAGGCAAGATGAACGTGGTTTCCATAATCTTCCCATAAAGTCGCACTTACTTGCTCCTCCACTGAAGAGTGTCTTACGGTGCCTTGGATTCCTTGCTGAAAGATACATCAGCCACAGCAAATGGTCTTCCCTTCCGATAAAACATACTCTTTACCTAAATATGTCTGGGTACTTTAATCCCACTAAACTTTATCTGTTTTTCAGTATTTTTTTCTTTTCAAATTTACTACATAATTTTTTTTTTTTTTTTGAGATAGAGTCACCCCTGGCAAAATGCTGTGTGTTATAGCTCAGAGCAACTTCAAACTCTTGGGCTTCAGCAATTCTCTTGCTTCAGCCTCCCAAGTAGCTGGGCCTACAGGTGCCCACCACAACATCCGGTTATTTTTTTTTGTTGCAGTTGTCATTGTTGTTTAACTGTCCCAGGTTGGGTTCAAACCTGCCAGCCTTACTGTATGTGGCCCGTGCCTTAACCACTGTGCTATGGGCACGGAGCCTACATATTTTTTTTTTTTTTTTTAGCTGAGTTATTACACACGCCTTAGCAGGACATCATATTTTAAAAGAATAATTGTTTTCACATAATTTGTTAATCTGCATCTCTCCTAATTATCTTTTGGAAAGAGGCAGAATTAATTTCAAAAACAATGGTATATAAGAAGAGGAAAGAAGATGAATGTCAAAGGTTGCCCATTAGTGGGCCGCTCTACCCCCATATGTTATTTTCAGATGATAATTTGGTTACACGAATGATGGTTTCTGATCTGGATCCCTGTTCTCTCTCAGGAAAGCTCTCTGGACAGCTTTGTCTTTTATTTTTGTAGTTCTCTGGAAAACAGAATGTGGAGCACAGGACACTTTGGGATGTTTTTAAGAATGCATTCTAGGATGCACCTGCTGCCGTGAATTCTGGCCCTGACCCTCCTCTCATAGCTGGAGATTTTAGGCAGGTCAGCACACTTTCTGTCTAGACTACTTGATTTGCAAAATGGAGATAACAATACGATGGAACTCAGTGAGTTGTGATGAGGACTGAAGAAGTGCCTGGATACCGTCGTGCCTGGCACAGGATAAGCATCTGATGCAGGTGACCCGTTTATGGTCGTTTTCTTCATCATCGTCTTCCTTTCCCCTCCATGTCTCCACATGGACATGGTTAATAGTAATTCTGTTATTCTTTGGGATGGAGTGCTGGTTTCTAGACACACTGGCGTGTTGACACGGAGACGTTAGCTGCATCGGGCGAACGGTTCCTTCCTGCTGCTTCATCCACTGAGGTGGGAGATGGGCAATGGGCTTTTAAATAAGAAATAGTGTGAAGAATTCAGAGTTTTTCACTCTTCCCATTCAGAACAGATTTAGGTTACAGTCTAATGTAATTATAGGCTTAATAAAAGATAAGCGCAAAAGCTCAGGGTGGAAGGAAAAATGTGCCGGGCGTTTTGCTATTTTCCATATCTGCTCTGTAAGTTAACTGGCCACAAAATATGACTGAACGTTCTCTCTATACGGAGCTTTTTTCTAGGGCCTGCCAATGATACAATAAGAAGGAAGGAATTGCTGCTAGGGACTTTAAATTCTAGTTGGTGAAAAAAAAAAACTAATACATATGAAACAAACTATGCAGTATATATTAGCACAAAATTTCTACACATCTATACACAGTATCGCAACTGAATATTTTAAATAATTAGCACCCTTCAAATATATATAATTTAAAAACCAATATGAGTTGGAGGAATTCAAGAGTCTGGGCAAAAATTGTTTTTGAGGTAGTTTTTTTTTTTTTTAAACTTCCCAAACTCCCAACCATAGCTAAAACAAGTTCATACAAGTATTTGAATATTTAGATTGGAACCAAATCCAACCTTGAGAACCAGAGAGTTATCTTTTCATCAGAGACATGGTTAATAATAATTTGGTCTCCAGTTCTCAGCTTGTCACCTTTGTCTTTAGGAAAACTCCCCCTACCCTCACCAGAGGTGACAGCAATTTCATGTTATCATATCCATCTGGTTATAGGTCAGGCAAAAAAGAGGACATCACTTCCTTAAGGTTTTTAAAAGTCAGGAAAATTTTCTCAGAAATTTCCACTAAGCCTTCCTTTATGTTTCATTGGCTAAAATTTTATGAGTAAACCAATTACCAGAAAAGGAAATGAGACAACCACGGTTGTCTTAGCTGAGTCCAGACCCATTCTTTGGGGCTGCATCAAGAAGGACATGGCAGGTGGAGAAGGGTGGACACCCGAATAAAACTGGGGCTGACTTAGGGACTAGAAAGAATGGAGACCAGGACACGTTTTTAGGCATCAGTGCCACCTATTACCTTCGGCTTAGCAGAGATACTCTTATGTTCCTATACTTAGTATATAATAAATATGTTTATGCACTTACTTTTATGGAAGAAAGAAAGAAAGAAAACGTTTTTGTGTTATGTGTTGTTTAGTCTTCTCTACTCAGCTAATAGAGCTCCTCTGATTTGCTTCTATCCATTCCAGGCAGAGCACAACCAACATATCTTTGGGCCAAGCATTAAAATCTTTTTGTCAAAAATTGATCAGAATTGGATGGCCACTGCTTCTTTCTTGGCAAGGGGTCAACTTATTGCAGTATTGTATTAAATAGCCCTTCAAAGTCAAGAGCCAAAAAACGGTGTCCTTTGGAACTGATACTTTTAAACAGTATCCAAATTAATGGAAAGTGCCCACACTAATAAAATAAACCCTCGGAGCTTTGGCAGGAGGTGATTGGCAGAAGCACCGATGGCTTGATGCATCTGTCTCCTGAAGACATAAATGGATTCCTCCTTGTAAAAAGAGCATGAATAACTGTGTCTGAAGCTAAAGCACTCGTCTAAGGAAAATGACTTCCTGCCTTTTGCCAGAGTGCCTAGGAGGACAGTTTTCAGCCTGATATCTTTGTAGCTACTAAATTAAGATCCTGGCTGTGAAGATAAGAAAGATTCTGTGCCTGCATTCATAAATGCTACAACATTTAGTATTCACTCGGAGAAGATATGACAAAGGAGTATTATGTCTTTCTTCCTGATTTATGAGGGCGTGGAGTTAATGGATGTATTGATTTGTACATTTCTTTGTTTGCGTCTTCATTCATCCATTCATTCATTCATACATTCATGGATTCCTGGAGAATGTCTGCTCTTTCTCTGGCACAGTTGTGTGCAGGGCATGTGAAGATTGTGGAGGCCAAAGTCCTAGGTTTGAGCCAGGTACAGAGCAGGGAAGGAAGCAAAGGGGAGCTACTCCACACACTCTGATAAGATCTCTGGGCTTGGCACCTGTGGCTCAAGTGGCTAAGGCACCAGCCACATACACCTAAGGTGGCAGGTTTGAATCCAGCCTGGGCCCGCCAAACAACAACGATGGCTACAACCATGGCTACAACCATTGTGGCGGATGCCTGTGGTCCCAGCTACTTGGGAGGCTGAGGCAGGAGACTTGCTTGAGCCCAGGAGTTGGAGGTTGCTGTGAGCTGTGATGCCATGGCACTCTACCCAGGGGGACAGCTTGAGCTTCTGTCTCAAAAAAAAAAAAAAAAAATCTCTGTATATTTTCTCCCCAGCCCTCCCACAATCCTGCAAGTCCACTATCATTATTTCTACTTGCAAGATTAGAAAATAGAGGCTCAGAGATTAGGTAACCTGTTCAACTTGCCTCTCATTGTTGGTGGCTGGCTTTTCAGCTTGGGGTTGTTATTCCAACTGGGATCTTAACACCACAAAATGGGTTGTTCTCTATGCTAATCACAGACTTTACCCTCATCTCTAGACACCCAGGGCGATTTGCTCTGGACTCTCTAAAGTTAAATGTTAGATCTAGGTCTCTAAGATGCATGAGTAGATCCAGAATAATTCAGCACAACTACAAGAATCGTATATCCCAAAGCTGCTGTCAATGGACGGTAGTAATAGGAAACTCTGTATTCAGGATTAGAATTGTGCTTACAGAATGAACCAATGGACTCGGAGTCAGAGTGTTTGTAGGTTTGCCAGAGCAATAAAATATAAGTTGGATATATCCATGACATGGTATCAGAAGTGTCTTCTGCAGGATATTTCTGGCTTTTCCTTAAAGACTTAGCTGTGTTAGGTGAAATGGGTAGAAAAATTGCCCTCATATAAATGAGATATTACCAAAAATATTTTGTATTTGTGTGGCACATGCGTTTTCTTCATTAAATGCTTTTCTGTCCAAGCGTAGAACAACTCAGTGACAAGCATGGGGCAAATTCTACTCTTCCCATTGGTGAGTGAGGAGGCTGTTTCAGAGAGGCCAAGTGGCCTCACATAGTCACACAGTCCCGGAGCAAAGGCACGGAGCATTTCTCCCCTTTGCCTAATTATTGGACTGAACAAATGAGTCTGAGATTGCAAATGTTTTAGGGAGATTTCCTGTATCTTGAGTAGGGGGAAAGATGTATTAAAGTATTAAGTGTTTATCATTTGGTATATTGGTACCTTACAACAGGGGTCCTCAAACTTTTTAGACAGGGGGCCAGTTCACTGTCCCTCGGACCGTTGGAGTACCAGACTGCGGGCCCTGGGACAAGTCGGCTGCTTGCTGCTGCAAGACAGCGGTGGCAAAACACCCAGTGGCAGGCCAGATAAATGTCCTTGGCAGGCCACATGTGGCCCGCGGGCCATAGTGTGTGAGGATGCCTGCCTTACAGTGATAACTAGAATTGTCATCAAGGTATTGGGAAATCTTCTGGGGTATAGTGACTCTTGAGGGATAAGTTTAATAACCCATAAATCAATATATATAGATTTGATTTTAATGGTATATTTTAATGCAATATATCTAAAATATTATTTCAACATGTATTAACATAAAAAAGTTAATAATGAGATATTGAAATGCTTTACAATTTTTCTTTTATTAATTTTTAAAGTTACTTTTTATTTACACTTATTTTTATTTTTTTAATTAAGATATAACTATGCACAATGATGGAGTACAATGTGCTGATTTGATATACAATGTGGACTGATTAACATAACTATCATCTCACTCACTTATTTGTCGTGGTAAGACATTTATACTATACTCTTAGTTTTGAAATGCACCATTGCATTATGTACAATAAGTGAGGTCCCACCAAACGCCCTCCCTCCTCCCGCCCTCCCCTCTCTCCACTTTCCTTTCTCTCCCCTCCTTTCGGGACTATATTTGTGTTTTATCATTTGTATGGATGTGTAGGTGGTTAATATATTTTATCATCCACCAGGCTTTACTAAGAGCAAGCCACATCCACCGTAATCTTTGGAAGATCAATGGGAACGTACAACAGAGGACAATATTTACATTAATTATCTCAGTCACTACTTTTTGAAGTATTATCTATTATTCTTATTTTATAGTTAAATTGAGACTTACTGAGATTAAATAATGAGTTCCTCAGGTAGAAAGTATCATATATTGGATTCAAAACAAGATCTGTTGGCCTTTACACGAGCTCTGCTTACCAACCTGCTCCTTTGCTTGGCATTTAGCCAAAAATACCAAGTCAACAAACAAACAAGAGGAGAACTTTTATGAGAGTGTCTTGGTATGTGCTATATTTTCTTGCTCTATTTTCTAATAGTGCTACTGTAACATCAAATGTGTTTCAGAGATTTAAACTCTTTTATAGCTCTTATTAAATGTACTAGCCCAGAAGTAGCTTTAGATGTTTGAATAAGAGAGAGAAAATAGATTGAGAACTTGGATGAATGCTAACTTTGTAATTAAGCACAGAATGCTTCTGCAGCTGTAATAAAAATATTTATAAATTACAACTATGTGTATAAATGCCAAGTGGGATGATAATGGATTAGGTGAAATTTCTTTCTTTTATTATTGAGATAGAGTCTCGCTTTGTTGCCCTTGGTAGAGTGCTGTGGTGTCACAGCTCCCAGCAACCTCAAACTCCTGGGCTCAAATGATTCTCTTGCCTCAGCTTCCTGAGTACTGAGACTGCAGGTGTCTGCCTCAACACCCAGTTCACTCTAGATCAGGCTGGCCTCAAACGCCTGAGCTCTAGCCATGCATCCATCTCAGCCTCCCAGAGTGCTATGATTACAGGCATGAGCCACCACACCCCCTTGTATGGATGAAATTTCTTTTTGTCCAAAATTCTTTTCTCTCCAGTGTCACATACACCTCTAATTTTACCCACACATCATTAACATGTCTCTACAAACACTTCTTTTAGTAATTGGGAAGGACTTTACATTGGGGAAGATAAGCCTACATTCTCTCATTTCTCAAAAGAAGGTATTGATATTTTGGTGTGGTGATGTTGATACCGGAATTTCACTCTTCAGTAGGTTCTTGGTCTTGGGGATTCGAAGAATGAATCCACGGACCACAGATCAGGAGTAAGATAGGACTTTTATTAGAAGTTACAAAGGAATACAGAAGTAAAAAGCACCAGAGCTTCTGGAAGGGGGAAAGAACTGAAGAACTCACGGGGAGTCTCCACGTGGGCTCTTTCATCTAGGGGTGTTAGGTCTAGGGGATTACCCATGGCTGGCAGTTGGTAGACAGAAAAACATCTTTTTAAAGTTAATGAGTGCATTGACAAATGAATGACTGTAGTTCCTCCTTCAGGAGGGCGAGGTCATCAGGTCCTTTACAGTCTTTGTCCCTGAGAAGGGATTAGGGTGCATGCTCCTACCCAAGGTGGAACCACCCCCCAAAAATCACAGGCTATTTTGTTCATGATCTTATCAGAGCCCAGAGGGTGTGTCCTGAAAAAGGCAGTCTGCTTGTGCCTGGACATGGGGATCTGACCTCTGAGCTCACCTGGGCCTAGAGAATGGGGGGCTCCCTGTCTAGCCCTATTGATACAGTAGTGGAACCCTGTATCAATATGTCTATAGGCGAGTCCATCCATACTATTTACGTGAATGAACATACAACACGCCGTATATTTAATATATGGATTCCATAAAACCTGATAGCTTTACATTCGTTTCTCGTATCTTCTCTATTGTTACTTTATAGGAATTTTCCATTGTGTGTATTAAAGGTCAGAGGAGCAAGTGAAATCAATCTTTGGACCACATTTAGAAGCTGAGTCATTTTATCTTTGCCATTCATTAGGTTTCAGACCATCACTGCTCCACACAAACCCTGAATGAAAGCAAAATGTAGTAAATATTTTCAGAAGTAGGGTTTTTATTTTTTGCCTTCTCTTGGAAACCTGAATCAATACTTGACCTTTTCACACACCTATCAAGCTAAAGTAGAGTCTTTCTTCGCAGACTGAGAACTATAAAGTATGTGGCAAAATCCATCTGTCTTGACAGTTCTCTGTCCTTGGGGCATTGTGTGAGAGTGTGTGTGTGTGTGTGTGTGTCTGGGTGTGTTTGTGTGTGTGGCTGGCTATGTGTCTGGGTGTGTTTGTGTGTGTATGGGTTAGGTGGGTGTATATACATATAGATGTGTGTTAGGTGGTGTGTGTCTGTATCAGGTGTGTTTCTGTGTGTACGTATTTGAGCACATACATATATGTGTTAGGTGTATGCATGTATATGTGTGTTTATATCACCGCTTGAGCTGATCGATCTACTCCCGGTCAGCTCTATTGGAACCATCAGTAAATGCGAATAATCCTGTAGGGTTCACACAATGCTTTCAGTTGTATTGTGTCATTGGAGTCTTCTGATTCCAAAAAATAGATAGAATATAAATTACAGGACGATAAATACATAGGGTGTAAGTATAAATAATTCACCTATGCTAGAGAACACAGGTCTTTGCGGCTGGTAAGCAGTAAGGTACAGACGCCACGCATGCCTGCTGACTTGAAACTCCAAAGAGGGCCTTCCAGTGTGCCCTGCAGAGGCGGTGACCTGGTGAAGGTCTGGTCTTTCTTGCATCCATCATACCACAAAAAATAGCAGGAAATAACTGTCTGCGAATGCACCCCAAGGACTGAAATTTGCGTATTGCTTGACCTAACTCTTAAAGTACTTATTTGAGCCAAGGTGCTTCTTTAAACTAGAGCCAAAGAAAAGAAGATGCGTGGGTGCAAACTGAGGAGGGGAAAGTGCATTTCTTTGAGTGTTTCCTATCTCAGGTGTGCAGGCCCCGACCTTGAAGGGAAGTGTTCTACTCGGGGAATACTGCTTTGTATTTCAGATGCTTTTACTTTCCTTTGAGCAGACCTTTGTGACATGGGCCGGAGAGTGTGCAGGTCTGGAAATATTTGGAGGTTTGCTTCTAAACGTGGCTGATCTTTGGAGGTGGACTAGGCACGGAAGGCACTGTGTCCAGATGCTCGTGCACCGTCAGTGTGTATCTCAGAAGAATCACGGGTGAATTTTATCTCATCCGCTGAGTAATTAAATGACATCACACAGTTTCTTAGTTGTCCTGATATTTAATTACCACCTTTTCATAGGAGCAAGCCTATCCGTATCTCATAATATTATAATGAAAAGTATAATTAATGTGTCTAAAATTGAAAAGAGGGTACCAGTAAAAAGTGGCGACTGAAATTATGGCCCTTTACAATTAGTAAGAGATTACGCTTATTGGTCCTCAGGGACTACCTGTATGATTTTTCAGGAGGGACCCATCTTGCTTTTGTATTTCTTTCTTGCAAAATTACTTAGGCTTTGCAGAATGCAATACTCCTGTGTGTAGCATCCCAATGAGAGTAAAAGGCTTTCTTAGATTTGAGACTACCTTAAAGGCTCGGCGCCTGTGGCTCAAGTGGCTAAGGCACCAGCCACATACACCCAAGGTGGTGGGTTCAAATCCATCCTGGACCCGCCAAACAACAATGATGGCTGCAACCAAAAAATAGCCCGGCATTGTGGCGGGCACCTGTGATCCCAGCTACTTGGAAGGCTGAAGCAGGAGACTCGCTTGAGCCCAGGAGTTGGAGGTTGCTGTGAGCTGTGATGCCACAGCACTCTACCCAGGGGGACAGCTGGAGGCTCTTGTCTTTAAAAAAAGAAGGAGACTACCTAAAGATGAAAAGACACATCTATCTCTTTTAGAACTTAAAACCACAGCTCAGGAAATAAGCAAATATGTGCAAATCCAGTTCACTTCTGAATTGAGAGAGAGACTTTCATCCCAAGTTCACATGAAGATCACTGTGGTTTGGTCTTAAAATAAATGGTTAACTAATCTACAGAAATAGGCAAAGTCAGATGACTTTAAACTACTCCGTACTAAATTGAGAAGAGATGAGTATCATATCAGGAAGAAAGGCACTATCATACTATTTGTGCTGTTTAATAAGTCCCCTCTTATTTTGAAATTTCAAAGTAATCATCCCTTTTTTAAAGAATGACTCTCTGAAGGAAAAAAAGGTAATGATTTCTGGTCTGTTGAAATGAACAGAACCTTTACCTATTAAGTATAATGTATGTGGAGATATCAAATTATTTCATCTAGTTTTCTGACTGTAGTTTTCCAGTAAAAGTCATTATTTGAGTGTGTGCTGGGTGTACGTATACATGTATGCAATGTATTTCATATACACATACATACTTATGTGTGGTACATATAACTTTTAACTTTTTATATAGAAAAAAATACTACCTTGTTTTTTACGCTGTCATCTAACAACTTTGGTCTCACTTTCTTTGAATGCCTAGTATAATTTAGGAGTCAAGTTTGTTTCACTTTTGAACAAACTGTGGATTCCGTGCATTTTATTATACTGTATGCTGTTATTTGGAAATGAAACTAATTGAACCTCAGCCAACAAACTATAATTGACAGTTTGCTGTGGGCCTGATACTCCTGGGAGTATAGAATGAAAACAAAAAAGAAAAACAGTCACTGTCCTTGTCTTTTCTGTGATCCCAAGCAGTGTTTGTCTCTGAACTAGGGGCAATGTTACCTTCCCATTGTAAAACAATGTTTCAAGATATATTTTCTTTTGATACATTACATGGAGCCAGCACCCTAATCCTTTGAGCCATAGGCACTGCCCAGAACATGTGGTATTTGATACACGCAGACAGCGCAGAGTGATCAATGGGGGTAGTTAGAATATCCATCACCGCAAACATTTTTCAGGGTCAGGGTTGAAAGGGAAGTGCTAGTGTTACCCAGTGTGTAGACATCAGAGATGCTAGGAAGCATTTTACAACACAGTCAGCAGCCCTAAGAAAACAAAATTATTACATAAAACCCAAAAAGTCAACTGTGCTGAGGTTGCATAACCTGGTCTACAGGGTGAGAAACATATAATGCATTTTATAAGTGCTACGCTAGGAACATGAATGACAGACAGGGAACTCAGAGGAAGAACTGGGGCTGGGACGGAGTGGAAGGAAGCTTTGTGGAGAAAATTACATTGGGCTTGACACGGAAGAATGAGCCTGGTCCAGCCAGGGGAGGATGGAAAGGCAGAGGCACAGATACTGATTCGAGGTGCAAAGATGAGAAAGCACAGCAAACTATTTGTGCCCGTACAACCCTGAACATACCTGATTGTATCTGATATTAGAAGCTAAGAAGGGTCGGGCCTGGTTAGTGTTTGGATGGGAGAAAGCATAGAAAGGTAATCAGGCCACAAGGCTTTTACTGTATGCAGTTATTACAGAGGTAGGCTTTGATTCCTGGTTCCATAGAAATGGGGTTAACGTAGCTCCAGGTATTTTTCTCTTTCTGTGAATTTTAAGCTGTGTGTGTACAACCTCTTTAGAGAAGAGGCATAAAATTGTTTTCCACTAGGAGGAAGACACTTTCCAGGCTCCCTAACTCCCAACGTCCTACCTGAAGTCACTGTACCTACAGATTGACTGCTAATATTTTTCAAATATTTCTAGACCTAGAACTCAAGAAAATGCCTTAAATACCTAGAATCCTCTAGAACAGTGGTTTTCAACCTTCCTAATGCCACAATGTATTTTCATTGTTAAAAAGGGTTCGGGACCCACAGGTTGAGAACCGCTGCTCTAGAAGATAACATGACCCTTCTGTGTAGACAATAGAGACTATTAAGACCTTCACAAGCAAAAAGCACCACCATGACCAAAACAGAGAGCAGCCCATCCCGTCCTCAGTTCGGCTGGTTTACTCCGTGACCAAGACTGTGAACTCTGGGAACCCACCCCAAGAACTTAGTCTTTGTGTGATTTTTGATAAGTGATCGAATCTCTGTTTGCTTCCATTCTCTGCTTCTTAAAATGGGCATAATGATATCTATCTCATGAGATTGCTTTGAAAATTAAATATCATACCATTTATAGCCTAGCAGGTAATAGGTGCTGAATGTTAGTTCCTTTCACATTCCACACTACAGTCTGAAAACAGAGGCATCTGTTTAAAGACCAGTCAGTTCTGCATTTTGGGAGACAAGTGTCCAGCCTTCCTGGTAGGCAGAAAAGACATTGCAAAAGACAACTGTATAATAGGAAAATGCTAAGTGCTCTGGGCAGATAATGAGGCTGTTTAAGAACCATTCAATTAACAAAATGAAGCAAGTATGGCACACTCAGTGGGTGCTCTGTTGGTGCCCCTGGTAGACATGGTGATTTCAAAAGGTCCATATTTAAATTAGTAAAAAAAGAGAGAGAGAGAAAAGGAAGGAGATATAGACTGGGGAAGCAGGGGCAGAGTTGAAAGCAAGCAAGATTAGTTTATATTGAGGAAAAATTCCGTCTCTTCAGTAATTAAACAACAACCATCAACTCCATCTGGGAACGTCACATCACTTTTTCTCCCACTGAGCAGTTGGTATTATTTCTCTTTGCGATTGAGAGTCCTGATTAGTCACAGCGGAAACGTAAAGAAAGTTTTCTGTCTCCTCTGAGCATAATGAGTGCTAGAATTAATATGACTATATATCTGGCATACATAGACTTTGTTTCTATCTATACCTGTTGTTTGTTGCATATACACTTCTGATTCTAATGTTTATTTATTAGTTTCTAAGTTCATGAATAGTGCATTTTATTATCAAGGAACTATCTACTTTTATAATCAAAGAAAGATGGCCATTAAAATATGATGCTTTTATTTACAGCCTCAGAAGTAAATCTGAGAGCCCCGTACAAAATCAGCAAGATATCAAAAGTTCTATTTCAGTTTCTTGGAGTTAGAATCTTTTCCTCTGGAACAAATCCGTGTTAGGAATGAGGAAAACCAGGTTCCTGGTTGTATTTATGCTGTTGATAGAAGAAGGGATGATTTTCATCAGTTACGTTAGAAGAATGGATCTGTCGTGTAGGCTGTAGAAGCGTCTAAATGAAACATCAGCATCCTCATTTCACATCCCTTAGTCACTACAGAGGTTAAGTACTAAAGGAAAAGTCCACAAGGTTGGCTCGGCGCCTATAGCTCAACC
>NW_003852396.1:66019710-66040378 GCF_000181295.1 Otolemur garnettii | reverse complement strand
GCTAAGGCGCCAGCCACGTACACCTAAGGTGGCGGGTTCGAATCCCCAGCCTGGACCCGCCAAACAACAATGACGGCTGCAACCAAAGAAAAGTCCACAAGGTTAACCAGAGACACACTGATCATGAGAATTTGAAATCTGGAAAAAGTATAGATCACTTTTATTCATTAATTTTTTCTTCCCCCAGTAATTAATAAAAAGCTAAGACTTTAACCATCTGTGTCATGAATAAAAGAATTTACAGTTTCCAAATACTTAAAGTAGATTTTACAATAGCAATATAATAATAAAATAGTTAAAACAGTATCTATAAATAATAGTAAGCCTGTATTGAGCACTGAGCCCTGAGCACGAGCCCTAAGCATAGTACTAGTAGTGGTATCTTGTTTAATACTAAATACAACTCTGTGAAAGTGATCATATTCACATTATTACTCATATTCTACACGTGAGGGACATGAACCTTAAAACACATTAATAATTTGATTGAATCCGGGCAGCCAGAAATGATGACAACATCAATTTGGCTGTTCAGCAAATCTTCAATTTTTTCAATGAAATAGATTGAAATGGGAGAAGATAAAAGAGAAAGCTATTACAGGGCATCATATATTATAAGATTGAGCTGGTGAAACTTTTCCTCCAGTTTTGAAAAGATTAAAAGGGGGTGAGGAGGGAGGGTTGTGTCACACTGTGAAATGAATTTCTGACTAGGAGATATGGTAGACAAAGTAAACATTTTAGAGCATCTACACTCGAGAAGACTCTCTTTGTTGTTGTTGTTGCAGTTTTTTTTTGGTGGGGGCTGGGTTTGAACCCACCATATGAAGCCGACGCCTTAGTCCTTGAGCCACAGGTGCCACTCAATTCTCAAGAATACTCTTACCCGCCCCACCTCTGTAGTGCTGTTTGTTACCTCATCCAAACAAAATAATTATAAGTTTCTTATTTCGTGTGTTTCTGAGTGACTCAGAATATTTAAGGGCCTGAAAGAATGAATCTTGCATCATATCTCAGGCAATTCTGTTGGGGTAACAGAAGACAGACTAGATGGCACCCTGATTCCAGACAGCACAGCCCACTAATGGAGAGTAGAATACGCGTAGCCGGCTACTGTTAGGTGCTGTGCCTTTCACACTTCTTGATTTTCTTTTTTCTCCTAGGAGTTAAGGATCACATTAATAAAGCATCAGAAATAAACATGCACAGGCAGTCAACACCTCCTCCCTGACTATCATAACATATGTGGGCTTTTCCATTATAATCAAATTAAAATTGCGACCACCAGGTCCTGAAGTTTTGCCTCTTTGGCAAAACACTGTGTTTAGGTATTTGCCAAGATTCTTAAAGATCGGGCTTTTAATGTAGACAAGGACAAAAAGGTATTTATTCCTAAATGATATAGTAACATGTGAAAGTAATAGGTTAAAAACTGAAAGAGTTTTCAAGTGAAATTGTATGGAATTACATTCTTCAGAGAAGGGAGAGGTAAGGGGTAACCTTGACTTAGGTGAGAACTAAGCGAGGAAATTAAGTACACATTTTAAGTAGTGTATAGGGATAGTTCAGGGATCTAGCCATGACTGAGGAAGATTTGGCCAATTTTGAAATGCATACTGGGCTAATGGGTAGAAAAAAATCACATAGTCACAACAAAGCTCACAAACCAAGGAGCTGAAGAATGGACTGCTGAATTGCTGAACGACTCCTTAGGGCCCATTGATGTTATAATGCAATTCTGCACTAGTTATTCAAGAGCTATTTATTGGAAAAATGTCCATTTATACAGTTGTTCCAATTCAAGTGCAATTGAATAGATTATGTTGATATCTTTAGTACAATATAAATGGTAATCGTCAATACTTTAGGGTTGAATTTGTCTTCTTCCTTGAAGAGCATTCAGATATTTTAAGTCAGCCCCGATGAATGACATCTCTCTTTTTAAGGATCTAAAGTATACGTCGGGTCTAAGGGAAAGTTTCCCTCTGCCTTATGCTGGTTTGTAGAAAATCAGCTCACAAAATGCCGGGTCATCGGCCAGAAGACAAACCCAGAGTGATTGCCCCATCACTCAACAGGGTACAAATTGTTATCTACCCTTCTTCTTAGGGAAAACGAGTTGAGAAAGCGTGGATGATTTTAGGGTGTACGAAGTGATTTTTAGGGGACTACCTGGGCTTGAAGAACATACAATGATGAGAGACAGTCTGTTGGACCCATATAGCAGACACTGGTTTGTGGAGAAAGTATGTCCAGGCGTGTTGACAGACGGCAGTCTTCCTTCCTGTGACGGGGGTTCAGTTAATGAAAACTCAGGGAAGGGACCAGAGTAACTCTTTCCTTCATCAGCAGGTCTGGACTCCACACAGATAAGGGAACTCCAGAGATTGGGAGATGAACAATTCAGAAGGGCAGGGAGGGGGAGATCTTGAGGTTCCTTCTTCAGTTCAATATGTCAAAATGCTGTGTTTTGGGATACTGGTTTCTGAGCCCCAGTGAATACACTGCTGTATTACACTCAGCCCTTAAATACCGTCCTGACTTTTAAAAACAAGTTTCTTGTATCTGCATCTCTGCTACATAAACAGATGATAAACTTGTAGCTGCTCTGGACTTTTATTAATCTCCAGCTCTTCATATATGCTACCCAATGAGTGAAGATTTGATGATTGGTTAGTTAATAGACAAAATTTTCTGTGTCTGGCTAGGAAGTTATTAAAGTAAGTCTTGTCAAATCCTCTTGCATTCTATGTTGCTAACTGCATTTTACCAATTACTATAACTGTTTATGACTCTAGACATTCCCAATGAACTTCTAAAGTGTTTGCGGCAGGTAGCAAGTCTAAACTTCTACACACGCACCTCAGAGCACTGTACCAGACACCCTGCGTGCATGAGATACTAAAGAAACATTTGTCAAACGGAAATTGGAAAATTAAAAAATAATAATAAACATGACGTACATAGGAAGCTTAGCACAGAACAAATACATAGAGGGGTCTCAGTAAACATCGGCTGAATGAATGAACTGGTCATGAACTCTAACTTTTGTCACCAACTAATGGTGAGGATGGTCACATCACTTCTTTTGGAGACCCAATTTTTTCGTTAATATTAACATCAGGTGCTTAGATTTGAAGAACAGTTTTCTAAGTGCCTTTCGGATTCTAGGAAGATGCTTTGTGAGTTCCCTGAAAAATGAAGTGTTTTCGTAGACAGTGATGGATATTGAAAATGTTCCTTAGCTTAGGTTGAGCTCAAGATGTTCTTTAAAAGAAGAACGTCACTACTAAAATGGTTTGGAAAACATTGACGTAGATGACAGTGCAGAAAGGTGGCTTTTTCAAGCCAATTTGAACACATGAAGCATGAAAGCCTATCTGGTTGTCATTCAATTACCATACAAGAAATGGCAAGAGGTCCTGCGATCCCAGAAGCCAAACTTAAGTGAATTTGACACTAATTTTATAGGAATATCGGAGACAATGTCAATTAATTGCAGAGGCAAATAGCAGTTCCTTCGTAGCAGAAAGAAAGACATGTATGTTCATTTGTCCTGAATACCACGAGGAGCTTCAAAGGGTGATATATTTTTCATAGCGGAATTGTAAATTTTATCATTTCTCTTGTCATTCTGAATTCTCTTTTCAGTTAAAAGAGGAGCCTGCCGGAAACATTCTATGGAATTGCTTCTTTGATGAACCCTGGGGTGGCTTACATAGGTTTCCTTTTCCCTGATATTGGCACTCGGCAAATAAAACTTTGCTGTTTTAATTGTTTCATTGGAATATAAAGATGGCTATTAATTGGTATTTATTAGACTCTAAAATCAAAGATGCTGAGCCCGAGACACCAGTGGTTTAGCATTAATCGAGATAATAATGGTGGTATACAGCAGTAGTAATAATAATATTAAAAGATGGAGTTAATTTTATTTGCTGTTTACTAGTGCCAGATATTGGGCTAATCCATTAAATATATAATTGAATTTTTTTTCTCATGACAACCCTGTGGGACTGGTTCTATTCTAACAGGAGAGAAAATTTAGGACTTTCCCCAAGTTAAGACTTAATATGTGATGATTCAGGGTCCTTTAAACTTACCCTCTATTAAGAGCTGACTAGTTTAGTAAAAGAAGTCTACCCAGAAGCTAGAAAGAAGGGCACACACTTCAATTTTGTGATTGTTTTTAGAGATCTTAAAAGACCTGGCTGTTGAGTAAGGAGATTGGTGGCATCGTCTCTGGCAGAAAGGGGACTGATGATTCCATGACCCTGCAGTAGCCCGAGTTCCAAATAGGAGATGATCTGAACATAGCAATTACCCCTCAAATTCGGGCACCACCTCCCTCAGGGCGCATGAGACCTTACTGAATTCTATTCACTATTTGTTGAATTTATTATTTGGTCAGCTATGTAAAATAAACTTACATGCTCTTTTCCCTCATCTGATTATTGCCATTAAGCCTTTAAGTTGTAAACAAATTATCATTCATCTACTGAGGAGTTAGATCCGGGTGTGCTGTGATATGAATATTCACAGGAAGTGCGTGCTTTTCCGGCCCATCTGTAAACTATGAAGAACAGTGGTCTCAGCATTCTGTGTAAAACTGTACTGTTAAACACATGTGTGTCATCAGGAAAAAAAAAAAGAATGAAAATGGAAGGACGCAGGTGGGTTTCACAGAGTGTGATGAGTGCTGGAGGGCAGACATATGCAAGGGTAATTCTCTAAGATCCTTCATTGACTTATTGATTCGGTCATTGATGTGCAACTATCCTTTGAATGTGGACAGGATTCCTCTTTACCAGAATTCCAGTGATGGCAGGTCCTTCAAGCACCACCTGTTCTTTCACTGGCACAATTCTTTTCTACTGTGTCCTTGAAATCTGGTCCCAGAGCCCTGTTGCTGCTTTAGCAATAAACATGTTCCCTGCAGTCAGGGAGTGTCTGTAGCTTGGTTTCCATAGAAGGGAGTTGAGCCAAACTCGGTTTCCCTGAACCATTCTTTCTTGGTTTCACCTAACAGAACCATTTAAAACTTTATGATCATCCCTTTTCAGCACGTTTATCCTTCCCTGAGGGTACTATTTGGCTCCCTCTCATTGTTACATGTCTTCTTTTAGAGTTAACATTGCCATGTTTCTATAAAGTTAAAACTGTGTCCTCATGCAAAATGTTTAGGATAACGTCCAGCACATAACAAACACTCTAGAAAATAATAATGGCAATAATAATAACATTGTTATTATTTAAATGAGACAGTTTTTCTAGCATTCTTGTCTTCTGGGTTAACTACATTTTGTATACAACCACTTAGGTATGGAAACTAGCTTTCTGGTTTATTCATAGCTTAATTAATAGAGACATTCATTGACAATACCCACTTTTGCATATATAGTATCTGGGTTCTGTCTTCTTCTTCTCCTTCTTCCTCTTCTCTTCCCCCCTCTTTTTCCCTCCCCCTTCCCCCCCCCTTCTTCTTCCACAGGGTTTGTGGTTTGAGTTCTGTCTTCTTGAGTTATTATATCTAAATCCGCTAAACCATTTAATCAAAGTGGGGGTTAGGTCTTCATGATCTCGTTAAGATTTTAAAAACCTAAACCATTGCCTAACTTACTGATTTCCCAATAGGGATGAGTAATAATGAAGAGAGGAAAAGGGGAAAGATGGAATTCACTTTAAAAAATTAAGTAAACGTCATCTCAAAGATGGGGCCTTATATAAGAGCGAGAGATGGAAGATAAGTAAAGTAATTAAAACACAGCCAGTTCTGATGACAGAGCCTCATTTCAAAGGCAGAATTTCTTATTGTTTAATATGTACATCAACTCCTTGTTTATTAACATAATAAAATTGTAATGACATAAAAAAAGTTTTCAAAAACGATCAGACAAGGCCAGAAATCTGATTAAAGGATGCTAAAATGTGCAGCTCCCCGGAGCCTAGAGTTCCTTTCAAGCTTGATTTTGAATGACTTGTTCAGGCAGGGAGTCTTCTGGGAGGAAATGCATCTTTGTCTGGGGTTAAGTCAAGGGCTAAACTCTCAAGGCTGCCATGAACCTTGAGGAGAAATTTCTGAATCAGGGTCCAGACGGAGGGAATCACCAGAGCCTCAGAAGGGGAAGGAGAAATTTGCCATCATTCTGGATGACTTTTAGTCGCAGAGCTTCTTAGGCAAAGAGCTTGCTGACAGCCTGCTCTTCTGGTTGACTGGCTGGCGTGTGACGGCTACTAGCAACCTATCTGGTTCAGAAGTCTCCAGCTGAGATGATAGTATCAGCCAGTGGGAATATCAATCGCACCAAGTGCCATTTAAAACTCTTTTCATTTTTTTTTTTATATTGCTTTTGAAGTGGGGATGTTCTAAGCTGTGGCTTCTAGGCTTGCAGAATAGTGGCATTTTTAGGTTATATGGGACCTAACATCACCCAGTTCAATCACCTCATTTTGCAGATCAAGAAACTGAGGCCGAGAAAAAAGGGACTTGCCAGAGTTACTCAGCTAGTCAGTGCCAATCATGGAACTTGTGGTAAGTTATGTGTCCTCTTTGGGTTTTTCCTTTTAAATCTGTAAAATGAAAATAAGGGATAGGCTGAGAGGATCTCTTCAGATTTTTTCTCTCATCCTAATATTCTGCTTCTGTGATTTTTAAATTTCGGACATCTGTCCATTATTCAATGACCAGGAGGTTTTTATAAAAATAATGCCCTTTTGTGTCAAAATGAAAGTTTTTAAACATGTCAGTAAAGCCTAAAGTTGTAGTTAATATTTTTGCTTCGTAGAAAGAGATTTACTTTAGAATGTGGCCTAGATTTGGATTCAACATGTTGAAATGCAACCGAGTTTTGAATATGGTTGACAATTTACTGCATTACATGCTAACGCTACAAAAACCCTAACACTGTAAGCACCTCGTTGAAACTAATGGCGCATGTTAATATTATTATCAATGTTGATTTACTCATTGCATAAAAAGTTCAGATCACGTGGATGAGGGAAGCTGGTAGGAGGTCATGCCGTACCTGAGAGAAATGCCCACTTCGGTTTAAGTTAGATGGAAACTCCATTGCTCATAAACGTGGATTAGATTATTTTTTTCATTTCTTCAACAGGCACATTTTAGACAAACCGACAGCAAATCTATTATGTAATGGCCACTATAAAAGCTTTCATCAAGAGGAAGCATGTTTAGTGTCTCTGTGTGGGATAAACTGGGTTACGTTAGCTAAAAAGGCAACAGATTCAAGAGGAAGATAGACTGGGCCTCTTGGCTCCATGGATAATGCAATTAGAATTCTCTAATTGAGAGAGTTGGTTGATTACAGGGGGAAGGCTTCTGCATCTTCAAACCACTAGACATGGGGCTTCTCGGACATTTATTTATGTAAGTGACCAGTAGCAAGCTATGCGTTGTAATATTCACAGGGATACCCTAAGGATCAAATGGTATCATGCAGAGGAAAGAAATGTGGGCATTCTGAACACTGCAGACATTGTCTTTTGTGCTGCTTATTAAAATAAACAGATGCACAGGGAAACATAGAGAAAAGGAGAGAGGATGGGAAACAAATACTTTATTTTTCTAATAAGAGGATGGCTAGAGCAAAGAGACGGCCATGAAGGAAATGAAATACCGCTGCTAGAATATTTGACACCCATGCATCTTAAAAAATGTTGCCTACCTGAGAGTCACTTGGAGATAGTTTTAAAATGCTGGTTCAGATTTAGGTTGTCTGGGGAGAGTTCTGAGATTCTTTATTTCCAAAAAGCTCTAAGGTGATGCTTATACTTCTGGTCTCCAACACTTTGTACAGTAAGACAGTAAGAGATATAACAAAATGCCAGCTAAATATCTTCCCAAGAAAGAGACCTTTATCTTTCAGGGTTTACATATTAAGGGACTACAACCAAGCCCAGCCAACTCTTACCTTGCCACACCGTAAAGGAGCTTTCTACACTTTCTGGTTTTGTTATTCAGAGTTGAGAAAGCACTCTACTTCTGCTGCTGGGCGGGGTTTCTGGATGGTACCAACTAAGTAGTAGTTTAGATGTAACAGAATTATGAATAAATGGCATCTAGAACATCTGCCCCTTACTACCTACTACTCGGGCAGTAGACATGGCAAGGTCTTTTCTAATAGCAATCTCTGGATGCTGCCATAAGGAATTTGGATTTTGGCTCAGCGCCTGTGGCTCAAGCAGCTAAGGCGCCAGCCATATACACCTAAGGTGGCAGGTTCAAATCCAGCCTGGGCCTGCCAAACAACAGTGACGGCTGTAACCAAAAAAAATAGCTGGGCATTGTGGCAAGTGCCTGTGGTCCCAGCTACTTGGGAGGCTGAGGCAGGAAACTCACTTGAGCCCAGGAGTTGGAGGTTGCTGTGAGCTGTGATGCCACAGCACTCAACAGGGGGACAGCTTGAGGCTCTCTCTCAAAAAAACAAAAAAAAGCAATTTGGATTTGTGATTAGTTGTCTCTACTTGCTTTTCCCTTGGCACAAGGTTAGACTTGGGTCATTAACTTTCCTAATAGAAATACGAGCAGGAAGAAACTATGTCAGGTTACCCCCCATCTTTTTTCACATTTTAAATTTAATTCAACAAACATTTACTGATGACTAGGTTACAGAGCCACAGACTTTGCACTGTGAGGGGTGTAGGGAAGGAAGTTGTGTTCCAGGGATTGTCAGTTCACCAGTGGAGGCCACAGACGTTAACATCACAAAATGCAAGATAGTGTGAGCTTTAGCAAATGCTACCTTGGAAATAACAGAAATCTGAAAGAAAGGGAAGTCAGTCAGGTTTGCCCAGGAGTCAGGAAGGTTTTATGAAGGGGGAAGATATTGAGTAAGGATTTAAAACGTGGTGACTTGTACATGGAGACAGAAAATAGTCTGAGACTGAATTTTTGTCATATCATAGGCATATTAATGGAGAGAAAAAGCAAAGAGACATGGGTTAGTGTGACTCAACTAGCACCATGCTGAGATTAAAATGTTTTTCTTTGGAATTCAGCCTGAAGTCTAGGTTTGGGGTGTGTCTACTGGGGGTTAGGGTTGCCATATCAGGGCTGTGGTTTTGCTATTTCTCTCAAACTTTGATTTTTCCCACTGGGCCTAATTCACTGTACTCTGCGGGGATGAAGGATCATCTTTTATATAAATATTTTCTCTTAGCACATGGAATACAGAACTTTAGTACATACCTAAGTCAGAGAGGGAAGAAAAATGATTCCAAATTCCTTTAAAATGTATTTCTGTGTTAACTCATTTTCTCAGTCTTTACAACTCTGACCGTCAGATGTGAATAGAATTTTCATTTTTTAAACTTTGGTAAATTTAAATTATTTTTCAAAATAAATGTTTGCCATGGTAGCTACTTTAGAGTTTTGCTTGGTCACAGAGAGGAAGCCTTTTCTAACAGTACTTAGCCACATTTTTTAAGTGATTCTGCTGCCCTTTCCCACCTCCCGATTGTCCTGGTTGCTGCTGTCGTCTGGGAAGGATGGGGCAGGGGTATTAACTGGTATCTACAAAGTCAAGGCAGTGTGAGAATGAGGTGTAGAGAGACGTGAGGAGAACCAAAGAACGTTAGCCAAGAGAGTCCGGGTCATAATCAGGGAGTGAAATAAATTCAGAATTTAGAGGTATTCAAGAACATCTTAAGAAATAGCGGCTAGAGCAGGGCCCAGCTGACGAAGTACGGTGGGAGATATTTGCTCTTCCTGCATATTGACTGTGTTGGCTGAGACATAAGAAAAGATTTGAAAATACCACTTCTGTCTCCTTTATGACCCACCCCTGAAAGACATTCTCTCAAGAGCACAGACAATCAATGAGAAACTTGGGCTGCTATAGAAAGTCTGCATCCTTTTGAATTCCGCTGAGCAAAACAGTGTTCCACCACGTGTGCTCAATTTGTTTTAAATGTATCTGAATTAATTAAAATCCAGGAAACTCTGGACAATAATGAGCCTGTGAGACGCTGATGTTGGTAAGGTCTGTTCAGCTGCGGCTCTTTACAGCCCACTTTGCGCCTTTACCACCTGCTGTCACTGCTGACCCTTCTCCAAACTTCCTCTTCCCCTTCTCCAGCCCCAACTTTGCCAGTTTAGGCCCCTGGAGTATTGTTTTGATTTTTGTCCAATCATGCCGTCAATTCCACATTCCCGGTAATAACCGAACTTCAGAGGCGTGGGTATTTCATACTGATAGGTGTTTATGATCAGTTAGCATTCGTTGCTTTTGTTCTTTAGTTTGAAACAAAGAAATGAACAAAACCTCCAAGACACCAGAAGGAAATGGGGAGAAACATAGAAATTGAATGAGGAAGTGAAACCAACATCTATTGGGTGCCAGCGTATAGCAAGCACTCTGCTGGGTTCTTTACATGGATGGTGCTACTTAAACCTTGCCATGAACTTGCATTAAGGTTATCAGAGGGCAAATGGAATAAGAGAAATTCTAATCAGGGATCCAAGTCATGCAAGGCCTCACCAGCAGACTTGAGGCGAGAGTCTGGATCTCTGTCTTCTACTACCAGGCTGACAACTGCAGTTAGTGAAAGTATCATCTCATCCTTTCTTTCCCACAAAGTAGCTCAAACTATGTCAAAATAAGCAATTTAGAGAAAAGGCAGAAGATGGATAAGAACTGAGTAAAAGTTACAGATATGCTCCTTTCCAACTAGATTATTCTGTCCGTTCTCCGTGAACCTGACATCTACGGGCTGCTGTTTGGTAGTAATAATCTTTTTACAGAAATATGACCTATTCTGTGCCCTGGTCAGCAGTCTAGAACTGTGCTGGGTATTCCTGAGCTGTTTGGCAAATTGATCCATAGTCTGTACATGTAGATGCAGAAATTGCTTTTTAAAATAAATCAGGATTACTATGTGGTTTTTCTTTGTTTGGTTTTGTTCTGTTTTGTTTTTAAGACAGAGTCTTGCTCTGTCACCTGGGCTAGAGTGCCATGGCAACAGCCTGGCTCACAGCAACCTCAAACTCCTGGGCTCAAGCCATCTTTCTGCCTCAGCCTCTTGAGGAGCTAGGAATATAAGTGTGCACCACTACACCTGGTGAATTTCTCTATTTTTAGTAGGGACAGTGTGTCACTCTTTATCAGGTGGTCTTGAACTCCTAGCTTCAAGTGACCCTCCTGCCCCGGCCTCCCAGAGTGCTGGGATTACAGGTATGAGCCCCTGTGCCTGGCCAAGATTACCACAGTTTTTCCCTTTGAAATAAATGTCTAAACTTAGGTGTTCCTGGCAAATGGCATTCTCAGCTCTGCACATTTGTTCTTTAAGAAGCTGCATATTAACCGCCTGCTCCGTACTGGGAACTGTGTTAAGGGGCTATCTTGTCAGGACTCTCTGAACACTGCTGTGATAACATGTCAACCCTGACATCTCAGTGCAACAACACAACCAAAGTTGTGTTTTTTGTGTTAATTCAAAGTCAACTGTGGGGCTTTCTGTTCTCCAGAGCAGCTCCTCTCAAGTCATGTGTCGGGGGGCCAGTCTGCTTTTACCTTCTGGTTTTTCCATCCCAATAAATGGCTTCTAGATGCTTATCACAAGGGGAAAGAGAGCTGGGAGGGTCCCTGGTGGCCTTTGGCCCCATCTAACTGTGAGCATGATGGTGCGGAAGGTGCTGGAAAGAAGGTACTGGTGAGTTCTGTTGATACATCACAAGTTCTTGGAAGAAGAAAGATAAAATTTTAAAAGTTATCTCCTTCCATGACAGCTACGCAGTCATATGAGAAAAACAATAATTACTAGGGAGCATTTAGGGCTATATTACAATTTGGCAGGGCCTGTAGCGCCTTAAGCCAGCAGCTGCTGTTCTCAAAAGAGAGTTCTTTTTTCATCTGAAATAATTGACTTGAGATTTTAAAATGCCTGTCTGTCTTGTGCTCATGCTGTCTGCAATTTTTTTTTTTTTTTAATAGAGGTCAAAATGTCTTTAAAAAACCCAGCCTGGGTCTTAGAGTTATTTTCCGGGAGCTAGTGGCTTTGTAGCAGCTGTTTTTTCATAACGTGAAAAGCCTTTTCCACGCCGTTTATGAGCCGTGATGGGCAGGAGGAAGCTGTGCCCCCTGGTAGCTCTCTCTTTGTCGGGCACTTGGACTTCATAACGTCCCTGCGTCTGTGACTGGCATAGGCAAATACTGACACAGTTTTCCGGCCCTGGCCTGACCAGACAACAAATGGGCAATCAGAGAGAGCTATACCTTGAGGAAAGATAAGAATAAGGACAGTAATAAGAAAGCCATGCAAAGAGCGTTTTTAGGCTTGAGAGAATGAATAGATCAAGGGGTTGATTTGAACACGATTACACCACACTAGAGAAGCCAGGTGCTTTCTTCTTGGTTTTGTTTCATCTCTTTCTGTTAATACTTTTTTATGGAAAAACAGTTGGTAAAGAGCTACACAGTGAGTGGTGGGTAGATTTGTAAGGATGACATAATAAAAACCTGTGCTATTTTTTTTGAATTTTTTTTCTTATAGTGAAAACAGCGCTCACTATTTTGTGTCTTATGTATACCTGTAATACATGTTACCTGTAGACGTAGGTATTTGAGCTTTGACTGTTAAAGTTTCCTCTCAACAGCTTCTCATTGACTTTAGTGTTACTTCTGTATAATGGGTTTGCTTTGACATTTACACGTAGGTTATCATCTTTAAATAAATATTTTCAGTAAATCTGGAGAGGGAAGTGTGATAGCTTCTGGAAATTTGAAGGTAAACTAGAAAGGCAAACTATGAAAATTACATAAATAATACTGATGATAATGGTAATAGAGTCATGAATATTAATTGGTGTCCATTATTATGTAATTCAGATATTTGGATAAATGTTTTATAAGCATATATTTATTTATTTAACTTATTTTTATTATTAAATCATAGCTGTGTACTTAATGCAATCATGGGGTACAATGTGCTGGTTTTATATACAATTTGAAATGTTTTCATCAAACTGGTTAACATAGCCTTCACAGCATTTTCTTAGTTATTGTGTTAAGACATTTATATTCTACTATTCTACACCTAGTAAATTTCACATGTGCGCTTGTAAGATGCACAATAGGTGTGGTCCCACTGATAACCCTCCCTCCACCCATCCTTCCCTCTCCCCTCCCCTCCTTCTCCTCTTTCCCCTTCTTCTTGGGCTATAATTGGGTTATAGCTTTCATAAGAAAGCTATAAATTGGTTTCAAAATAAGACTGAGTACATTCTTGAGATACTTTGCTAAGAAGAATATGTTCCAGCTCCATCCATGTAAACATGTAACAGACAAAGTCTCCATCTTTCTTTAAGGCTACATAATATTCCATGGTACACATATACCACAATTTATTGATCCATTCATGGGTCCATGGGCACTTGGGCTTCTTCCATGACTTAGCAATTATGATTTGGGCTATAATAAACATTCTGGTACAAATATCTTTGTTATAATGTGATTTTTAGTCTTCTAGGTATATACCTAGTAGAGGAATTGTAGGATTGAATGGCAGGTCTATTTTTAGATCTCTAAGTGTTCTCCAAACATCTTTCTAAAAGGGACATATTAGTTTGCATTCCCACCAGCAATGTAGAAGTGTTCCCTTTTCTCCACATCCACACCAAAAGCATGTATTTATTTAGTCTGCATAATTATGTGAGGCAAGGGCTATCATTAGTCCAGCTAAACAATGGGCTTAGAGAGGGATGTTAGATAAATTGCCCAGTGTTACATGAGTAGAAATACCTGTCTGACCTATTTAAAGTCAGCCAAGTGTTGTCCTACTATGTGGAATTTAAATGGGTAGATGATCCACAAAACTGAAATATAGCTAAGGAAAACCAATGCCTAAACTTTGTTTTTTTAAACTTACATAAAGAAAATGTATTTTAGCAAAACTGCAGTAATAAGAATAAAAGTTAGAAATAAAAATTAAGCAGTAGGAATGTGCTCAGTTTTTGTCTAAAACTATCTAAAGAGAAAAACTCCATTACTTGGTACAGTGATTCTCAACAAGGAGAGATTTTGCTTCTCTACCTGGGGAATATTTGGCAAAGTCTGGAGGAATTTTTGATTGTCATGATTGGGAAGTGGGGCCCTGCTGGCACCTTGTGAGTGGGGACTGGGGATGTGTTAAGCATACTGCAATGCACAGAACAACCCCCACAGCTCAGTTTTATTCACTCCAAATTGTCAGTAGTGCCAAGGTAGAGCTTGTGTAAAAAATTCTTCTCTCACCAGATGAATGAACTATTGTGTAATTAAGAGCTCAGTCCCTAAAGTCAATGGATCTAGGGCTCAGAGTTCTGGCTCTACTACTTGGCTTTGGGAGCTCAACCTCCCTACACATTAAACACAACTACTTATAAACTGGAAATAACAATACCCTACAAAGCTGTTTGGAAGGTTAAATGAGAGAACGTATGCAAAGTGATTACCATAGTCTGTGGCATTCACAGGTGAACTGTTATTCTGGCTGAAAAGTGATAAATGTTGGTTAAACCAAGTATACTCTTTTGGATCCTTAAAGACTGCTGTTGAGCAGATGTTAAAAAGAATTGTCTTGGCTCGGCACCCACAGCACAGTGGTTAGGGTGCCAGCCACAGGTACTGGGGTCAGGGGGTTTGAGCCCAGCCGGGGCCTGCTGAACAACAATGACAACTGCAACCAAAAAATAGCTGGGCATTGTGGCAGGTGGTCCCAGCTTCTTGGGAGGCTGAGGTAAGAGAATTGCTTAAGCCCAAGAGTTTGAGGTTGCTGTGAGCCATGATACCACAGCAGTCCACGGAGGGTGACATAGTGAGACTCTATTTTGGAAAAAAAAAAGCTGTTTCCAGGTCATACAGCTTCATTTTGAATCTTACTTCCTTTATTTATTATTATATGGCTTTGGGCAAGTGCCTTAGAACTCCCTCTGCCTCAGTTTGCTTTTGTATAAGATGAGAGTAGTAAGTAATATGTATTTTGCAGAGATTTTGTGATGCTTATTCAGTGTATAAATGTAAAGTGCTAAGAACAATGTCCCTCAGACAGACATTTTCAGACAAAGCATAACATAAATTAATTTTCTAAGTAACTGAACATCACCCCATGGAATACCAGTACTTTGTTTTATTAACAATCACAGTAATGAAAATCTTTTGCATTTTTTAAAATTCTGACTCACTTAAAAATGAATACTAAATATGCCATAACATTCCATTGCTCACGCATGGACCTTGTCAGCAGGACATTGTTTCTTGCTCTGGAGTTTGAGACATGAAGCTCTTCAAATTACTGAAGTATGAGGATTTTCTTTAGGCTTCTGAGTTTTTTCATTCTTTTCTTTGTCTTTTTGAAAAATATTGTTTTTGCACCTTCATATTAAAATATCAGCCATCTGAGTCTAATAAGCTCTCTCTTGCCTTTTCTAAGTAACTGCATTTAATCAGTTAATCAACCGTATTTTTCAAACATACTATTCTATATGCTGTGCACTGTAAACTATGTTAGTTGCCAAAACAAAATGATCCCTTCTTAAGAGCTTCTAATTTAGTGGAGGTAAACATTGAAAGTGAAGACATGGCTCAGTGCCCATAGCAAAGTGGTTACAACGCTGGCCACATGCACTGAGGCTGGTGGGTTCGAGCCCGGCCTGGGCCAGCTAAACAATTACAACTACAACAAAAAAATAGCCGGGTGTGGTGGTGGGTGCTGGTAGTCCCAGCTACTTGGAGGCTGAGGCAAGAGAATTGCTTAAGCCCAAGAGTTTGAGTTGCTGTGAGCTGTGATGTCACGTACTCTACTGAGGGCAAAATGACTTTGTCTCAAAAAAAACAAAAAAAGAATGTGAAGACACAAGGATAGTTAAATAACCATTCATTCGAATGTATTCTCTGCTATGATTGGGCCATGTCAGATTCTGCTCTTAGTACAGATCCCTGGAATGCAGGACCTCAGACAGGCCTTCCGGAGGAACTGATCTTACATGACAATTCCAAAAGTGGCATTAGCAAGACAAAGAGCATGAGCTGCACAAGCAGACGCTGGAATGTGTAAAGGTCCTGATTCTTCTGATTCCAGGGGAGAGGCATTAAATAAAGAGATTTTTTTTTTTTTTTAAGTCTGGTGTGGCTAAAGATTGAGAAAATAAAAACAGGTTGGTGGCATTGAAAAGTCTCAATCATTCATGGTTTCCTAAAGATGTAAAGTCTTAGGGTGGTGCCTGTGGCTCAGTGAGTAGGGTGTCAGCCCCATATACCAAGGGTGGTGAGTTCAAACCCAGCCCTGGCCAAACTGCAACAACAAATAAATAAATAAACTTAGTTTTGAAAAAAAAGATGTAAAGTCTTTCAAACTATCTGGAACATATGGGAAGCCATTAGAAGATTAAAGCATCTGAATACTATGATAGCCTTGCATGTGAAGAATAGCCTGGTAGTAGGATAACATTGAGACAGAGAAAACAGTTACAGAACTTCTGCAGTAATAGTGGCAAGATGTGATGAAAGCAGTTAACATAGTGTCTCTAATAGAAGTAAACAGTCTCTGAGAAAGGACCAAGAATTCTGTCCTGAGAGAAGGGCTGGTATTTCATTTCATCAACTTGTAAAGATTTACTCTGACTCCTTTAAATTTTTTTTTAGTTAACCTTTTACCTTGTTCTCAGCCACATTCTGGAGGGCTGCAATGTTGATGAAACAGCTCCTAAAAGCATGAAAATACAAGTATACAGCAAAAATAAAAATAAGATATTACTTGTATAGCACTTAAAAACTGTCTGTGATTGCATTTGATCAGCAAATTTTTCTAATGAGTGATTTTTTATCCCCGTTACCCCTAGTAAGAAACTATGGTCTAAGTTCATGTCTTTTAATTTATTGGCAATTGGAAATGTTACCTTCTGTAAGCCTTGATGAGTAATAGGAAAATTCATTTGCCCTGTCAGGTAATGTCGAAATTGAGTAGAAGCAATGTCTCATTTTTAACTTGTACTATATAGAGATGTAAAAATGTTGAGTCATCTGTTCTCATTTTTAACCACTATTACCTTAATTAAAACTGCACAACTTTGGATATTTACTGAAGGAGAAGGTTACTTACACATAAATATGCAGTATGTGTAAACATTGTACACACACAGCCAGAATATGTAGGACCATCAATGTCATATTTAGAAAACTGAGCGTCTCCTTTTAAGCATCTGTAAAACCTATTTATATCTCTAATTCTAAAGTGTGTATGTTATCTAAACCACTTCTAAAATACATGTAAAAATAATTTCTCATACATCTGTAAAACCTATTTATATCTCTGATTCTAAAATGTGTGTGTTATCTAAACCACTTCTAAAATACATATAAAAATAATTTCTCATAGGGTGAGTGGAAGAATTACATAAGATAATTTAGACAAAGTATTTGATTTAGTACCTGACACATAATAAGAAGTCAATCAATGTTAAATATGCATATATAATTTAAATACAGTTTTCATTACCATAAATTGACTAAACACATACAATGTGTTATAAATAAGTATGTTGATAATTTGATACAACTATGTACAGATACAGATATACACCTATGCACATCTATAATGTTAGCTATTACTGATTATAACAAAAACAGCTACACAGTAGTATTTAAAACTACATATAATCTTACAACCAACTTTGGTGAAATTAGTTTGGATTTGCATTTTAATTTGGTTATTTCTTTCCTGGGAAGTTACTATAAATCAGAAGGTAAAGTGCGAGTCACAAAGTTCTTTTTTTATTTTTTTATTTTTTTTTTATGGCTGTGTTGCTTAGGCTGGTTTTGAACCAAGCTCCAGAGATCCTCCCACTTCAGCCTCCTAATAACTGGGCTGCACCACCACATCAGCCATGAGCTTCTGACTTCACACGAGTTCAGATTCTGGCCGATTTTCTGTATCATGCTTTCTCTCCTTTATACTCATTCTTTCTTTTATTCATTATTTAAACAAGTATTTACTGGGTCTATTCTGTGCAGCCACCAAAACCTGCCCTTAAGAATCCTTACCTTTCGATGGAGAACAAACAAGAAAGCAAATAATTGGAATAATGGGGTGAGAACCGAGTGCCACACATTGGGCTTTTACAGTAAATAGATATCCCATCTTTTAGGTGACACCTGGTTAATTATTATGGACGTATTTTCTATTATTAAACCAAGTAGGGAATAATAGACACTGAATTGAGGAGCATTTCTGTCGCAGTACCTATATTTTATTCATCCTCTTGTCTTCATCACCACCTACATGCTGCCGATGACATTCAAATGATTATCAGTAATTGCTACCACTTTCTCTTACCCCAGAATCCTATTTCCATCTGATTTTTTGGCAATCTGTAGGTAGATGTTCCATAGATATCTCAAATTTATTTTGCTTAAAATAAACTCATTGTGTTCCTTTTTGTCACAAAAATTGTTTCTCTTTCTACATGTCTAATCCCTGTTAAATACATTATCACCCATGAAATCGCCCCAGCTGAAGTTGGAGAGTTGGGATGGATGTTCGGTGTCTGCCTACACCCTACGGTGCAGTGGTCATAAAATCTTCCTCATCTCCTGCCAGTGCTCTTCCTCTCCCTCTCCCTCCTGAATCTGCACATGCTACACTCACCTATTATGCCCCAAATTAGTAGGATAAGAAAAAGGAATTTTCAAGTTGCTAGGCAGCAGCAGCAGCAGTTGAAAATAAAACTCAGAAATTTAAGTCAGTGACTTGGTTATCAAGTGTCATAACTGTGTTGTCTCTTTTTCTGTGAGTGGAAAACGTTTCTCTTTAACAGGAAATAATAATTTTAAGTTCTGTTGATTTGCGAACATCAAAAACATTTTCATATGCATCTCCACATGGATGTACTCACTGGATTTCTCTTTTCCTCCCAGCCCTGATATTTGATGCTTCCCAGAGGAGTTTCAGCTATGAATTTCAGAGTTCTTTTCAAATCCTGACTACTCAAAATAGGGGTGGCCATTTAGTAGTAGAGTTTATATTGACAAAGAAGTATATTATTCATTGATAGTCCTCATTGAAAAGAAATGATTGGGATCACAGCCATTTTAATAGTGAAAGATCCCACAAATTGGCCCTTCTTATATTCTGAGTGTCCAAATGTTCTTGGAATTTTCTTCTGGTTCACAGTTTTCAGAGAGTCAATTTTTTAATTCACAAGTATAAAGTGAAAAACTAGCTGTAACGTAGTAGGTGTGCAATATATGGTTCAAACTATTCCTCCTCCTAAGATATCGTTAAATAAATGACTATCTGGATTCCTAAGTTAGAAAATGTTTCTAAGTTCCTGAGAAAAGTATATAGAAAGAAGAAATATGACCATTCTTTTTCTTTCTTTCACTTTTGTATGTTTTCAAAAATAGTTTGGTATCCTGACAATTAATATGGGTGCTATTAATATTTACTACATGTAAAAAGGAAAACTTTAAATATGTCTTTAAAATATGAGGTTTTTAAAAGGGATAGTGTGATAGTTACAGAGCAGAAGCCTGCAGAGAGGGGGAGGAATAGATAAAGAAGACAATTATTTCTTGAATAAGTAACAAAAGGGAAGGCTAAATTTGCTTGAATATTACTTAAGTAAATGGATTCTTAATTCTGAGTTCCCAAGTGAATATTTTTCCTTTCCTTTCTGAAAGAATTAAAACTTCGGGTATGGCCTTAGTATTTTACATCTTCTTTGGCCCGTACCCCACAGCCTAGCATGATAGCCTAGTGCTGTTTGCAAATAGTGGTGTCACTTCGATATACACATTTAGTGGTCCTCAGCTAAAATTAGGTTTGCTGAGCAAATAGATTTTGTGCAGCCATCCTAAACAGATCATTTCCCAGAATGCCAAGGGGAAGCCCTGGCAGTGGAACGCACTGCATCTTTCATCAATATGTTACCATATTTACAAAATGAGAGAAAAAACGGACCCCAGGAAAAGCGGTGATTCACAAACATAAAACTCTCGGGTGCAGACAAGACTCATACATTTGAAAAGATGATTTGCGGACATCATCACGGCAGCAAAGGATCATTGTTAGTGGAAGCTTATCATTCATAGTGGAGCACTTTAGGAAAATGTGACTGCTCCTCATTCTGTGGCATTTATTCTGCCCTCTGTAAACCAGGTGAACGCGGCATTATTTGTATGGCATAATAGCATTCGGCAAGGAAATAGGAGGAAAGTTTATTGCCTGTTTTCTCCGTTCCCTGGAGAGGGATTTGTTTCACTTGGAAGTGAGATTCTCAGAAAAAGGCTGCAAGTCGCATTACACCTTGGAGTTTCCTTGGAATGAAGTCTAACCTGCAGTCCATTCTGCCTTGCCAGTTTACCCAGAAGCTACAAAAACATGGCAAATATGGGAATCAAAATTGACCAGATTTCACTTCTCTGGAAGGATGCAGTACTTCACATGTGGAGGTTACTCAGTAAATACTAAGGTGACCAGACGTCCCACTTTGGGCAGGACAGTCCCAATTTCTAACAATTTGTCCTGCATCCTGCAGTGTTTTTAAAAAGTCCCAATTTTTGGAAAGAATGCATGACAAGCTAGGGAACAACAGGAGAATGGGAAAGGAATATACGGTTTTCAGCTGCTGAAAAGGTTAATGTAACTCCATTTGGGAATGAAGAGGTTAATGTAA
>NW_003852396.1:66002548-66019690 GCF_000181295.1 Otolemur garnettii | reverse complement strand
GTAACTTCATTTGGAAATGAAAAGGCTAATGTAAACTCCCTACTCCCCTCCTGGGCAAGGTATCAGAAGGAGACTGGCTCCCTCCCTTGCTTCTAGGCAAGGACAATTAGCTCAGAAGGAGCCAAACTGTCTGGAACAAACAAGTAGCTCCCTCCTCTCTAGAGTAAGGTGATCAGATGTCTTGCTTTTGGCTGGACAGTCCCGATTTTTAACAATTTGCCCTGCGTCCTGCGGAGTTTTAAAAAAGCCCCGATTTTTGGAAAGAATACACGACAAGCTAGGGAACACGGGATAACAGTAAGGGAATATACGGTTTTCGGCTGCCATGTGGCTATTTCACCAGGATATGCATTTTATATTATTTTTGTTAATTTTAGAATGTTAAACATTAATAATAACAAATAATTGTTGAGAACTGATTGTGGATAACTGCTTATCAAAGTTTGCATTGTTGTCAGGCCCCATCCCCCTCCTGCTTTACCAATGTTAAAATCTGGTCACCTTACTAAATACCCTAGCCTTTCCCATGCTACTTGCTTAGCTGAGGGTTGCATAACTATGATCTTCTGCTAATGGGACTCAGTTTAGAGAAAATGATTGAAGGAGATGAGAAAAGGATGAGCTATGAGACAGGTCGGAATTAATGGAAAGAAAGAAGTCAGAAAGGCCCAGGTTTAAAATGTTGCCTCTTCTTCTTAGTAGCTGTTGTGTCTCTCTTCTGTAAACAGCAGTCATAACTATCACACAGGTCGCCATCTGGCTTATATGGGCTAACATACAGCTCATCACTCTCTTTCCCTGGCAGGCCTAGAGTCTGTCCTGAGTGGTAGACTTTTACCCCTTTCTAGCATGTCTTTTTTTAAAAAAAAATTAAAAATTAAAAACACATGTCCTATTCCTAGTTTCTCAGTTTTCAAATAACCATGTTTAGAAATCTGAAATATTCTGTGACTTTTTTTCCTTTTTCCAATGTTCTTGTTCTCTTTCCTTCTGTTTTTAGCACCCATTGTTTCTTCAGTTTACATAACTGTAACCCTCTGCTCTCAACCAGGGATAATTGACTCTGGATGCAGGGGAGTCATCCTGCATCCAGATGAGACACGGCAAACCTTCCCTCAACCTAAGACTTTATACTTCCCTCCTCCTTTTCTCTTCCATGAAACAAACAAGCTTGTGCTTCAGATCCATGATTTTTTGAAGCAGATACATAAATAAATACTTTCAGGGGTAATGGTAAACTTACTGCCCTAATTCTAACTTCACAAAGAAGCTGTCTTTGGAGGAAAAGAGACTCAAGATGCAGGTAGGCTAAAAACGGTCATCATCATAACCATCATCTTCAAAGAAGCATCACCTACTTCCACAGATTGGGAGAAATAAATATAGGATGCTTTACATGGGGCCAATAATCCACTGGGAGGAGCAAATATATCAAACCGATGTATTTGATTTAATCGGTTTTAACTCCAACTTTATTTGCTAAAAATTCCCACCATAACAATTACATACTTCTCCATTCCAGCTTGCCCATTCAGTTCATTTTCACAGCATCCTTTGTAGAGCCTCCTTTCAGACAGAACACTCTTTGTGTGAGTGGATAGATTGTTAGAGCGTTGTGTTCCGAAGTTAATATCATATTACGGCACCATATGGGTGATGACAGAGAGTAACAGCCTTTGAGGTCTCACCTTTCAGGAGGGGGGTACGTTAAGATTTAATTAATGAATGATGTAAGATCTTCCAGCATCCTGAGATTTAAAAACTCTGTAAAATCTGAGAACTGCCACTTTCCTAGTCTTAAATGAATACCCGCTGAGCTAACAGGCATTTAAATAACTATTGAAATGCAAAAGGCACAGCATGAGTATATGCATATGTACACACATGAAATAAACTACATTTTAATCCTGGGAGGGAATTTAGGCTGTCTTCTCAGGTTACATCTTTAAAGCTGAGGCCCCAAAATGGATTTTCTCAAGATCTTAGTCGTGTGAGGGCCAGAAGCCGAACTAGAACTCAGATTTCTTAGACCCAGTGTTCTGCACCATACAGGATATGGCTTCACCATGGATGTTGGATTTAATGTAAGGCATCTGACCAAGGACTCAAGGAAAGATGGTTTGTGACTGGCCTCAAACCACTGGCAGCATAAGCAGGGTTATTACTGTTGTAGGAAAGATCATAAATGACTTTTCATTTTATGGGAAAGAGGAGAGGATACGGGTTTGGAGCTAATTTTGTGCTGGTGACATATTACTGGCAACAACCCATGCCATTTGCCAAGGCAGCAACCACTTTCCATGATCCAGTGAAGTTTAATGTATTATCACAGCAGTGCTGAGGCATCGTTGAAAATTGCTCATAGGAAGTACATAGAGTCTCTTCTGTGTAACAGGCTGGAAAGAAGGCCTGAGAGTGAATTTATTGGCCTAATATCAAGGGCTAATTTCTAGCCTAAAATGGTTGCTGATGAAATAGGATAGTCGTCTGAGTCATGATGGAATGAGCTCTAGGGTTTGAATCAGTTGACTTGAGACTGACTGCTCAGCCCAGCATTCCCTTTCCTACCTGCATGATTTCTGGAAAATCACTGAACCTCTCTGAACTCAACGTATACTTCTGTAAAATGGAGCAGATATTTTCTAGATCGGGTTTTGTTAGGGGTAGTTATGGAACTGAGGTAAAGTTGCATTGCATACATCGTGTTGACAACATGTCTAGGTACACCGTATATGTAGACTGTCACTCACAGGTGTAGCACTTTGACTCTAAATCGAAAGAAAGATGTCAGTTAAGTACTAGGAAGTGTGTTTGGGGTTTGTTATATAGAAAGCAATTTTCCAGAGCTGGAGAAAAATGTGGTTCATACAAGCAATTAGAACATCTATATTCTGCATTAATTATTTAGCTTCACTCAGATGATATGGTCACACTTCCGGAGATTACCATCCATTGCTTCACATATGGTTGGCAAAAGCCTCTTGAAAAGGTGAGACCAAGAGAGAACAATGGAACTTACTGTGTTGGAAACGTCACTTTTTATAGGACAGTACCATCTCCCCTAGCTTACTTTGTTACGTGTTTTGATTTTTCCATTTTGTTTTGGTATCAGAGTCTGCTTAATTAGTTCATTTTAAAGTCTTTAACAAACCATATCATCCCTGTCTTCCACTTTTGCTTTTTCAATGGAGCTCTGGCTAATTCATGACAAAAGTTTTAGCTATTCAAATAGCCCAAGTCTGTTTCTCCAGGAATAATTGATTTAGGCCATTGTTTCAGGTAGCTTCAACTGTCTGGATAATGCATGTTTTTAATGCAAGAGCTTACAGGGATTCCTTTCCACAATGGTTTTTATCTGTCTCTTCATATTTTACAATTGCTTTAGTCTTAGTCAATATTAGTGAACTATTATGGGTTATTGTGCTAACTCTGTTTTATTTTAAGATGATGCAATGGACTTCTATTTGTTCCACATTGTCAAAGTGGTTTTCAACCCAATGGTAGAGGGTGGGAGATAAACCAAATGATGTTGGGGTTTTTTTAAAACTCTCTGAAGCTTTGAGAGTAAAATCAGTAAAAGTGGATGAATGGATGTCGTAAGTCTTACTGTGTTATTGATAACTCCCATTCAGAGCAACATTAGCTTATTCTGTGCCTATTTTGCAAATGTTAAGAGAGACAAAACGGGTCAAAGCATGTCCTCTAAGTGAAAGTGCTCTGAGTCTTTGGGGGCTTAGAAGTTGGAGAGGTAATTGCATTATAGTGTGGTGGATACCATACAAGTATCATGACAGAAATCATTGTTATGTGAACTTGGGGTGAAATAGTTTCAAGGAATGTTTCCCAAAAGAACTCATGCTTAAGCTAAAACTTGCAAGAGCAGGAATTAGCCAAGAAAGGAAGATTGAAAGAAGAATATGAATTCCTAGCTTATGGATCATATCGTTTTTATCAGTCACTCCAGGACTGAAGAACCATTAAACATTATACCTTTAAATAACATAGCAAAGAACAAAGCAGACTTTGGCATTAAAATTAAGAAAAATGGTAGCAAAGGAAGCTACACCAGTAAGGACTACTTGTCAGTAGAGAAGGAGCAAGATGTCTTGGGATCAAAATGACAGTAATATAATTTATTGAATACATACATACTCCATGTAGGCTAAACAAATTACATAATTTATTTCATTTAACCTCAATAGATTTCAATAAATAAAGACTTAGGATGACCATTAGGCTTTCTCATAGGTAGGTAGGTAGGTAGATAGATAGATAGTAAAAGAATCAAGGCTAAGAATCTGGTTTATTATGAGTCTAAAGATCATGACTTTTGATCCATGTTGCATTATTTTTGTGTCAAATTCCACCTGTCCCATTGCATTTATTGTGGGCACCAGAAATCTTGAAAGGTGTAAATTGGAGAATGCTGAAAAAACCAGACAGATAATGAAAGAATTGAACTTGGGGCATATACAAACATGTTTACAGTTATTAAATACAACCCAAGTTGTAGGGAGGAGATTTAAGCACACGTGGCAAAGGATATAAATGGTAAATGAAATTTGAATTATATATGACCCAGATCAACATTATATAATAAGGATTTTAATGAATGTGGAAGCTATTGAGTCTTTGACAGCCTCTGTAGAATAAAAAGCTATTGAATTTTGAAAGTCATCCCATGGGAAATATTGGAAGCTCAGTCACTTGAGGAAAGTAAAGCTAAATTGGATAAAACATCTCTAATCTCCAAAGTCATCTCTGTCTGTAAAAATGCCGCACAAACACACATGCCAGTCAAAGTTACTTTTAAGTTTTACCAACTGCATATCTCAGTATATTTAAATAATGATCTTAATCTAAGTAAGTAAGACATTCAAAACAGAATAGTGTTTTAAAAATTAATTTCCAGGTAGAAGTTAAACTGTAGAAGGGTAAGTTTTAGAAACCAAAGACGCTTTACAGTTGGATGGAAAACATGCAGTCGTTTAAAAATAATTAGTTTTGCAGAGGGCTGTATGAACAGAAGGTCTGAGAAAGGAAGTGAGGAATTAATTTCCCAAAAGGCCCTGCAAATAGAATTGTGGTCGGCACATTTCATTCTAGAGATACACCTCTTACTGGTCTGTATCTCTTATCTTTCGTCTGTCGTCAGGGGTGACATTTTGAAATAATGTGTGTCCTAATGATTGTCCAGTAATGCAAATGAGAATGGCGACTTCCAGACATTCCACTCCCGACAGATACTCTGAGCCTCGCCGTGGCTGGTCCCTTCGCAAGACAGCTTAAAAAGAAATAGCAAAAGTGGTTGCCCATACCACGGTTAAGTGAGAATTTCAGGTCCCACAATGTCTTTTCATCTTATTCTTTTCCCTTAGACACTCATTATTCACCAATGGAAGTGAAGATTAGGGTACAGAAGGGGACCAGTCAACTGGCCTGACATTTTTCTTTTCGTTTGCTCTGGATCCATGCGGCACACTGGCCCTCATGTTTTTCTTGCCCCATACTCCCTAAAGTTCTTATGTCCTTTCTTCTGTCATTTTAAAAAAAGTTTTGTATGTATATTTTATCTCTGGCATGCTGAATATTACAACCCTCAATGGCTTTTCTGAAAACACAGTAAGATACAATGCTGGTTTTGCCATGTTAACCAGTGCCCACTGGACTTGATGAATTCTTTTGTGATTTTCCCATTGCAAACATAATAAAGGGTGGACCCATTACCCTGCTATTCAAAGTCTCTTGTGATATTGACAGGTAATATATCTAATTGTTTCTTATATTTTCTTTTCTATTTATTTATTTTACTGTATTGTGTTATTTAAGACAAAGTCTCATTGTGTTCTCTGGGCTAGAGTACAGTGGCATGATCATAGCTCACTGCAGCCTTAAACTCCTGGGCTCAAATAATCTTCTCACCTCAGCCTCCCAGAGTGCTCTGTTTATATTATCTAAGTATTGAAAGTTTACTATCATCTCTACTTTGAGCCTTCAGGCACTTACCTGGCATCTTCCCAATGGGTCCATCCTAATCTACTGTGAGGACTCTACTGTGAAGTTTTTATCTCAGGGATTTTAAGATAAGTGTTGGATATATATTTATTGAATGTACACTAATTATTTTTTTATATCAGTTGCTTTATTCAAGTAAAAACTGAATTCACAAACCATCTAAATGCCCAGAAGTAAAGGAAATAGATAAATGTGTTATCACACGTCCATGCACAGACTATGCTACAGTTATAACAATTAAGTTTAAAAAAAAAAATTTAATGTTGTGGGAAAAACAAATTTTAATGTTTACTGTCTTTCAATAGATAGTAAATTCTTGACATCCACAAGGAATTCTTCCTGTTTCCTTCACAGGACCTTGAATTTTCAATAGTAGTGTGGAAATAGTAGCTAGCTCTTACTGGATTATTTATTATGTGTCATAACATCTTGAGTTTTCCTTTATCTCATTTAACATAGACAAATACATGGAGGCTCAAATCAGTTAAATGATTTTCCCAAGAGCTTCAAGTGAAGGCATGAAATGTGCCAGTTAAGAGGAGGGATCCTGAAGTGAGTTAGAACTCCTGAGTCTAACTCAACTGGAAATTACTTGCCCTCATAGGGTACCTGCTTTGTAACTATATACCAAGGACAATAATAGTCATGAGGATCAAACAAGGTGGGTAGATAAAATATGTAGCATAGCACCTAGAACATGGAAAGCTCTAGGAAAAATTAGCTGGTTGTACATGCAGAAGCCCATATCATACCTAGCTAAGTATACGTCTAAGGACTGAAGGAAGGAATGGACGTGTTGACTTCAGATCAATATACCGGTATTTTTCTTTCTTTTTTTTAAAAAAATGTATTGTTGGGGATTCATTGAGAGTGCAAGAAACCAGGTTTTCACTGATTGCATTTGTTAGGTAAAGTCCCTCTTATAATCAGGTCTTGCCCCCAAAAGGTGTGGCACACACCAAGACCCCACCCTCCTCCCTCCTTCTCTCTCTCTGCTATTAATATACTGGTATATTTCACCGAGCTCTCCTGCCCCCTGCCCCATAACATCCTCATCATTGGTGCAACTACATACACTGAAATGAATACAGAACAACAACAAAAAATGCATTGAAATCCAAATTATGGACAATCCCGTAGATTCATTTATCCCTTCAGACTAATTTGTCTCTTAGAAAAAGCAAATCATTACAAGTCAGGGACATTTGGAATTAAAGAGCAACAGTTGACCATGTGAATGTTGAGGACAACTGTAGTGTTGAGCTGAAAGTAAGTTAGAGACATCTAGGATTCCAAGTGATTATTTTAAAAATAGGGATGTAAATAGGCTGTAAAGAACTAGGAAAAATACCAAAATGTTAGCAGAAATTATATTTGGATCTTAAATTTATGGGTGTTTCCCCTTTGAAAAATTTTGAATATCCTTGTGTACTTTTTGATATTTTTTATTCTATTATAGCAAATATATATATATATAAAAACTCAGATGTTCAAAAATTAAAAAAAATGAATTCATTAGCTTATGAATCTAGAGCTTTTTAAGCTTGGATTCAGTTTGAAAACTGTTGCTTTGGGCAATAATACAAATGCTTAATAAATATCAAATGATTCTGTGCAGTATTGACAGTGATAAATTCAGATCTCAGGAGTACTTTTCAAGGTTATTTGGGGAAGGTAGGGATTACTCATCTACAGGCCTTCATTGAACTGAATATAATTTTAAATACTGATTTTTGTAACTTTTACAAGGCAAATGCATATCTAAGCTTATAAAATTAAATGGATGAATTTATGACCATGATCCACCAGTAATCTGTATGTATTTATCACAGTGTGGATTTAAAAGTCTTATGCAAACAAAATGCTCAGTTTTAAGATTTTTATGATGGCTAATAATTTTTGACAAGTTTAGGAGTAAACGAGACTTTTTACGGCAAATCTTGACCTTCTTAGTGATCATCATTCTGAATGGAAGACACGTGATTACAGGCAACCACTCTGGTGAAGTTTACCATTCACCTGTGTTTGGATACTTACTGCATATCATCACCAATAGATGGCCCTGGGGAAAAGCAAATGAAAATAATTTGGGGTGTTGAAATTCCCTCAGAAGAGAAGTGAAGCGAATGTTTCCTTACTTCTGATATTTATTAAGAGTATAAATTTTAGTGTGTATACTTAAGGTCTTCAACGTGATGTTACAGGACACACAACGTGTGTTAGTGAGTGTTGTCATGGTGAAGTAAGTCAACATTACCACCATCCTACAGTTATCCGTTTTTTGTTTTTATGTCAAGAGCAGCCAAAATGTACTTAAGTAGCATGAATCCCGTATACAATGCAATTATACTGCCCTTAACCCTCGCCATGTTTATTTATCTTATATATTTGCCTCTTTGCATCCTCTGGCCTCCATCTCCCATCTCTTCCTCCTTACCTTTTGCCCCTGGTAACCAATGTTTGTTTCTTACGTCTGTATATTGCCATTATTTTTTTTCTGTGTCTGGCTTATTTCATTTAGCAAAATGTCCTCCGGGCTTATCCATGTCATAACAAATGGCAAGATAGCTGCCTTTTTTAAAGGGGAATAATGAATGGTTCTGTTTTAATCCATTTTCGCATTTAACAGATATTCAGTAAATATCTTCGATGGGCCCGAGACTGTTGTAAGTACTGGGAATAAAGCAGGGAACAAAATAGACGAAGTCCTTGCCTTTTCAGCGCTCACGGTGTAGGGTAGATATGTGCGGGTTAACAGGAGAGTGTATGAAAGGAAACAAACCAACATACGAGGAAGGTGCATGGTGAGAGCAGCACCTTCCCACAGGAGACTCCCCAATGACAGGAGCATTCTACAGCTGTACTGTTCACCACGGTGGCCAGCAGCAACAAGTAGCTACTGAAGACTTAAAATAAGCCGAGGGTGACTGAAGAGCTGAGTTTTAAATTTTGTTTCATTTCAACTAATTTAAATCTCCAGTAGCCACATGAGGCTAGTGGCTGTTGTGTCAGAGAGTGCAGATGTGGGCCGTGATGGAAGAGCTCAGAAAAGTGTGTGTGAGAGAATGGGCCGTGCATGGAGATGTGGGCAGGTGAAACGGAGTGGTCAAGAAAGGCATCCTCACGGGACGTTTGGGTAAATAAAAGATGGAAGTGTAAGGCCTGAAGCTATTTAGGGGAAAATTGGGACGTGCAGAGACCCTGAGGTGGATACAGCCTGGCTTGGAAGAGGAGTGGCGTGGAGGCCCATGTGGACACGGCCAGCTGAGTGTGTGGACAGACAGTAGCAGATGAGACCAGAAAGACCATGACTGTAGCCCAAGGAAACCTATGTTAGGTATGTGGATTTATTTGTATGTCATTACAAAAGTTTTATAATACATGAAAATCAAGACACAGCAACACAGATCAGCCCAGCAAGTTAAAACTTGCACCATGAATCAGAAAGGACGTCATTGGCTGTGTGTCTTGGAAGGGAAGGAATGGACTGTAATTCAGTCCCTCAGGGAACTTCCACAGGGACCTATCTATACACACACGCTATGTGTGTGCCCATACTACACACACACGTACATTCTTTATCTCTCAGTTCACAATTTAGAAACCACATGAGTCTCTCACTACCTCTGAAGTCTTTTGTTGACATGGGAGTTTTTAGTGTATTTTATCAGGTCCTGTTTTTATTTCAGATGAATTGAACCTAGAATTTTAAAAGTTCTGTGATTCCCCAAGTGCAACCCTCCTTCAGCCTTTTTTTGTTTTATTTTTTTTTTTTCACCAGCAAAGTTATTCATTTCTTTTCTTTGAATTGAGCTCATCTTTAAAATTTAAATGTAATAGGAACATGTTATGGAAGAAAATATGCCAGTTTTTATAGGCAGACAATTCTATAAAATTAGTGAAACTTACAGGTCAGGGTGAAGAAAGAGCTCAGAATGCAAAACATTTTAAAATAAAGAACAATTTGTCGCACAAAATTGTATAGGCTGGTACGGAAATTTTGACGTTCAGATTTATCTTGAGTTTCATCTTACTGAAATATAGCTGTCACATTATAAAAATTCTGGACATACGTTGACGTTTCACTACCTATAACAGACTTTCGTTTTAAATTTTGACTTCATGACTTCATTCTTAAAAGGAATCTGGTTGCTTTGGAAGGATAGTTGGAATGCCCTCTTCCCAAAGTTTATTTTTAATGAATGAAGCATTTAATCAGGGCTGTTATTTTTTTGATTAAATTTCAATATTTTGAAATTCCTACCTTTTTAACCTACTGTTTAAAAATTGTGTTTATTTAATTAGCTAGGTAGGTCATTAGTGACTCTTACATAAAGAGAGATGGGAAAAGATTAGCAAAGGCACTAATATTTGAGAGCCCAATATTTGTCAGGGTCTCTAAAAATAGGAATGTTATCTGTTACTTATGGAGTGAAGAAAATAATCAAGAATGACTGATGATGTCATTGCTTTACGTAAATACTGTTTATTGACATACATTATCTCATTTAATTTCTATACTAAATTGGCCAGGTAGTCACCAATGCTTTCATCTTAATGATGTAGGGAATTTAAAAGATGCACAATTGTATCTAAATGTGCATACAACTTGTACCTGATAGAATTAGGACTCAGTCCATATCCTTTTGACTGAAAATTAGGGCAGCACCTGTGGCTCAAAGGAGTAGGGCACCAGCCCCATGTGCCGGAGGTGGCAGGTTCAAATCCAGCCCTGGCCAAAAAAAAAAAAAAAACAACTATATTCCTTCTATTACATACTCTCTCCATAATTATAGTATTTTTACATCTTGGCCTGGCCATTTACCCATTGTATTTACTAGTCCTTACTAAAGTTACTGAATCTTGCTAGAATTTACTTTGCTATAAAATACTTTGTCTGTCAAATAGGGACATTAATATTATCTGTTATAAAGAAGTTACTGTATTATGTGAGACAGTCCATGTAAAACACACAGGAACACGCTTAGATCAGAGTAACCATGCAACAAATATTAGCTGTTATTAATAACTTCATACACATTGCTCACATGTACACAGGCAATAAAAAATTGTCAGATCCATGTGTGTTGATAAAATATCTTTTCTAAGTTTCGTGCTTTCTCATTCTTTCCAACCACACCACTCTTAAATTTTGACCTTCCATAATTTACATATTATGTGCAACCAGATACCATTATTAATGAGCCTAAGGGGGAAATTAATTAGCCTCCTAATGACTTCCTTCCTGAGAACTGCAAATGATCCTGGATTTCCTCGGATGCTTTGTGATTGCTGCTTTCTGCCTGTAATCAGTGTTTTCACCAAGATTGAGTTTGGCATTTTGTTGTCAGTCCCCAAACTCCTAGGGCCCTGGAGGACTCTAGGTCTGATAACTTGTCAGCAAACCGTGCTCCTTTGTAATTCAGAATATCACCAGACATGCTGATGACGTCATGTGTTTGTGCTTTTACTTTTTTGCTTTGTAACTGAGAAAATTCACAGAAAGACTTGATCTTTGTCCTTCCAGTCCCTGGGAATACCCCGAGTCTTTCTTTTGCAATTGTATTTCCTTCGTGGGCTGTCCTTTCTCCCCGTCTCCCATCTTCCACTTCTTAGGCTCCTTTTAGAAGAGAACCAGCCAGTTCTAATCAAATGATCTATTTAATCTCAGGAAACCCTTATCTTTCGCCTGGAAGGAATTGTCCAGGAGGACAAAAAGGAAAACTCGAAATGTCACCACCTTGATCCACCAGGTCAAGGGCCCCTTCATAGAACACAGTGACAGTCAAGACCAGGATAAAGGAAATGAGTGTTTTTTGGTGGGTGTCTGGGTCTTTTTGGCTGGCTAACTTTATAAAACCAACATTCAGCCTCCTTAGCTGTGAGGAAATGGGAAATCACGGTGGTTCCAACAATAACCAGATTCTATTATTCATCTCCTACCACAGTGAAATGGTCAGATGAGCCCTGACTAGGTAAGTATTAGCAGCAAATATGTATGTCACCGGACAGCTGGAGTTCTAGCCATAGTGGAAACATACAACTGTAGCAGTTACATATTTAAATTAAAAATGTAAAAGAATTGTAAGAGGAAAGGGAAGGAGATAACCCTTCTGTTTTTATACTTCTATAGAAACTTTATCCAAAGAAGTGGATGATGTGAAGGGCACCCCAAGATTTGATGTTTTCAATGTTTAAATAGTAACCTTTCAACGGGGGAATTTCCCTTCTGATTTGCTCCATTTCTTCACACGCACACACACACAAAACCCTGCTTAATCTCATTACGAGCTTTGAACAAAGAAAGCCATGTTTCTTAACTCACAGATCTGTTCCCTCTTAGTATTCCTGAATGCTCTGCAAATTTCTGTCTCAGCTCTTTGGCCTTCAGGACGGCCAGAAAGAGCCTGTCCAGTCCTTTGAGTCTCCCCTTGGGCTTTTTTCCTTCCTAGTAGTTCTTAATTCTTGTCTTTGTTTTCTTTCTTTCTCAAGCCAGCCCTGAGCTTGGGCCTCTCCCAGACTGTCTTCGTGTTTGCACTCCCTGGGGAAATTTCCATGGGCCCTCTCATATTTATGCAGTGGAGACCAGGGACATGTCTTTTATTTATTTCTTGGACCCAGCAGGGGTTTCCTGCCTGTTTTTGTATGTCAGTTTCTGAGTTAATTGGACTAATCAATCTAATGAATTTTCCTGAAGTTGTTCAACAGCCATTGTACCCCTCCAAGAGCTATCTGGAAAACAGTTATTGCAGCTAATTGGTGGCACCCCCAAGGGTTGAATTTAGTTTTGCCGGGCATGATTTGCGAAGCCATTCCACCCACTGGAAATAATTCCTGCCGTTCTGTACTTTATTAGACTTCTGGGAAATACATTTTAGAAATGACAAAATAGCTGATTTTAAAGTTCTTAGTAGGAAAAGCTATGGCTCTCCAGGAAGGACAGAGGGCGTAAGGTGGAGAGCACTAAACAGCATCCAGGCGGCAAACCTTGCCACTGATTAGCTCAGTAATTCTCAGCGGTTATCTCAGAAGGTTACTTCACCTTTCTCATCTGTAAAGTGGCGATAATACTTATTTCACAGGGAGAATGGGAAGAATTTTAATTTGAGATAGAGTTTTTAAATTGTACTCAAAATTGGGGTGCTGGTATTAGTCACAGACCAGAAAACAGTAACAGGGAGAATAAGAATGCCTTTATTATGATAGTCCCGAAGGAAGCAATGTGTGCCCTCGGCACCGAGGGGCGGCCTCACTGTATTAGGGAATGTCAGACAAGGGCGAGGATGGAGGGGCCTCTTCCTGCAATCTGTGCACAGCACAGCCCCAGAGCGGACCAGTAACAGTCCTAACGCCAAAATGTGAGCTCACCCCCGCTTCAGGGATTCCTCTATTCACTTTGAACATGCAGACTCCAAGCATTGCTTAGAAAAAAAGAGCGAAAGAAAACCTTCGGAGTGCATTTATCTGCCTGAGTTACCAGAACAAAATGCCACAGACTGGGTGACCTAAACAACAGAAATTTATTTTCTGATAGTTGTGGAGACGAGAAGTATGAGATGGAGATGCCAACTTAGACCAGGGAGGGTTCCCTTCCCAGCACACAGGTGTCCATCTTCTTGCTGTGTCCTCGCGTGACAGAGAGAGAGCAAGATCCCCTGTATCTTTCCTTGTAGGACACTAATCCTTTTGGATCAGAGTCCTACCCTTATAACCTCGGTTAACCCTAATGCCTTTTGTAAAGGCTGTATCTCCAAATACTACATTGAGAGTTTGGGCTTCAACATAGGGATTTAGGGGAGAGGGACACAATTCAGTCCATGGTGCAGAGTACAACGGGTCTGAGTTTAAATTTTCTTTATTCCAGTTTATTAACAATGTAATTACAATTCTCTGTTTGCCATTTGCTAGCTGTGTGAGCTGAAGCAAATACTCCAACTCTCTCTGAGCACCTTATTTTCATTTTTAATTTAGGATTATATTATCTGTCATGTAGATTGTAATAAGAATTACTAAGTATGTAACATATATGATAGAAAACTTGGCATATGTTAAATGCTTAATCAATAGAATAATCAGTCAGAAGAAAAGAAACTCTTTATTAATCTATTTAATGCTCTAACCTCATTCTGTCACTTGAGATGAGATCTACCTGTGCTCATAGCTCTTTCTGAGTAGGGGGATTATCTAATTACCTACCAGACGGAGATGGTCGATACCATGGCTATCATCAGGATATCACAAAGAAGCAGATCTCGGGGACAGGGTATCCTTTGTTTTGCTAACGAAGAAAAGGAAACTGCCATAATTTGGGGGAATTTATTTAAGATCATTCAGCTACTTCATAACAGTGCCAAGAGCCTTGGGCTCCACACTCCAATCTGTTGCTCCAATATCAAAATGCAAGGGACAAAAGCTATTAATACACAGAACTGAACATCTCCTGCTTTGAAGAATGTGGACATTATTCCCAAACTTTAAAAGTTATTATAACAAAACACTGAAGACCGTCCTCAAAGTATTGGCCCACTGGCATTTTGTGAAATGGGTTCAGAATTATTGCTGTGATCTGAGTTTAGCTTTTAAACTGTAATAACCCAACTTAAAGGGAAAGGAAAAGACAAGAAAGCACTTTCAGGTAATGTCGGGATTATGATTCCAAGATGTTTGACCAATTGCTTGAAATTTAAATCCCATTCCTTCTACCCTGAGTGACGCTGTCTAGTTTCCCATAGGTGGAAGGTTTTCCAGCGATTTCCCTCGAACTCAGGGATTGGTCCCAAGCTCTTATTTCTTCACAGCCATCTGGCAGGGGTAAAAACGCATGATGGGTAAGCACACAGGATCTGGAATTATCCTGCTTGGATTCCAGTCACGACTCTAAAGTTTACTAAATGTTGGACCTTGAGCGAGTTACTTAGCATCTCTGCAGCTCCACTTCTCATCCGAAAAAAATAATGACGGTGATAATCGACCTCACAGGACTCCTTTGGTGTTGTATGATGAGACACAGGTAAAGACCTGAGTAGAGTGGATACTGTTGGAAGCATTGGAAGCAAAGCCCCAATCTCTCTGTACAGACTGGAAGACATGGAGCGATTCCTTTATGATCCCTGGTAGCTTCCGAAATTTGTTAAAGCTCCCACAGTTCTTTTCATTTACTTGCATTTCTCTTGCCTGGGCCCTGGTGAAAGTTGTGTGTTTTTACATACTACTGAAAGTTTCTAATCTAAGCATGTAATTACCCTGAGTGCTTTGCTCCTAAATCCACAACAAGCATTTTGTTTGTTTTTCTAGAGCTATTGTGCTTAATTAATATTTATGCAGGACTTAGTGAAATCATGAAAATTAACAGATGTCCTTACCTAACGCAGGTGGTGTATATATGAGCAATTGTAACAAACACAGTGGTTTAACAATAGTACTATTTTAGATTGCTCAAAATCACTACTGAGTCTGCTGAATGTGGCTTCTATATTTACTCTCCAGTCTGGTAAACATACTGTCATGCAAATAAACACGACTGTAAGGATAATTTAAGATGGCATATGGCATATGAACTTTATTTCCCTGTATATTAACAGAAAGCTAAAAATAACAGTGGCATCAATGCGCAGCGCTTTTGGTTTTTTTTTTTTTCCTGTCCCATATAAAAGTCTGAAAATAGTGCAGAGTTGGTATGATAGCTATAAAAATCACCCGGCATGGAAGCTTCTTTTGTCTCAGTTTTAACATTCCGGCGCAAGCTTCTAGCCTCCAAGTCAAAACGTGATCCACAGTGTCTGCTAAAACTTCAGTCCTCCTGTCCACGTCGCAGAAAGCAGACAGGAAAAGCGGAGAAGGCCCATGCTGAGGTCATCTGTCATCTGAACTCACTTCTTTACAGCATGATTCTTGGAATTCACCAGTGACGTTTGGGCTTGCATCCTGTTTGGTGGGAACTTAGTCATATGACCATCCTTGGGTACCAGAGATTCTGGGAAGCAAGATCTTTTACTTGGGGCTCAGTGTAGACCCCAAACCAAACCTAACATTTTACTAAAAAATGGGGAGGAACGGAGGAGGGAAGGAAGAAAGGGGCCATTTGGGGTGGGCCATAAGTACATTGAAAATTAGCTTTTTATTTTAAATGGTGGTATTTTATTACTTTCCCTTACTGTTTATATTTTTAGATATATTTACTTCCTAGGAAGCTTTTTCTGTATTTTTTTAGACATTTACAGTTAATTAAGGATTTTATTTGTTTCTATGTTATTCCATAACACTTGCTTTCAAAAAGTTGTGTGAGAACTTCACACTGAAGTACAGGTTGAAGAGAACAGTTTCGTTTTTCATTTATCAATTTAAGAAAGATGAACTGTGTCCCTTCTGTGTACTAGACACTGGTTTCGGTGCTGGAAATGAGAGTGAGCCATGCAGAGTATTATCAGTTCATGTGGGGTTTACATACGGATGAGGAAAGGTAAAATAAAAAGAGATGATTATTGACAAAATGATCAGAACAGACTCTAAGTGCCTTCAGGAAAATGATGTTGAAGGGGCTTGACTTTACTGTGCTCAGGAACAGCGGAAGCAAAGAGGCTGGAGTTCAAGGACGGAGAGGGAGAGTTGTAGGAGATGATTTTAACAGGCAGGGCGATCAGAGCCCAGTAGACCAAGAACGAAGATCATTCCAGCACTTTGGACAACCTAGATAGTTTGACTTTTGCAGGCTTGATAGAAAAAAATATATATTGGTAGCTAGCATATAGCAACAGCCAAAGCAAAATACAAAATAAGGATGAACACTTCTATGCTTTACTGTTTATTTTTCTCTTCTTCAGTTTACTGATCATTTAATGATTACCTACTCTGTTCTTGAGACTCTTGATGAGGTCCAGAAGATAAAACATGAATAAAGGAATATTCCCCAAGCTCAAAGTGTTTATTCTCTGGAGATCTTAGATCAGCTCGGAAATCCTATAAGCTCTAAACTTTAAACTTTAAGATTTCATGTTTTGGCTCGGCGCCTGTGGCTCAACCGGCTAAGGCGCCAGCCATGTACACCTAAGGTGGCAGGTTCGAATCCCCAGCCTGGACCTGCCAAACAACAATGACGGCTGCAACCAAAAAATAGCCAGGCATTGTGGC
>NW_003852396.1:65997549-66002350 GCF_000181295.1 Otolemur garnettii | reverse complement strand
AGGCAAGAGAATCGCCTAAGCCCAGGAGTTGGAGGTTGCTGTGAGCTGTGATGCCATAGCACTCTACCCAGGGTGACAGCTTGAGGCTCCGTCTCAAAATAAATAAATAAATAAATAAATAAATAAGAAAGATTTCTCCTCTGCTTAATGGAATCTTTAGACAGAAGGCCTCAAAAACTATAACTTAAATCTCAAATTAATTTGTCTCTTTCATGAAGACCGATAGAAATATTAACACTCCCATCTCTTTCTCAAAACCGTCTTTTACCTCCTTCCATAGGATACTGTATTGTGTAAGTGTGCAATTGCTTTTTTTTTTTGCAATTTTTGGCTGGGGCTGGGTTTGAACCCACCACCTCCCGCATATGGGGCTGGCGCCCTACTCCTTTGAGCCACAGACACCACCCTGTTTGTACAAGTTTGTATACACCTTCGTCTCTGACTAGTAGGCCCTTCCTTCCTCCTAGGCAAAGTTTGATTTTTCCTTATTTTTCCTTCGTGGTATCTTTGAAACCATTTGCCCACCTCTTTCTTTGCAGACTGAATTGTTTCTGTTATTTTCCAGCCCAGCCCTTCCCCTTGATCAAGTACCATAGTGTCTTATCCTGATTATGTGCTTACATTATTCTTTCTCACTATGATAAAGATCCCTTAGGAGCAGAGGACAAAGTGTATGTGTGGCTGAATCTCTGATACCTATCAAAGTACCAGGAACACGGTCAATATTTCTGATAGATGACAAAATGCCCCATTAAAGAAGAGGCCAATGTTTACAATGGGAAGTAAATAGAAAATTCCCAAATTGTGTTTTGATTATGTAATCCTCTCTCCACACACACACAAAAATCATTATTTGAAGTAAATATTTTAGCCTTTATCACAACTTATTACTAAGTAAAATGTACACATGTCCACGTTCCAGTTAAATCCTCTATACTGGGTACTATTTATTTCCTTTGAAATATGGAGTAGAGCCCTCACATTCTCATATCCTCCTTGCTAAGATCTAGTTCATCTTTTTTTTTTTTTTTTTTTTTTTTCCAGGGCTGGGTTTGAACCCACCACCTCTGGCATATAGGGCTGGTGCCCTACCCTTCTGAGCCACAGGCGAGGCCCTAGTTCATCTTTTGATGGACAGAAGGCACGGGCTGTTGTGAATAGCAGCTCCCTTGAGAGAGGCATAAACCCTAGAACAACCTTATGTTTATAAATATATAAGTTTATTTACCAAACCACAAGGGCTTCACTAGTCCCTTAAGCACAAGGAATGTAGCTTACTCATCTTCACGTCTCCTATGCAAATTGCTGGGTTACAGGGGCACAGTCATTTCTCTGAACCCTTAGGGAATCTAACGCACTTGCAAATGTTGAACAACTGGCTCTCAGGAAGGAAATACACACACACACAAGGAAGCCCCAAATTGTAGCACTTGACTGTTTTCTTCTGTAAATATCTTCCTTTGGCTAATTTTGTTTTACCAAATGGAAGTCACTGTATATAAAATTTGGAAGAAATGTGCACAATTGGTTAAAGCATGAGCTTACTCCAAAACGTCATAAAGGGGGTTCTAGAACTCAGAAGACTTCTGGTTTTAAGAAGCTAATATGTACATATAGTGTATATTATGTAACACCCCCTGGGGCAATACTTGTAATAAGACACATTAATATTTATGCAGCAAAATAAATGTATTTTCACATTAAGGGGAATAAAAGCACCACGCACAGGAAAAATAGCGTTCAGTTCTCAGGGCTTTTTTTGCTTTGTTTTGTGTTCTACGTAGAATTGCATGTGGGATATTAGGAACATATTGTCAAAAAAATTTAGTATTTTGACGGAGAAATATTCATCATCTCCAGCACGCCAGTCCAAGCTGTTCTGTGCTAGTCTTGGTCATTGTCTTTGAGCTATTCCGTATGTCTGTAAATTGCAAGTAACTGATTGGCCTGCAAATTCTGTCTCGTCCAGTAGACTTTCATTTGACTTCTCTTCCTCCCAGTGGGAAGATCGGTTTATCTTCATTTAACATTTAGCTTTGCATTTCTTTACTCCATGTAATTTTATAGTGTCTTGACTTTTTCTTTTGAACTAGTATAACATCTGCTTGGCTCCCTCTTATCATGCGAGCAAAATAAAACTCTTGAACTCGTGTTCAGTTCTGTATGTGCATAAAGTCATGATTTAATTTTCTCTGTAATTTTCATACAATGTAGGACAGAAATTAGTCATAGTCCAGAAAGCTTCTGAGGGCAGAACATAGACTGATGTACAACTGTAGCCTGGTAGGGAATCCTCAGTGCCTGGCGGTATTGCCAACCTGCAGAGCCAGGTGACAGTGCTGTGGGCTCCCTTAGAAGTTAATTTCTTTCACTGGGACTGCTTTCCAGAGGTTCCAAGGTTTAGTGCCTCGGACTGCCATATACAGAGAGTTCTGTGGACCTGGATGAAATGCTGTCTTTAAAGTGAAGTCTAATTTTTTTGTGGTTCTAACTGTTCATTTGAGTGTGAACCAAGTGACATAGAAACACTCAATAAATCATTAATTAACCTCAGATGACCAGGAGCTTGGATGAATGCATGGCTACACGCTTAGCTGATGAAGTCCGACCTCATTTGTATCAGCCATGACTAATGGAGTCTTATAATTCTTTAAAAATAAAGTTCTTTTTTTAGGAAAGCAAGGCTGTTTTAATTATCAGAAAATTAGCTCTTGCAAAACTCTGGATTCTCTTTTCCTTTGAAGCCATGATGTCTGGCTTTGTGCAAATTGTATCAGATTGACAATTTCCCACAGCCTGGAAAACAGCTTATGTTCCCTCATCCACACTCCTTATTTCTACCTTCAAATGAATCCATTTGCAAAAATATCAAAGGGGAGGGAGAAAAATAAACATTTCAGCCACATGGAAAGTTCTGTGCAATATATTAAGATTGATCAAGGCTTGGGTGACAAGTTCATGAATACTGACTTTCTTTCTGAAGCTGAAATGATTTCTGGGAGACGGAGTTATTTGATATATGGAGGGCTGCTGCTGCCGTTTTTTTACAAGGAAAGGAACTGCCTAGGGTTTTGTTTGTTTAGCTGTTTGTTAGTAAATATGGGCAGGATCCCTTTCCTTCCATGTTTATGCCTTGCCTATTGTGCTTATAATGAAGATGTCATTCTTTCCAGAGCCAAATCCAGTAATTATATGCATTGTATCTGTTAAGACACAAAATGGCAGCTTGTGAAATGAAAATTTGGCCCTTCCTACATACACACGAACATGCATGCACATCCACATACCAAATTTTAACAATAGCTTCATTCATAATTCTCGTGTGGCCCTCCAAATAACCAGAATTGACACACATATTCAACAGATAAGGGCTCTAAGATTCTAGTTATAATTGCATGCACGACGTTGTTGCAATCAGAGGTACCCACTACTCAGGAACGCTGATCTCCCATATCAAACATTGAGCATGCGTTTAACCTCTCTGAAAAGTTGCAATAGATATTAATTCCATTCTTTGCCTTATAAGATTTGGGGAAGATCAATCCTGGTGGCTCATGTGATAACTAAGTTCCTTTAGCCTTAAGGAGCCCTAAGTCTAAGAGAGACGGTTCTGTCACTATGTAGTACAACAAAATTATTTGGAAATATTCCATAAGAAAGATACAGATAAAACCCTATATAGGCTGTGGAAATAAAAATATTACTTTTGAACATGATAGGGCTTGGCATGGGAGCAACAGAGATTGTGCAAGTGAAAGCTTTTTAGAAAGGAAAAGACATGTAGGCAGGTTGCAATCATAGTGCTTCATTTGGGGGAAGTACTGCATTATCCTGGTTGGGGAAAAAAAGCTGTGCTAATCATTTTTGATTTTGCTTTTATGAGAATAAGATGATGGACAGATTGGCACAGTCAATTCCAAAGAAAAGGGACTCGATGGTCTTGTGATTTCCATCTTTCCTTCAATGACAGCCAAGTGTCCTATCCCTCAGGGTCAACTGTTAACGTATTTGTATCTCATAATATTTTCTTATAATGGAAAACCTACTTAATCAAACAATATTCTTTTTTATTATTATTATTTTTTTTGTAGAGACAGAGTCTCACTTTATCGCCCTCAGTAGAGTGCTGTGGCATCACATAGCTCACAGCAACCTCCAACTCCTGGGCTTAGGCAATCTCTTGCCTCAGTCTTCTGAGTAGCTGGGACCACAGGGGCTTGCCACAACACCCGGCTATTTTTTGTTGCAGTTTGGCTGAGGCCAGTTTTGAACCTGCCACCCTCGGTATATGGGGCCGGTGCCCCACCTGCTGAGCAACAGGCGCCTCAAATCAAACAATATTAATAAAAGAACTTGACTAACTACCTGACTGACTTGTTACCCTAATAGAATGGAACATTAAATGATGGTTTTGATAGGGGTGAGAATGTAGGAAGACTCAAAAATTAAAGGAGCGGGACAAGGTGGCTCATACCTGTAATCCTAGCACTTTTGGAGGCCAAGGCAGGTGGATTGCCCTGAGCTCAGAAGTATGAGACCAGCCTGAGTAAGAGCAAGACCCTGTCTCTACAAATAGCCCGGCATTGTGGTGGGCACCTGTAGTCCCAGCTACTTGGGAGGCTGAGGCAAGAGAATCGCCTAAGCCCAGGAGTTGGAGGGTGCTATGAGCTGTGATGCCATAGCACTCTACCGAGGGCGATAAACTAAGACTCTGTCTCTAAAAACAAACAAACAAAAAAAGTATATGTGTATGTGTCTATATATATGTATATATTTTCTTCATTAATAGTTTAGATTCCCA
>NW_003852396.1:65980525-65997529 GCF_000181295.1 Otolemur garnettii | reverse complement strand
TGATGCCATAGCACTCTACCAAAGGTGACAAAGTGAGATTCTGTCTCCAAAAAAAAAAAAAAAAAAAAAAAAATTAGAGAAAAGCCTAAACCCTAAAGAGAGGAAACTTCATGAAGAAGGAAAGGTGAATATAGTGGACACATATAGTACAGTCTGAAGGTAAAGAATAGAATTTAAAATAAACAGGCAAACACATTTTATGAACTTCACAGATTATTTGAGGTAACGACTGTAGTCTAAGAAAGATCTTACCAGATATTATCCTTCTCTTCCTTTAGACTGAATAATTGAACATGTAGGCTTTTTTTTTTTTTAATGATTTTAAGGAGATGAAAGCGTGAAGGAATTTTTTTTTTTTTGAGACAGAGTCTCACAATGTCACCGTTGGTAAAGTGCTGTAACATCACAGCTCACAGCAACATCAAATTCTTGGGCTTAAGGTATTTTCTTGCCTCAGCCTCCTTAGTAGGTGTTGTAGGCACCTGCCACAACACCTGGCTATTTTTTGTTGCAGTTGTCATTGTTGTTTAGCTGGCCTGGGCTGGGTTCGAACCCACCACCCTCAGTGTATATGGCTAGCTGTAACCACTGTGCTATGGGTGCTGAGCCAGCATGAAAGAATCTTGGTATGCTTATCTGGGTTGTTCATACCTCAAATAGATTGCCTTCATTTATGGGGTTAAGAAAACATTGATGAAAGTGAAATGCATTTGTAATCATTCTGATGACTCTTGATCTGTGTATCATAGTCTGAATTATTATACTACAAACCCAAGTCCTAAGGCTCTGAACCTTCTGTGAAGATCTTGAGAAGGTTTACCCTGGAGAAGAAAAGCTTTCTTCCGATATTAAAGGGTGTGCAAAATATTACATTTATTATAAGTAACCCCCAAGGGCAGAACCAGGGTTGGCAAGTAGAATTTCTAGTGAGATAGATGGTGGTTTCTTGGAATTATCTAAGATTAGCACTGCGCAAAGAATCAGTGGCTTCCCAGGGAGATGGGTGTTGGGAGCCCTGCTCAGCACCAAAAAACTTTAAGTGTCAGCAGGATGAACAGGTCAAAGCAAAAATTACATTAGCTAATACGAAGCAAGCAAGGAAGTTTTATTAAAAGGTTATTGCAATAGGGAACAGAGACTACAACTAAATCTAAACTCAGCTCCACTGGAGAGGGGAGGGTTTATCTAAGAGCTGGGAGACCGCAGGGTAGAGTCACAGGTCATCTACATTTGCTAATAGCTTCATTCAAAGGGACATAAACTTAAGATAGGAGGTAATTTGCAATTTAGAGGAAGGCAGGCCCCACCAAATTCAGCTCCCACTTTCTCCCAGAAACTAGGAGATGGTGTTGCAATCTCCTTTGCTGGTTACATGTCAGACAGATTGTTCCTAGGTCCTTGAAAAAGGTTGTAGAACTGGCAAGAGGCTTTTAAAAAGATTTGCAAATCAAAGGTCAGAGAAGGGATTTATAATTACAAGTTTTTAAAAGTAAATGCTCGAAGAAAAGAAAGGTTAGGGACTTAGTGTGTGTGTGTGTGTGTGTGTGTGTGTGTGTGTGTGTGTGTTGGGGGGGCGGGCAGGGAGGTGAGGGTGGGAGGAGCTGCCTAAACTGAAGGGCGGGGCCAGCTAGAAAAAAACCCAGCAGGGATATTAGAGCTGAAGTCAAGTGGTTAGAAAGGACCACTACTAAAATCTCTTCCTCGCCTCAGAGGTCCTCTTCCCTCACTTTATCCAGTCAACACCTCCTCGTGTTTTTAGATGAAATGCCTGTGTTTCAGTGAGGAAGTTTGGTCTAAAATCTAGCATCCGAGTGGATTTCTCCTTTCCAAGTGAGATGCTGTTATATAATAATTCTTTTTCCTTCACTTTGGTTTCAATATGGCTTTGCTCCAGAAGACCAAACTATTTTCCTTTTTTTTTTTTTCTGTTTGTAGAGGTCGGGGATTTAACATTTTATTGCTTTGCATTAATTAACATTAGGTTGAAACACGTGATGGTGCCTCTAAGAAAAAATGACAGGCTTCTACTTTCAGTAACAAACAACCTCACTCAGGGAAACCCAGGCTAATTAAACCTAGTACCCACCACCCCCATCACCTGAATGGGAAAAGGAAGAGTAAAGACCAACCCAACCTGTTGTGCACTATTGTTTAAGAGTTTTGATAAGAAGAAAGGAAGTTATAACTAAAACACTCCTATTCTTTAAAAGGCTTTTCAGATATAGTTTGGAGCTTTTGTTTTTATTATAGTGGTTCTTTATTGTATTCTGGCATTAATGGAGTTGCCACCACTAAACACACAGCACTATTAATATCATTTCATAGTGACTGAAATTGAAGATGGGTGAACTTCAGTTCTTTAAGGGAGCCGCCAATAACAAAACTCCCAGGCAGAGGAATGACTGAATTTGCCAGGAATGTCTGTGTAGAGCTCGCTAATTTAGAGGGGCATTTTCAAATATTAGAGTGGCTGGGATTTCCCAGGGGAGTTCACTTGGGCACAGCAAGTGAATCAATGTTTAAATGACATTATTATTAGAATGATTTGCAAGAAAGGACAAAAAAAGTCAATAGATGATTTACATTCATAGATGTAAATGCCAATCACACAAGACCTATTTGTCTTTGTAGGAGAGGCAGCTGAGCCCACTTCTATGTCCTGCCCTGCGGGCTGCTAGGTCAGGGGAACCACTTCTGAAGAAAAACGGTGAATTTGCTTAACAGCTTCCCCATTAAAAGGCCAGGCTTTGATCATTACCCTTAATAGCCTTACCCCTCCCGTTAGGCCCAGATCCCTGCAGGCCGGTTTCAGAGGGCTCCACTGCTGATTCCATAATTGGAATTGATAACTGACCATCACACAGGAGCTGGGGACATTTGTCAAACCCTGTCATCCTTGCAGAGCTGGAAACAGCCCTTCTCCTATTTGGGAAACTGAGCCTACAATGAATTTTAGAGTTTGGGGCCTCTGGATTTAGCCCAGCTCAACTCATTTATTTTACACAAAGGGGAATGAGGTGATGTGGCCTGCCCGTGGTAGGATAATTTGTTGGAAACAGAGAGGGAATTATAACTCATCTGTCCTCCCCCTGCCTGGCTTTGCCTTCAAGTGACACCATTTCTTCATGATTGAGTAATTTTCTCAGGGTTAAGGGGTAAGGTGGGCTAATGTGTGAGTTGGGGCACAGTTGTTAATCATCCTGTTTTGTTTTGTTTTTTCTTTCCAAACATTGCTTTCTTTGGATTGCCTCCCTCCGGCCAGTCTAACCTGGAGTCCCCTTTTTTGTTGTCAAACAGGGGCCCTGAGCCAAAGCCTATCCAGGTGCTGTAAGGAAGAACCATTCCCCACACCTTATTTTCCTAACCATTCTGATTTCCTTGTGCTGTTGCCCAAGAAAATGATGACAACAGCACATCGGTTACATGTCTTCCCCCAAATCACGGAGCTCATAAGGACAGGAACTAGGAGTTGAGGGAAGGTCTTTGTGATTCAAGAACCTTGAGTTTTGGGCCAGTATTCTTTGCTAATTTGTCCTCTTTCTCCTCCTCATCTGGACAAGTGATTTAACTCAATGCACATGACGGACCTGATAATTCAAAGTGGTTTGCGGTGAAGACCATATGAGGTTGCATCTGCTGCCTGGTGATGTCTCCCTCGCTTTCTGCCCGCGTGCCCCGCCTCCTTACCTCTCTAGAATTTCACCCTAAATTCACTTCTCCCCCACGTAGCCATGAAAACAAGCACCTACTCTAAATGCGTTGCTCTCTCTAAGACGGTTTTGCCTCTATGCTCTTCATAAATCCTTAAGGGAGTCACTGTTGGAGACTGAGTGCTCGTGGGAGTTCTTTGGATGGTTCTCACACCCACATTTCTCTGGGGGTGGGGGTGATGGAATTGACTGACCCTTTGAGAAAGAAGCCACCAATGCACTGGTGGAGCTTTTCTATAGAAAATGTTCACTTCTCCTGCTCAGGGAAAAAAAAAACAAGAAAGCCTCTTTATTCGACTCAGCTTGGGAAAATAAAAGTGAAAAGCTTCATTTCTTAGATGTAGAGAGAAATATCTGTTTCACTTCTTTGCTGTACCCAATAAGAGTGATGCATTTCCATCTTTTACTTTTTTAAGGGAAACAAAAGACCTTGCTTTTAAAAAAATAATTGAGTGAGAGAAAGAATGAGAGGTAACTAAGAGAAAACAGGGACTCCATGGATTGATGAAATATCTCATGTGCAAACCTAACTCTAAAGAAAATGAGATCAGTCCTAGTAAGCAATTCCCACTGTGCAGTCGGGGGTCCAAGGCTGAATCTGGCAAGCAGAGGCTGGTGTGTTCCCTCTGCCTGGTGTGCCTGGGGAACCGGCTGTACTTCGGGATGGCTGGAACTAAGGCCTCTCCATTTCTTTCTTTCTGTCTGTGCACATATGTGTAGGCAAACACACATCACATAAATACACACACACCCCAACTTGTTGAATAAAGGTTCTTACATCGGGCTGCTATACAGAGGACATGTATTTTCAGGGGTGGCTAAAGCCAGGAAAAAGATCTGACCCTTAGGAGTACAAATTTAGCAATTCCGTGGCATCTGATCAGCCAAAGGTCCTCTGCTGTTGATTCACACTTAACAGCGTTGTGAAGGACTATGCGTAACGCTGGAATTTGGAGCTGTAAAAGTATAGAAGAGAAAAAGTAACATATTTTCTTTCACCACCACAAAGGTTGTGGTTGATACCTCTATTACAAGAAAAAGCATAACACATTTACTTACCCAAAAGTTTTATGTGACACTGAAGGCTTCAGAAATGACCCAAAGATCCAGAGAAAATGTGCCTTCATATGCCTAAGTTGAATGGCGAATGGACAGTCATGTAGAAATTGTAGCAGTTCCTCTGGGTGTGGGCCAGGATACCTATCACTTGAAGGGTCTGATGACGGATTTTCAGGTGAAGCTGAAAGCTATCTTCTCCATATCCAAGGGGCCGTAGTTTGGGGGTAGTATGTTTTGAGCCCAAGGAAAAGTTACAATCAGGGTTTTAATAGAACAAGCGGGGAACATTGGGCCAGCACAGAATGACCAAGGCCCCTGGACTGTGGTCCTGAGTTCACATCTATCACTGGCATTTCTCTCTGTGTGGCCTTGGGCCAATTACCCTCCCCAGTTTTCTTTCTCAGCTCCAGGAACATAACACCTACTCTGTGAGGTTCTGGTCAGGGTTAACAGGAGAACACCCCTGGGGTCATCCAGCAGAATACCTGACAGCCCGATATTCATATTCTGTAGTTCTCTGCACTTTCTGCAAGAAAATTTCCCAGAAGGGAAACTATTTGGGAAGCAGAATTAATAACACATTAAAAAAAAAACATAATTAGATGTATTTCAGCAATCTTAAAGGAATATTGCATAATTAAACTCTAGAAGCTTAATATCTTTGTAAAATAACCAATCATTTCTATTCCACTAGGTAAGATATTTTCTTGCCTGGCCTTTCTGGAGAAATTCAAATACTCATTCAAGTTAAATTAAGGAAGAAAGGGGAAATCCTTTAAATAGAAGTCTGTAGAATTACTTCTCAGCTCAAAATCCAATGGCTCAATTCTATCAACTTTATCCTTGATAATGGCCCACAGGCCTTGTGTAGTGGAGCTGTCCTTCCTGACAGGCACATCCAAAACAACTCTTGGCCCTCAACTTCTATCTCTCTTCCCCATTGCTGTTCTTCAAGCCTGTCAGACCCACCCCTGCCTCTGAATCTTCGTACTTGCCTTCTGCTGCCTAGGACAGTGATCTCCTCAATAGCCACAAAGCGTGTTCTCTCACCTCCTTCTGAGGCAGGTTTCGGAGGAGGTAATCCTCTCCATGTGTTTGCATTTCTGTAATCTTCAGGTTATAAGAGTGTCCATTTCTGAGCTTGTGCCCTGATTCTTAAAAAATCCCCTTTAGGCCCAGATTGACTGCTTTTATTACCCTGGCAAAAACGAGCATCCATTTAGAAAAGCTGCTGAAGAAGCAGCTGGGAGAATGTAAATACATGTAGAATTATTCCGTATTTCAGACCCGGAAAGGCTCATGGACACGGATGGGCGCGTAGGCTCAATAAGGGCTGGCAGAAATCTTAACCTAGAATTGGAATTGAAAATGGAACTTTACTTGAGCTTCAGCATGGACTCCCTGTACTCTCTCAAAGGAATAAATAAATAAATAGAAAAACTGATTACATGCTATGGTGCATCTTGACACATAGATTGGCGACTTTTGCATTGATATGATGAGAAAGAATATTCGAGGAGGATATCTGTATATCTCATAACAATTGTTAATCGAGTAGGGAAAGTAATTCAGTCGTTGGACTTAGATTTCCACTAATTCAAGTGTGGAATGGAATTGCCAGGGTGAATCTTTGCTGAAAATAGATGGCTGTATATTTATGAGTTAGAATCAGACCTTACTCTTCTACAGTAAGTAAACGGGTACACGGTCAGGGTACACGTGTGTGAATGTCTTGCCTCCGTGTCTGTCTGTATGAGACATGTCATTGTAAACATTTAACATCTCCATCCTTCCCTTCCTTCCTCATCTATATAGTCACTGAGTAAATGACACCTGCCCTAAACGCCCTTCCTGACACTCTCCCCATCTCCACTGTTGCCCTGTCCAACTTCTCATTTATCCTACTTTATTGAAAGTGATGATAAGGTAATTGTCTATGCTTATTAAATGTCAATTCTATAATACCAATGATCACGTCTGTATTGGTACTATTATACATTTGAAGTAATGACATAGTATTTGGCATATGATTGGTGCTAACGCTGCCTAATACAGGTCTCATGAAGGAATGAATTGATTCGGTGCTGACTCGGTAGGAAGCCCTGTGCTAAACCATAGACAACACTTACCATCAGAAATTGTTTCCGTCCCCCAGGAGCTTGCAATGCTGATTTTCAGATAACACACATTCTCCTAGCATAGTCTAATGCAATAGATGATGACAAGTGAAATGGTTGTCAGAATCAGTCTTGCTGGAAAGCAGAGACAAGTCAGACCCTGTGGGCTGTGTCATGAGAAGTGATGGAGTTCCAGAATTCTAAAGGGGAAAACAAGGGAAAATGTGGTGAGCCAGTGTGCGTGTATACACATGGAGCTGTGGAAGCAGTGGGGTCATGCAAGAAATTAGTGATAGGGAAATTCATATTAAAAGGTGGATTTATCCTTTGGAAAGTTATAAGTGTGACCTGAGCTATGGGGCTGTCAACCCAGTAGCTAGGGGAAGCTTTGGTCATTTGTGAACAGGAAGGGGCTGTGATGGAATCACCTTTTCAACACGATTAACATGTGGCAGCTGAGTGCAGCGTAGATTATCTGTTGGCAAATAGAGTCCATGTTTGTGTGAACCTGTGACTTGATATGATAGGTGAGTGCCAGTCTGATTAATTAGGAACTCCTATGGGTCAGATAAGCAACTAAATGACGGGGCTAATCTTGAGGTTAGCACAACTTACGGAAGCTCAAGCTCAAGTGTTACACTTGAGAGAATCATTAGTGCTGGAAGATGCGGTGTACACGACATTAATTTTTCAAGGAGGAATAAACTTCTCAGTTCTATAGCTTGGGTTCTGAGTGAGGAGAATAGAGTAGAAAAGATGACCTGGTTCTCAATTAGATTCATTATCTTGTCCTTGTGTGTAATTTTTGTTTTACTTTTTTTTGGTGCAAGGTGGGGCATGTTTTTAATCCTTTCCATATCCCAGTAATGTTTAGATACTCTATGACAGCAGTTCTCAACCTGCGGGTCGCGAGCAATGAAAATACATCCTGCATAATAGATATTTACATGACGATTCATAACAGTAGCAAAATGACAGTTATGAAGTAGCGACGAAAATAATTTTATGGTCAGGGGTCACCACAACGTGAGGAACTGTATTAAAGGGTTGAGGCATTAGGAATGTTGAGAACCACTGCTCTGTTAGAATGCAGTTTGATATAGTAGGAAATCATGCAGTGTCCATAGTCAGACATCTCTGGGTCTGAATTATAACACTGTGCTCACTACTGATCTTGGGTAGGTTATAACTGGAGCCCGTTTTACCACAGTTAATACTCCATAGCCTCATCAAAGGGATTACAATTAGATTTGTATGTATAGAGTAACAGCCCTTTTAATATAATAATAATAGTTTTACCTACTATCTGTCAGATATTGTGCTTAGAGCCCAAATTCACTTTAATTGAATAGATACTTTGGCAAAATCTTAGATCTACTCTGTCTCCCCAGTGAAAAAGGCAGTCCACCATGCAGATTGTATGTGCTTTTTTGTGTGCCGTGGTGCACTCTTGTGCATGTGTGTCTGTGAATACGTGTGTGCATGTGTGTGTTGTATGGAGAGGGAAATGAAAGGTGGGTAAAGGTGCAAAGGGAAGTTACAGGTTAAGCTGACAACCTAGAGGCTGTCTCACAGGGAATCAGGTCAAGGTCAGACACGTGTGCCACGATAAGTTTTGCTTTTGGTTTTCACATTGGCTTTCTTGCTTAGCCCAGAGTGGTATTGGCTGGTTTTACCTCACTGTTCATCTGGTTTGGGACAGGCTTCTGTAATGGATCAAAAAACCTGTAGAGTTCGTATTTCTGTTCTTTGAGGGTTTTCTTTCTTTATGGCCTAGATTTCCATTTTGTTTCATTCATCCTTTTTTCCCCTCCCCGACAGTGCCTGTGCTAAATCTTCCCTGTTAAAGCCTTAGTTCGCTTACTTGTTCAGTCCTTACCCACAAGAAGCAAAAACCTTCTGCTAGACACAGTTTAGTTTGTGATGCATCCAAAACTTCTTGGGTTAGGGTGGCATCTGTGGCTCAAAGGAGTAGGGCGTACTGGCCCCATATGCCGGAAGTAGCAGGTTTAAACCCAGCCCCGGACAAAAACTGCAAAAAAAAAAAAAAAAAAAGAAGAAAGTAAAAAAATTCTTCGGTTAAAAGACACATAAACAAACTGCTTTCTGTGAAGTTTTGAGATTCTGTAAGCTTTCTGGTACCTGTGGTTTAAGACAAATGTCTTTGGCAGCCAAAATATAAATTCACTTCTACATTGGGCACTATATAGATTATTACTAAACTGCTGTATCATGAATTCCATTTGTGGTGATTTTGACAAATTACCCAGCCTTATAAATGCTTCAGCTGTCCACATTCTAACCCTCTTGTTTATGTCTCAGGTAAATTGTATGTATATATAGACAAAGAAATTGTATGCATATATATGTGTGTGTGTGAGAGAGTTCATTTTGTTCATTTTTTTGAACTTGCTAATCAAATGTCTTTGTCCTCTAGAAGTCAAGAAAATCTTTTTTTTTGAGACAGAGTCTCACTATGTCACTCTGGGTAGAGTGCCATGGCATCACAGCTCACAGCAACCTCAAACTCTTGGGCTTAAGCTTAACTTGGGCAAGCTTAACTCTTGCCTCAGCCTCCCAATAGCTGGGGCTACAGACGCCCGCCACAATGCTTGGCTACTTTTTAGTTACAGTTGTCACTGTTATTTGGCAGGCCTGGGCCGGGATCGAACACACCAGCCTCAGTGTACCTGGCCAGGGCCCTACTCACTGAGACTAGAAGTCAAGAAAATCTTATCACTCTATTGTACTATTTTAAAAGTAAAATATGACCAAATATTGATGTGACATGTTGATAGGATGAACATCTTTCAGATTAGACACTAAGTGCCCATATAGTGTCATTTAGCCCGATGCTAAAATACAAACCGGTTCACATATATTTATTTAATAGTTATGAAAATCAAAAATTATCATTATTATTATTATTATTTTTGCTTTTTTTGGCCGGGTCTGGGTTTGAACCCACCACCTCCAGCATATGGGGTGGGCACCCTATCCCTTTGAGCCACGGGCACTGCCCGAAAATCAAAAATTATTAAGAATTCTTATAAAATGTAAACTCTGAATGGCAAGTGGGTTTCATCCTGAACAACAACTCTGATTGATAAGACGTGATTATCCGAGTTACTCTGAGGAAGGTTTTTGGCTGCATCCAGGTCTCCTGGAACAGCAACCAGGATCAACCAGCAATGCCTGTGGTGTGACAGGAGTGGGAATTTTCACGATAACACGAGGAATTTTACACGATCCCTTACCACAAATAAACACAAGAACCGAGGCACAAAGAAATTATGTAATTTGCAAGTTCAGAGGGTCCGTGTGTTTTTGGAGTGTGGACTATAGAAGATGAGGCAGCCGCGGGATGGCAGAAGTAGCTGCAATTCGGGAAAGTGAAGAGAAACAGGGACGTCCTTCCCTGGTGATGCCATGTAGGCTCGGATCTCTTTATTCTCAGTGTTGTGTGGTGCTGTTTATAAAAGGCCATCAAGCACCTGGTTTAGGGATCATGTTAAACTGGGTTCAATTCTAGTTCCTACCACTTCAGGCCATTTTCTGGAGCTCCTGTTTCCTCATCCATAAACCTAAATATTAGAATGAGTAAAGTTCTGTGTGTGAGATTCATGGAGAAACACTAAGTGGTGACCAGTCATATCTTCCATATCTGTAGCAGAAGTAGCTACTGTTCCCCTGACTAGATGAGAAAACGAGAGGAACATAACTGAGCAAATGAAAGACCTCTTCACTCTGAAAACATGGCAACGACCTTTGATGGAAGCTTTCCCCTCAGGGAAATGGCTCTGGGAAAAATGACATAATAATGCAATGGAGCTTGCCTGCCATTAGCATCACTCCCCTCCCCTGGATTCTGTGGCATCCAGACCCTCTAAGGCTAAATATATAATAAGTATTTGCTTATTCATGGAATCCTTAGTTTTGAGATTGTATCCCCAGGTAATTTTTTTTTTTTTTAATGTTTTAACAACTTCATTAGAATACCCCCACTCTGCTCCCATTTCTTCAGGAATTGTCACATATTAAAATTCATGTTCAAAGCATATTTAAGCAAGAAGGTGACTTTTTGAGTTCACGTTGTAATTGATGATACAAACTACTAATTAAATGCATCTGTGTCCAATCAAAACATATCTAGAATATAGCAGCACAGCTGTGCACCAGGGGAGCTGCCTGGTAGATTTGATTGGTGATGGCATAAGGACATAATTTGTCCTTTGGCCAGTGACTTCCAAGTCTGGCAGAACCTCAGACTCTCTCAGAGGAGCTTTTAAAAATCAACGCGGTATTCTCTCTGCCCCAACCCCCAACACTGTCATCCTAAGATTCTAATATTCGTTACCTTCCTGAAGAAGTTGCTGATGATCAGCCAAGATTCTAAAGTATAGTTCTGAAACTAAAGTATTTTGATGAAACAGAAACAATGCCTGGTGTGGTCCAGAGTTCTTAAATTCATTTGCCTCTGAATTCTCTCATTCTCTCACAATCCCAGTTTATATTTTCTTGTTGCAACTTCTCCGCCATCCTTGAGAGGTTTTACAAAAAACCTTAACAGCAAATGCAGGCGGGTCTTCTCTGCTTCCGTGTTGCCGAATGTGAAGTCCCCATTTATATAATACTCGGCTCTTTGGAAGTGTCACTGATTGTCATTCTTTGCGTACTGGGCACCTGTGTAAAACAATGGCTATTTATTAGAAATGACGATAATATTAACAGCCTGGTGAGTTTTAAGTAGCATTTATGTTTAAAAGGTTAACTCATATTGCTCAATTTAACCTCAGGTTGTATTTTGTTGTCAAAAATATTCTTCCACTATGATCATACTTACGAGTTGCAACGTTGCCTGCAAATTGGCACGTACATTCATATTTTCACCTAAACAACGTGTACACATAAAATAAGATATAAATGCTATACTCTTCTTCACCTTCTCTCTCTCTGGAGATATATTTTCAGGTTCTAGTATGATCTTTTAGTCAGTTTCTCTTCGGATTGCTGTTCAAATCTGCCTCATATCAAGAAGCTAATATGCCGATGTGCCGAGCCCATTTTTCATTGTTTCCACAATCGCCTTTTTTTTTTTTTTTTTATTGAATGGTATGAAGAAGACATTTTGAGGGAACAGGCCCACCAAATGGTGTTATGAACGCCTATCTTCCTAATTATAAAATTCAATCAAATGCATTATATCTTTCATCACAGGAAATCTGCGTGGGGCAAAAACACAGCAACACAACGCCTTATTCTAGTAGTACACAAAACAAAACAGGGTTTTGGAACCAGTTGGCAATGATTATAAGGAAAAAAGTGATCAAGAAATAACTTTAAAAAAGGAGAGGGAGACCTTGCCAGACTCTGTTGAAAGGAAAAGTGAAGGAAAAGAAACAAAGAACCCTCATCTTTTTTTTTGGCTGGGGATTTGAACCCATGACCTCCAGCATATGGGGCCGGCGCCCAACCCTTTTGAGCCACAGTCACTGCCCCCAAACCTCATCTTTTAATCTTGACCATATCACAACAGAAATGGAACGAAGACCATGAGGTCAAGTAAGTGTTTTAAGTGGGTCACCCACATCTTAGACCCAGCCACACCAAGAGAGCCCTGACCCCAATCCCAAGGCAGTCAACAGCTCTTGTTGACACCCCATCGTATTTGCACATACATCATAAATTTCCCCTGATGGAAGAGCCATTTAAGAGATTGAGTGAAAGCCTTCATGGCTGCTTGAGGTAATTTAATGCCAAAACTCATTCCTTAAAGAGGTTATCCATCAACAGACTATCAAAAACTTGCACAGGTGTGCACAAAGAAAGCGTCCGTGCCAACTGTATTTGCATCCTTTTCATTTTGCATCATCAAGGTCCACTTTGAAGCTGCTTTCCAGGAACCAGGACTACAATTTGTATTTGGCATCTGATGTAGGTTTTTTTTTTTTTTCTTTTTTCTTTATTTCCCCTGTTTGGAGTTAGTAGCTCCCTGGTTTGTACTGCTTGAGAAAGAAATCGTGCTCCCTTCTGCGCCAGTTTCAAACAGAGCAAACCCTGCTACAATTTAAGTCTTTTTTTGGTGCAAATCCTTTGAAACCACAGAAATGGTAACAATACAAGAACCCAGGAATAGAGACCTGCAAGGTAGAGAAAGGATGCAAACTCGATACAACAAAATAGCTTCAAGCCCCAGACGAAGAACCAGTTTGCCTTTCTCTTTATACTTGTGATGATAATAGGAGCTCTATGAACAAATATTCACCCCGAGTTTTACTTAAGATTTCATTACGTGCTGCCCAACGTATCGCGCTCACATGGGTCTTCTCTAGTCAAATACAAAAGGGAAGCCATTGAAATGTGGAGAGAGGCAGAGAATAAATCTTTCACAAGCACGATTTAGAGTCGTAGCACCAAAAGGAAGTCAGAATTTCAATTTGCTTTTTACAACCAAGGCCTCTGCATTTAGAAAATAATTCAAGGTTCAATTGGAGAAACCATACCAGTTGATGTCTCGGGGTAGTTCGTCTTCACTATTTTGATACTGATAAAATTAGCTTCTTAGGACTTCAGGCTAGATTTTTTTTTTCTATCTTCCTTCAGTATTAATTCCTCACTCCAAAAGCGTAATTCAATGAGTTATTTTACATTGGCTGTGGGCAACCTAAGTCTCCTAAGATCAGATCCCTGCCTATTCTTTTTCTCTTTCCCCTCATTCCACTTACTCACAAATGATCCCCCCTCTCTCTCTCTTTCCCCCTCTCTCTCCACCACTTCTCTACACATACACACCTTTCTCCCCACTTCCTTCATTTCCTTCAGGCATTTTGTCCCCTCAGGGCTGAGTGAGAGTTGGTGTTGCGTCTGTTCTCTATAGCACACTGATGGTTAAAGTCCCTCGTCTAGGAAAACTCCTTTGGAATCCTCTACTCCACTAGCCATGGATGGACCAATTTTGCACTCCAGGAACGGGCAGCCTGATGCCATGAGGGCAAAGGAAATAAAGAAGTGATCAAAACATCTAACTTGCCAGAGTCCCTCTCTTTCTCTCTGCCTTCATTTCCTTGTGTGAATATCACAGATGGCTGGGCTGGTTAATCTCCAGGGTCCTTCTCAGTGGTGCCAATATCCTGTGGTGCTTGGAAGTGGGCTGCTGCTTTTCAAGAGAAGATCAGAGGCAGCTCTGTGGGCACAGGAGGGGAGGGGAGAAGGCATCCCCATTGTCCCTGTCTGATAATTGAGGACTTGCAACTGGCCTTATGAGGGCTGTCAGTCCAAACTTCCACACACAGAGCACAGCCAGTAGAAATGCAGGAATCTAAAATTTGTATCTAAGAACATCAATGTAGCAGCTCAAAAACATAAAAATAAAAATCTTCCCAAAAGGCATTACACCTTCAAGTAGTTTCATCTTCAGCTGAGCGTGTCTCTGCTACGCGAGGCAGTGCTAAGAGTTCAGATGTAATTTTGCATTTGGCACAAAGCCAGCCATCAAATCCAAGAGGGAAGTCAGAGTTCAGGCTTCCTTAGGCTTCCCCCATCACCCCCACTGCTGAGTGCCTGAAAAGGATTTTTTCCCCATACAAGGAGAGATGATCCAATCTGAGCCCCAGGCAGTCGCTGTGACTCCTTTGTTGGTTTCCCTGCTCACTCGGCAGTGCCCTGCTATGGTCAGACTGAAATGTGTCAGTGGCAGCTGCTGCCACCCCCTGCCACAGCCCTGCCACTCCTGAGCTACTGGGGCATCTGACACAAAATGCTTCCTGACAGAGGGGCCTCCGTCATGCAGAGAGATCAAGTGGTGGGGTTCTTAGGGCGAGAGGATTTGCTTAAAGGGGGAAGTGAAATCCGAAATCCGTCCATCAGCTTCTTTCCCTCATTGAGCTGGTACGTGCAGAAATGCTAGAGACAGCCATTCTGGAAACCTGCCTTCCCCTGGCAGCGACGTGCATGCACTGTGCAGACTCGAGGTGATCCAGTGTAAACCTCTGCTGAGCGTGAAAGCCCCATGTCACTGCTGTGGACAAAGCAGGGACTATGCAGTCCGTGCCTTTGGAAGAGGAAAATGTAAAAGTGCTGGTGACTCGTAGACGCAGCCAGCACCGCATCCCGGTGACCTCGTCCCATGCTTTGTTTTGCACAGGCTCAGAGATACCCACTTTGGGGAGATTTGGTCTGAGAAGGAAAGAGGAGCGGGGCGGGGGGGGCTCCTATTTTTCACCCATCTAGTATATCTGTCTCTCTTTTCTCCCTGGCATCCTCACTGGGTGAGGAGTGAGGATCTTAAATCTGGAAGGCAGGAGAGTCAGGAGAAATTCCCAGACACTCAGAGAAATAACAGCCTTATCTCAAATTGGGACGTAGGATGAATCTGTCCTACCACATTCTAGGCTCCGTATTTTGTGCCTTTACTTGTGAGTTTATTCCTTCGTTTGTACATTTAAATATCTGTTAAATCACTCAGTAAATTGTTATTGAGTATCTACTATCAGTAGACCCTGAATCTAGACCAGTGAATGAGAAACAATGAACTTCAGGGCTCTGCCTTCCTACAGCTTCGTATAAACAAGCAAATAAAGAAGCAGGCAAAGGACAGATTGCAGGAAGAGCGATGGGAGCAATAAATAGGCTGATATGGTAATTCGAGGCAGTAGGGATGCTGCTTGGCATTGGGGGGGTGGAGAAGGCTTCTGTGAGGACAATAAAAGGCTAAAATAAGGAGATGAGCTACCATGGGGAGGGGGAGGGGCGGGGAAGAACATCGCAGGGCCCTGGATGTGGTCACGTTCCCAGATGTCCAGGGACCCGGGGCTTTTCCTGCTCTCCCTCCCTCCCTCCTCCTTTATCCAGGACCTCCCATACCCAATGCTGTCTTCATCACTCCTAACTGTGTTACCTTCGCCAAGTTCCTTCGCCTCTTTTATTCCATTTTCTTGCCTGAAAAACGGGATAATAGAAGCTATAGGCTGTACATCGGTGGTTATTTCAACATAAAAATTTTAAAAAGTAGCACAATGCCTGGCACTTTGCGGGAGCTCAGCAGATCTTGGTTCCTCTTCTCGCACTTCTCACTGGCTTTTCATCACATTTTATTTCAGATTCCTAACTAAACTGCACATGGCACCTCTTGCCAGTGATGGTAATATTTTAAGAGGGGCTACATGGTGCAGTGCTATTCCTGATCCTCTGTCTGGGACAGATTGTGATTGGGAGTGGGTTGCCATGGAGGGTTTTCTCCGGCTCTCAAAGTCAACCCCTGTTGACAGTTGCCTACAATGTATCTGAAGCCCTGGAAGCTGGAAACCCTAGTTTCCAGCCCTGCCATTCTTTGCCCTTGGGTGGGTAAGTTCAGGGTAGCTGGTGCTTGCTTGGGAAACTGGTAATGTTGAAGAACAGCTGCTGTAAGGGAACGTGTATAAATACACAATACACCATGGCGAAAATGCAAATATCCCACCCGGGAAGTGCGCTTAACTCCTGCATTTCCACAGATCACCCACACGGTCCCCGGGCTCTTTGCAGCTGACTGCCAATCAAGGTGTTAGCTGATAACAGGTACTTACTGATGTTTTCCCCATCAGGTTTTATACCTGTCTGGAAACTTGTTTAAAACTCACTTTGCACACTTTATTTAAATTTCACTGTGTGAAAAAATTTCTCCTGGGCTGAACTGGGATTTGTAACAGGAAGCCCCATATGAAGAAAGTAGCCTGTGAGCACAAGCGGTTATAACAGGGGGGAAATGGGGATAACGGACTCTTTCTAGGAAAGAAGGTGAACAATTGCTTTATTCGAATTGGATACACTTGGCTATGAGTTTGCAATTCCCGTCTCCAGGGCTATCTGCCATTCTTCTCCTTCTTCTTCTGACATGGGAAATAAATAGGTCTAAGTACCGTATGGGGGGTTTTAGTAAAATTCTTACGTCAGCTCAGACCGACCTCTTTTTTGACATCTGCCTTCAATTCCAACAACCTCCCCAAGACACAGATTCTAGTGGAGTCCTCATTCCTACGAGTCTCCAGGCTCCCTATTTCCAACTTGTTGGCATTTTCTTACTCTCGACTCATTTTAATGTGATTATTTTCTTGTTTTTTTTTTTTTTTTTTTTTTTTGGT
>NW_003852396.1:65977814-65980505 GCF_000181295.1 Otolemur garnettii | reverse complement strand
TTTTTTTTTTTTTTTTTTTTTTTTTTTCTGGTATCAATCCGACCACAACATCTTCTCGATGGAGTTTTTTCCCTCTGCTCCCACTCGAAAGAGACAGCTTGTGTAGAGGATTTTCTTGGCACCCTGTGTAAGAGGGGGATATATTTGAAATCTCAATATTTAACATTATTCTTTCTGAAATTTTCTTAGCCATTTCCAAGAACACGGGCTTCCACTTCATTCTGGATCCAATGAGCCAATTTGAATAGCCTATACCACTACACCCACAATTCCACCTGTGTCCATGGAACTTATCTTTAACTCGGAATACTTTCAGGCAGACGACAGCCCTACACCAAAGCTGTCCAAGGAAACTGGGATGTATTTTCACCCAAATGATTTTTTGCAGCTGACTCCCCTCACTTGTTATTAATGCATGCTAGTTTTGATTCAGTTTCCATCTCATTTTTAACATCCTAAGTTCTGTCTTCTGTTAATCATTTTTATTATCGCTTTTTTCATAAGTTTTCGACACTCATCTCTTGACCCCTGTCAAAGACTTTGACTTATACTGCTGATATCCAAAACCCAAGCTACTGTTAGAGTGACAGCTGACTTCACGCATGACCTCCAAGCCTGGTATCTAGCTCCAGAGCAGGGACAGAAAGGTAGAGGGTGAGGTCTGGGGAGGGGTACAAGGTAAAGCTGGCCTTCAGGATGCTCCTTTTCCCTCTCAGGATCTCAACCTTTCAATGAGCAAAAAACAGCTGTGCTGAGTTTCTGATTGGTTTTATAATGAGGTTGTTACCCTACCTAGATCATGGCATGGAAGCCACTTTTTAGGCCATAAACTGGCAGGCAGAATGTAGAACTGGAGGTCTTAAAAGAATGCACCTGAACAATGGTGAGCTCCTGGAAACGGCCTCTGCTATCCCCCTTGGTGACAGATGATGTGAGATGACTATTACTGAAAGAGTGTTCAATCTGCAAGCCCGGCTGTTTGCTACATTTTTAGAGATGTGAAAAAAGAAAAAGGAAAATAACATTTGAGGGTTTATTTTAGCCAAACAGGGACTCCATGGTAATGTTATTATTGGTAATTACAAAGGAAAAAACACTCAAATGCAATAATTAATGTCCGGTTTGCCATTTAGTGGCCTGAAGCAAATTGGATAGCCCTTGCAATCCCAATGAAATGATGATTTTAAAAGAAAAAAAAGTCTTGATTTAATTCATTCTTCCCTCACCCCAGCATGTGAATCCTTATTTTTCCTTGAATATTCCCAAATTTTCAAAGTACATTTAAGAAATAAAATAAGCTCATTTTTTTCTAATTATGACGCTAATAAGCTAACATTTTCACTACTATGCGGTAACATACAGTGGTTAACAGCGCAGAGAGTAAAGCTAGAACTCTGCTGTGCCATCTACTAGCTTAGCAGGCTTCTTCACCTCTCCATGCCCCATTTATCTCTGGTATAAAATGAAAATCATAATAGTATCCACCTGCTTCAACTATGAGAGCTCTCAGTGAGTTAACACAGGTAAAGTGAATAGTTTACAGTAAGTGTTCAATGTTCACTGCAAATACGATGGTAGGAAACTGAAAATACAGAGGCAGATAAAACTGAAAAACACCTCAACAAACAAATCCCCTATCTGCTTGGAGCTAACCACACCCACCTGCAATGTTTTCATTTTGGGTATTATATATTGTATATGCACATGTGTTTGTGTCTATGCATAATACGTAAATGTTGCTGTTCATCTTTTATTTTTCCTTCACTAAACATTGCCATTCAGCATTTTTCTTGCAATCAGGATGATTTTTATACTTTGGGGGGCTTTGTAAAATTCTAAAATAACATTTAAAAATTAGTTGTTCTGTGTCATTTTTAAAAATATCTTCATTAAGTAAGGAACTGAGTTCTTAAGTTGAGAAGATAAAGAGAGGCAAAAATTTCGTAGATTAAATCTTTTTTTGTTCATCCGTACCTGGAAGGACCCAAAGGTCATGCTTTCTTGGTTTCCTCTGGTGCTAAGGGCAAGGGTGGGGTGCGAGATTTAAATCCCAGGGTTTAGCCCAGATGGGCAAGGGCAGTGGGGAGAAGAGAGAGGCATAGTTTGGGAAAATGAACATAATAATATCCATCTTGTAATAGTGTTATGAGGATTAAATTAAATAAGACTGGGCAAAGTAACGTGCTTAGCAGAGTATTTCATAAATTATAATTAATATTATTATTAATACTGTTTTACTTATTACCTTAGAGAGTATGTTCTAAGTGCCTTCAAATTAATAGGCAGAAATAAATTTGGATGTTTGGGTTTACCTCCCTCTGACTCGGAGCCTTTCTAGTGAGAGAGAGGGAGAGCATCAGGGATGGAACTTCTGATTGTATTTCCCCACGTTAATCAATATTAATGAGCATTAATGAATATTCAATCACTCTTACTTCTTGTCCACCCCTTGGAGATCTGAGGGGAGAAGGAATTGGCCACCAGAGGCCGTCTAAAGGGACCAGCAGAATCTGAGTCCTGGGCCGGGCTGTGCTTGGGGAAGCAGCTCTGGCCCTGATGGGCCAAGCCTCATTTCCCCCCCTTCCCTTTCCTCATTTCCCCCCCTTCCCTTTCCTCATTTCCCCCCCTTCCCTTTCCTCATTTCCCTCCCTTCCCTTTCCTCATTTCCCTCCCTTCCTTTCCTCATTTCCC
>NW_003852396.1:65840336-65975983 GCF_000181295.1 Otolemur garnettii | reverse complement strand
TTCCTCATTTCCCTCCCTTCCCTTTCCTCATTTCCCTCCCTTCCCTTTCCTCATTTCCCTCCCTTCCCTTTCCTACTGTTCATTGAAGTGCCGTCCTGGCCTTCTCATCTGCCTCCCTATTAAGCTCTCTCTTCACGGTTGGGTAAGAATGGACCAGCAATGGATTTGCTAACTATTCAATTACCCACATTATCTTGGTCTGTTGCTATCGAATGAAGCCAAACTAGCCTAGCGCTCAGATGGTGTGGAGTGACATCGCAAGTCCTGTTTTGCTTCAGCTCTGTGCAAATCCGAGATCGTCATCTACCTGAGTGGTCTGTCACATGGCACATGGCCCTTATTGAATGTGAATCTTGTCCTGACCTCATTTCCCCAAGTTAGTAGCTGACCCCATAAGCCTGACTGAGGACTAGAGGTTAAGTCCATGGAAACCTAAATAGAGAATTATTCACATTTACCTTTGAGGGAAGCATAGATGAGGTATTGACTTTCAACTTCAAATTCACAAAGGTGAAAAAATTCACAATGTCATCCTTTTTTTTCCCTTCCTCTCTTTCTCTCCTCTTAACTCTTCTTCCTCTCAAGAAATATTAGTGTTATGTGTGGCACTCTCAAATATGGAAAAGCAGGGGAGGAAGATGGGAGGGAAGAAGGACTTTATGTTGATCATCTCCTAAAGAAAAAGGTAATTGGTAATAAAACATATTAGTTTGAGGCACAGGGGGAGTATTTTTCAGGTTGACCATTTCTTTTCAGGCTTACAAAAAAAATCTTAAAATATTACTCAAAGGCATTATTTTCCAGATTATTATTGTCAGGTCTACTGTTCCAGGGTGTCTAGATTTAAAACTACATTTTGTATGTGTACATACCTCCCCTTGGTGGGAATATTAATACAAGCAAACTAACAGGTCTGGGGAGGCAATACTATAATTGCAGAATAGGCTAAACCTTCTTTCTCTACATAGTCCAAACGCATCTACTATGGACTCTGCCTTGATCCTCTTCTCCCTCCTCCGCTGCCCTCCTTTCCTTTTTCTTCTTTTATTTCTTCTTCCTTTATTCCTTCTTTCTTTCCTTCTCCTATAGCAAACCTATTTCTCTGTTGTGTGAACCAGCAAATTAGGGAACTTTGCTGGTTCCCACCATCCATCACTCCCTGGCTCCAGAAGCCTCTTACTTCGATCCTTAACTTGTGTTTGCTTGCTTATTTATAGACACATTACCTCACTAAAGATATCCTGTCAGACACATCGTGGAGGACAGAGATGTGAATCAGAAAGAAACCCGCCATTGAGGAAGCGTGTAGTCTAAGGAGACACGATAAGACACGTACACAATCCTGCAAAATTCAAGGTAGAGATGACAAATCTCATTTGGGAATTGCAGATAAAAGATTACAAGTATTCGGGAAAAGGAGATAGAGGCCTCTTGCCTTTTTGCTCGCAGTGACTACCAGGAAATGACTGAGGGAAATGCTATAATTGTCTTTTTCAGGTAGAGGCAAAGCTGGAATTAAAAGACTTATGCTATTTGTTCAGAATGAATAGAGTATTCTGTAAAACAACCACAAACCAGGCGTAAGTTCCCTTCGACAGTGTTCCTGTTCACTAGCAGGAGAGTGCGTCTTTCCTCACCTCCTTTTCACTTTTCCTTCCTCCCTCTTTCCTTCTCTCCATCCCTCTATCCCTCTGACTCCTCTCATGACTGATTTTTCCTTTTTCCTTTTTTATCTTCTTTCTTCTCTATGCTATTCTTTTTCTTTATTTAGTGTGTCCCTTTCACATCAAGTATATTATTTTATTTACTCCTCAAAAATATTGTGAGGTAGGTATTTTATTTATTTATTTACTTACTTTTGAGACAGAGTTTCACCTTGTTGCCTTTGGTAGAGTGCCATGGCATCACAGCTCACAGCGACCTCAAACTCTTGGGTTCAAGAGATTCTCTTGCCTCCGTCTCCTGAGTAGCTGGGACAATAGGCTCCTGCCACATAGCTCTGCTAATTTTGGAAGTTTTAGTAGAAACAGGGTCTTGCTCTTGCTCAGGTTGCTTCAAACTTCTGAGCTCAGGCAATCCACCCACCATGGCCTCCCAGAGTGTTAGGATTACAGGCGTAAGCCATGGTGCCTGCTGTCATAGGTACTTTAATTATATATGTTATTAAAGGAAGTTTAGGGGGATGTAGCAACTTGCTTGAGGCTGCACAGGGAGCAATGGTAGAAGGAAATCTCAAGCCCGAGTCCATCCAGGGTAAGTCTGTCCTTAAGCACAGAACTCGACGTCTTATCCCTGGCAGGCACCGTAAATGGACTTTTGTGCTGCTGGTGTCACAGTCAGAGGAAAGAGGCTGTCTGTCCAGGCCTCATCCAGCCCAATTCTTCAGCTGCTGAAGCTGTGGAGACTTTAGGAGAATTGTAGGATGTCATTCCCACTGAAAGGGATACCCCAGTACGTACCTATATGCTACAGCAAGCATGCAACATACACTTAGGGATGCAGGCAGATGCCTCCTTATGCTCCAGAAGTTCACTAGGAAAACAAATCATTCCTGCCAAGTGTCCACCTGTTGGTCAGCAGAGGTGCAGAGACAGACATAAGGGAAAGAGCCTCCAAGTAAGAGTAAACAGGAGAACAACAGAGAGATGAGATCAAATCGGGGCTGGCTTTATTCCAGGAGGAAATTGTCGCCAGAAAAGAGCTCTTTCATGTAGTGCCTCAGGTCTGTTGATTTGGTTCATGTCACATAGAACAGACTTCTGGTGATGCTGCCAGAATCCCTCCCACTCAACAGATGCCCCCTCATACTACAGAGCAGAGGCTCTAACAGGGAGAGGACAACGGTAAGAAGAGTTTCCCAAAATTTCCGTGTCTGCTTCAAAACTAAAGGTAGAAATTGCTGAGCTTATCATTGTATCAAGTTATTCACCATCTTATTTTCAAATTAAAACAAAAAAAGATGCCTTTCCATTTCTCCACATGTGCCGATATGAATAAATTTGTGTTATAATATGTGATTTTTAGTTGCAAAAACCCCCCAATTATATGGGAAATAATACCTGGCTGGATGCGGTGGTTCATACCTGTAATCCTAGCACTCTGGGAGGTCAAGGCAGTGGGATTGCTTGAGCTCAGAAGCTGGAGACAAGCCTGAGCAAGAGCAAGACTCCATGTCTAAACAATAGAAAAACTAGTTGGTTTTGTGACAGGTGCCTGCAGTCCTAGCTACTTGGGAAGCTGAAGCAAGGAGATTACTTGAGACCGAGAGTGTGAGGTTGCTGTGAGCTATGACACCAGGACACTCTATCCAGGGTGACAGAGTGAGACTTCTCAAAAGAAAAAAAAAAAAAAAAAACAGGAAAAGGAAATAATACCTTTGCTAATTTGACAATTATGCTATTTGGACCATATATAAAAGAATCAAGTTTTAAATATTGAGTTTTAGAAATTAAGGTCTCTTTGAATTTAATCATTCCTTTACTAGTTGTTAAGAATTTTTTCAGATTTTAGGTAATTGATGGTGAATTGGTATAATCATCTATGTAATTGGTTACAGTTCATCTCTAGATTGCCCCTGTTATTTCTGTATCAAATAACAACTGATTGAGTTTGTGACATCTATCTATTTATCTATCTATCCTTCTATCCATCTAGCTATCATCTATATACACGCGTGCACAGAGGGAGACAGAGCCTCTTCATGTAATCACTAGCTACACATGACTAAAAAGACCAAGGTAGTCTTTTCTTATTGAGTTCCTGTATTTAATTATAACATCTTCATCTTCCGATTATGAGGCTGCATGTTTTACTTTTACCTGGGGATACCTTGTTCTTCTCTCTGCTGCTGACGTGCTGTGTTCTCTCGGTGATCGTTAAACCGACATTTCCAGGGCACCTGCTGGAGGCACAGGTCCTGATCTTTGTGCCTCTGGCCCTGCCTTTGAGCTCTGCTCAATCCCCATGGAGGAGACAAAGTAAGCCGGTGCTCACAGCACACTGTGCTAAGTTACAAGCAAAACGAGCCCCCAGACTCACAGTGTGTGTACGCGTTCTTCCAGGTCAACTACTTTGCTATATGTTTTACAAGAGTTGCTCAGTTTAGTGGTCACTCTGGCTCTGGGGTGTGTGTGTATATTATTATTTTTACTTTCCTTGATGTAAAAAAAGCTAAGTCTCCATGTATGTGTTTCAGTGAGGCCCCAACAGGAAACTCAACAGCTAGCACATTTAGATTTAGTCTGATTCCAATAAGGCTTAAGAAAAGGACAGCTTTGCAAAATTGTGAGTGGTTTGGTGAATGACAAGGGTTGATGCCTTAAGGAACCTGGGGATAGGAGAAGAGCTATCAGTACTCTGAGGCCTGGAGAGACAGAGGGAGTGAAAGGCTGCCCGTCGCCAGAAGGAGAGAATTATGCAGAGAAGGAGGCCTTCAGAGCAGTGGTTTGAAGGTCACAGAGAGCCCAGCAGACCCCGCAGGGAGGGACCCAAGGGACTATATGACTTGCCCTCCTCCCTTTCTCCGGTGCTCTGCCCCTGTCCCCCTGGGGTAAAGTAAATCTGGAGGGCAAAGGACCTGTCCCTCCAGGGTGGAGAAGGCAGAGAGAGTGGATCCGGGAGGCAAACGTAGAATCTATGGGGCATTTCAATGTTTGCATGTGGCCAGATAGCAGTTTCAGAATGAAAGAATGAATCCTGGATAGAATCTATAACTTTTCTACCTCACTATCACCTCAAGCAGCAAAGGGACATGTCTGCGCCCGTGGGTTCCCAGCAGCTGTGGTTTCGCCGTGTTTGGGTGTCATGCACCCTTGTTTCTCTCTGGTTCCTCTGGTGGAGCGTCTCCACACTGCCTTCCCGCTGTGCTCAGCATCTCCCAACTGCTCATCCATCCACCTTCTGTAAGTTCCCAGCTTACGTGGGCAGAACCGCCACAACCTAGCCGTCTCCCACATGTGTTTCCCAAGTCAGTGGGTTTTCATTTCCAGACTCTTAGGGAGCTCACTTTCTTTCCTCTCTCTTCTTTTCCTGCCATTGAAGATCACAGCCTCCTGATGGTAATAAGATGACTTAGCAGACTATTGGACCTTCACCATTGACGTGACTCATCACATACTAACTTATAAGCATTAGAACCTTTTATTTTGGGGGGATCTGCCCATTTATCATAACATCCATTTTTAACTACCACCATGAAAACTAGGGGAGCCATATACACCCCCTACTATTATATATTTGCCAAAACTCAAGTCTTCATTCAAAAAGCTAAGCAGTCGATGACATTTAACAACCATCCTTAAAGCACCTACTGTGTGCCAGGCTCGATTAATCCTAGTGATAAACACTTGTTGTAATATCGGTGCATGGGGAAACATGCAGACAAATATCTCTGTTTTTGTTAAGTGAGAGAAAATAGAAAACAAACAATAGCCCGAAAAGAAAGTAAATTATAGGCTGTGGTTCAGTTGTGCCATATAACAAGAAAAACTGGACGTGGATAAGGTGAAATGACAGTGGGAGAAGATAAAGTATAAAATTTTGAACAAATTGTTTAGGAAAGGCATTAGGAGAAAGTGACATTTGAGTGAAGGCCTGAGAGGGAGGAGGATGTGAGTCCTGCAGGTGTCTAGGGGAAGGTGGTTCCAAGCAGAGAGAATAGTCAGGGGCATGACTGGTTTATTCATGGAGTCCCAAAGAGTTAAGTGTGGCTGGAAGGGAAATAGTGACGGAGAGAAATCAGAGCTGAAGATAAAGTAAAAGACAGCAATGATACAAGATTTTCAGGCCTTGGGAAGAACTTTAGCTTTTAGCCTGAGTGAGATGGGCAGCCGATGGTGGGTTTCACTATGGGGGTTCTGATCCCACCTATATTTTAAGTCAATAGTCTTCTTTTCTTGAGAAAAAGAAGAAAAGAAAACTATGGCAGGACAATGGCAGAAACGGAGGATGTATAGTAAATGATCAATTATATGTTATGAAAAGAATATTCTTTAAGGTAAAAGCAAAGAATTAAGGGCACCATGTTGTCTTTTAAAACACTAATTGAATCATTTTATTTCCTTGTTTGAATATCATGCACAGCTCTCTTTAACTCCCTGTCATTCATTCATTTAATTATTTTGTTTTAAAATGTTTCTTAAAAAAAAAGTTTTCTAAACAGCCACGCTGTGGCAGACCGTGTTCTGAATCTGACAATAAAGCCCTGAAGAAAACCTATCGTCCCTGCACTCAGCAAGCCTACAGTGTGGCACGGGAGACAATCTGAAAGCACTTAGGTCCCTGTCACTATGGAACGCCGCCCTGTTCTGTCTCCGTCCTTTATGTGCAGTCTGATCTACCACTTGACATTCTGAAAACATGCCAGACCTCCTCTTTGAAACTGGGTGAATGTGGTCATATTGTTCTCACTGAAAAACCTACCCTGTCCTCCTTCTCTACCAGGGAATATCTTGTCAATTATTCTACCCCCAATAATGTATTTGTATCTTTGGTGTAGCTTTTGTGTCGTAGCGATATAAGCCCTGAAGGAGGGTCTCCATGATGGCCTTGGGAGCTCTGAGAGGCAAGCCTTCTTTATCTGTCAGCCGTATAGCTCCAGAGTCTAGCTCAGGACATTTCACACAGTAGCTGAATCCCTATTGAGGACAGTGATGGGGGAGAATTTGGGAGAGTTAAAAAAGAATTAAATGACTTAGGAGTGTGTTTGGGGAAACAAGATAAGGGCATGTAAAACAGAGAAGAGAGCACGTTGTCTGTCGGGGGCTGGAAGGCGGCAGTCGGAAATCTGTCCAGGCGGTGCTCACATTCTGGAGGCTCTAAGGAACAGCCGTGGAGCTTGGGATCACGTAGCTTCCTGAAGCCCGTCAAGGGCAAGCCAGCCTGGATATATAGGATGTATGAAGCACCACGAAGGCTCAGACCGTCCAGGTCCAAATGGTAAGAGACAGTTGTTACTCTGCAGAGGAACAGCTTGCTGTTGAGTTTGGGGCTGCCTTGATGAGGCAGTCTGCCACATTCCCTCAGAGATGAGGTTCTGATCTTGATTTCTGTCTCTTTGTGCACTGTCCTTCAGGCTTTCGACAGTGTTTTTGTTTCGGTAGAAGAATTCAGGTATCATAAAATGGAGGATTTCCCAGAGACAAGGGGGTCTGGTTCTCTTGTTCACTGGGAAGCCTGGGTGTTGAATGAAAGGAATCAAAGCAACCATTCGCCCCTTTTTGCCAATTTTGCTACAAACTTTGCAATCATTCAGATCATCTAGACAACTCTACTCTATGAATTTCCATGTAGTGGTGAATTTAGTGAGTGCCATTGTTTTATGGGTAAACCACACCAGGAACGTTTAACATAATCAAATCTGTTAGACGGCCACTGCTTTATGACGTCAGTAAGCAACGCAGGCAAGAGGTGATGTTTTGAAGGCAGAAAAACTGAAATCACCTGATAACAGGAGAGCAAGAGGGATTCATGCAGTCTCTCTTTCTGACTAGACTCAGGTCGTCATTCTGTCCGTCATGCTTTGTACATAATTACTGTAGCAAGTGACAATGGAAGGAAAGGAGACGTGATGTTGGAATTTGTAGATTTAGTGCCATTCTTATTACAGATCAGCTCTTGACTTTAACCAAACCACTGGCCTCAGTTCCTTTGATTTTGAAATAGCAACATTACTTATAATCATTTGACCTATCCCCGAAGAAGAGCAAGTGAGATAATTAGTAGGAAAATACTTTCTAAGCTATGATGCAATAAAAAAATCTACTGGTGGTTGTTATTACTCTTGTACTTTTTCCTTTGTCTCCATGAACTGCACTGTCATATGATATAATAGGAATGATCAATTACTATGCTGTTGTTATGGTTATGGTGTAGGAACTAAACACACACAAACACGGGCCTCTTCCTGTGGCTGCCTCAGAAATATTATCCCATGCAGAAAAAGTTAATACACACATGCCCATGGTATTGAGACCGTACCTTGCTCAGATTAGGCATGAATTATAGTTGTTCATAGCCTTCTAACAGGCTTGAATGATAGTATTGTAAAGACATCTTTCCTATTTCTTTAGGATTCAAGGTTAAATTCGTTATACTGGGATTACAACAACTCTGGGGATTTGGATTCTACATGTGAAAGTGACTCCAAATCTTCAATTTCATTTAAATCAATGAATTCTAGTATGACAGTCAAGGCCAATGAAAATAAAAATATGTTTACTTGGTGTGTCCACCATATTTTTTATATGCAACTTAAGGACTTAATTTGAAATGTGTATTCCTCATGTGCCACAAAAGGCATCAGTATCGACAGTGAATTCTGTGACCAAGAGACTCTTGAAATAACAAAATTATGACGGTATCTAGCACTGGCTGCCTTTTAGCTGTGTTCCAGGCAGTGTGCTAACACTATTCAAGCATCATCTCTTAATCTTCCCATCAAAGTTTTAGGGTAGATCCTATTAGTTCTCATTTTGGGTGAAATCAAGAAAACTGGATCTTACAAAATAACATAAATTCTATGAGATCACAGTTTGTGAGTTAAGGGGGTTTGATCTTTGGGTTCTCTGCCTTCATCATCTATGTTTTCAATGCTAATATTTTATTGCCTTACACTTTACACTTTACCAATCTGTGTGTTCATGAAATGCCTTAGATTAGAAATATCTGTGATCAAGTTCCCCATCATCTATAACTGACCAAAACCACAAAACCTACATGAGCTGGGGGCAGAGAGTAATTTCTAATTGTCCTTTGTTTCCTCTTTAAAGGATCTTTTGCTTTTCCTCTCTTTCTGAGAAATGATCACGTAGGCGCTGAGATCCCCTGAGACTTTGCATCTGTCGTAATCCATAGATCTTTACCGACAGTCACATGCTGAATTGTATTCCTCAGAAGGATTGTGTTAGAGAAATACTTAGAGAAGCAAAATGCAATCAAGTAAGCAAAGAAAGCAGAAAATAATGTTAGTGGTGTCCTTGATCACTGTCCTTAAGACTTCATTACTGTTTCCATTTAATTCTACCATTCCTTAATTTATTGTACATATTTTGAGTACTAGCTCTTGCTAGGCATTGCCCCAGAACCAGGTAACACGTAGCATGGAATGTGTATCTCAAGTATGGTAAGGATCTTCATGTCTGGTAGATCCTTGCCTCCCGGGAAATTTGTATTCTAGCGTGGAAAATGGCCTATAACAGTAAACCGAATAAATAATTGCAGTGCTGTTAAGAAACCGCCAATATAGTGTTAGTGTTCCTGGGGCTCTTGTAACCAAGCGCCATAACATGGGTGTCTTAAAAAAACAAAAATGTATTGTCTTAGGGTTCTGGAGGCTAGCAGATGGTGGTGAGCGGGGCCATACTCTTTTGCCTGCTTGAGCGAAGAATCCCTGTTTTGTTTCTCGTAGCTTCTGGCATTTGCTGGCAATCTTTGGTGTATCTCTGCTCTTGGATGCATTACCAAGTGCTGTGGCTGGTTTCTCTTTATCTGTCTTCAAATTATCTTTCATCTGTGCCTGTCTGTATTTGTGTCCAAATTTCTGCTTTTTATAAGGACATCAGTTTTCTTTTTATTAAAACCCAGCCTAATGACCTCATTTTATTTAACTTGATTACCTCTATAAAGACCCTATTTACACATACAGTAAAATTAAATTCTGAAGGACTCGGGTTAAGGATTTTTGAAGGCATATAATTCAACCGATTGTACAGAGAAATGTGAGTAGAGAGGGACTGTGCCATCTAGATGAGATGGCACAGTTAAGTTCCTTCCAGTCCTTTCCATAAGGTACAAACCATTCATAAGGGCAGTGCCCTCATGATTTAATCACTTCCCCACCTATCAAAACCACCACCACACTGGGAGGATTAAGTTTCAACATGAGTTTTGGAAGGGGCACATTCAAACCATCACAGGGTAGTTGGTGAGACTTATTCAAGATCAAGTAGCAAATTAGTACCAGGGGAAAGGTCGAGATCCTGGATCTCCTGAGTACAGTGGGGAAATAATTAAACCAATGCTTTGATGGTACAGAGAGATGATTTTGACAAAGTCTGTGTGGAGCCACCGGTGAGCTTGGCTGACTTATAACAAATGCCAAAGTATTTCAGTTGATTAGATTAGATTAGATTAGAGCCACTGGGAGAGGCTGGGTTAGATTAGATTAGGTTAAGAACAAGCTCATTCTGCCACCTGTGGTTTGTGGCTCAGTGTAGGGGATTACCTGTTCCTTCCCTCCCCTTATTTTTAGGAGTTCACTTCTACACTTTTAAAGGCCCCATTCTTTTATTTGGTGTGTGACATAAGAATATCAATACTGTATGTAAGTAATTACTACTGTTGGGTGTTGATCAAGTGCCAAGCACAATGTTAAACCATTTTAATACATTATTTCATTTAATTAGTAAGTTAGTCAAACCACAGTGCTCTGTCTTCATGAGTCTCTTAGCAGGTTCCAATTATCACTCAGGTTTTTATTCACAAGTCTTTGTCTGCCCTTCTAAGCTGTAATATCTTAATCTTTTATAGCCACTGGTAGTGCTGAACTTCTGAGTGATTTTGTTCCATGCATTAAATAAAAGATACTGACATGCAGAAAAGACAAATACTGACACTGTAGAAAAAAGTTTCTGATCAAGTTTAAAGTTGTTCCTAAACTCTACCAAATGCTATAAAAACAAATTCCTAAACTAATCCTTAAGTAACTTTTTGTCAGGTGTGTTTTTAAAAAAAATTTTTTTTTGGCTTTTAAAATAGTTTGATTTTTAAAAATATATCATTAGGTGTCTTAGCTGAACCGTCTAATTCAGCCTTTTCTAAAGTCAGCTTGAGGCAGCTCAGTCTGTCTCACTGTCCATGCTCTGAATGGAGGGAGCCTTGATCTACTTTTTCACTAGATGGCACATACCTGCCTTCCCACCTTGAAAGTAGGTGGAGCTCATTAGCATGTGGAAGGCCCTGAGAAGTCTCGCAGGAACTGAGTCTGTTTTACTTATTAATGCAGCGTTTCCCAGAAGTTGCAATCACAAGCATCCTCTTTGAATTACATCTATTGCATTGTGAAGAGAACTACACTTGCTGTAGCTTTTGGTCTTGTGTTGGAAGGAAGGCAAACCTTACATCTCCAGAGGCAGAAGCGTCAGCTCACAGGGAAACTCCACCTTGGCAGACACGTAGCGTGTATGTTTTTCCATACCTTGGATTTCTAATTTTTTGGCAACGGAAAGATTGCACAATGCTTGGGTTTCTCACGACATCTCTCCAATCTCTGAGACGTTAGCACTGATTCTGCTGGACTCCGCAGATACTTGTGAATGTCCTCCGTTCTCTATTTCACCATTTATCCTCCTCTCCTTTCTCTCTTGTTATTTCTAGTTTGTCTTGTTTTTATTTTTTTTTTCCCTCTTTTAATGTGCCTTCCCTGTGAGGCCCATGCCCCTTTAGTTTACTGTGCAATGAGTATCTTACTTTCATCAAAGATGTAATTTGGAGGCCTTAATTTAAAATAGGCACTGCAGATGTCTTCACCAAGGGAGCCCTTTAAAGCGTCTCCCTGGGTGCAGGAGGTTCTGAGCCTTTGTGTTTACCACTGGGGCATTGTTAGCATCCAAATTAATGAGCGGCTCTGCCTGCACTGGAACAAAGCAGGGCCTGTGCGATGACTCATTAGGTAAACCGCTTTTAACGATTCATATGTGTGTGTTGGGCTGCAGGAGAATATGCACAAATATTCATAAGCAGAATCCCGCTCACGTTCACCATCCCTTTAAGTGACATTCTAGCACGATTATCACCCACAGCCAAAATGAAACTCTGCGTTTAATAATGACAAAAATGCAGGCTTTTATCTGGAATCACTCTAGTATTATATCATTGCAAAGCCATGCTAATATTACTATTGTTTCCCTTATACAAAAGAAATTAAATGTGTCTCATAACAAAAAGTCTAACATTAGCCCGTGTTTGCACAAGGGAAGGACAATGAGAAAGTTCCCAAATTAATATTCTCGTAGCACAGCAGTAATCGGGGCTAGTCAGGGGTTGGTTTGAAACAAAATGACCTGCCTTTATCTATAACGAGGGCTTATAAGGAAATGATGTGAAGTGTGAACTTTATAAGGGATGTTGCATTTTTAATTTTTTTTTTTTAAAGTTGGACTAGTCTTGGTCAAGAAGGTCTGGAGAAAGATCCATAATAGATCACGGATCATAACTCTTGACAACAGAAAAATAAACAGAATCTCAGCTGACAATCACGTGTCTTGATTTTCCCACCTATAAACATACCACATTGGGCGGCACCTGTGGCTCAAAGGAGTAGGGATCTGGTCCCATATACCGGAGGTGGTGGGTTCAAACCCAGCCCTGGTCAAAAACTACCAAAAAAAAAAAAAAATTTAAAAACAAAACAAAACATATCACATTGGACAGTCTTTACCAAATCAAAGTCTTACATCACCAATATTTCATTAGATATATTAGATGTAGTACTATATATACACGTCTATTTATAAACATACTAAAATATCAAATGTGCCCACCTGTATGGTGAAAACTTGCTAAGCAATTGAATAAATTGGTCTGAGATCATCTTGATATCTTAAAGTTCGTTGTCTCCCCACTCACCAACTATTTATATATTAAAAATTCCATGCACTACATGAATTGATCTCCTAGGCAGAGTTTACAAATAATATATACACATATATACATGATATATGCACATGTGTCTATTATTTAGATATGCATTTATATATTATTTAAATCTGTGTTTAAATAATATGTGTTCAATATTTAAATTATATATCCTCTCCACTCTTATAGAATAATGTTGAAATCATTTTCTATGGAAAGAACTGTCTGTACTGTGACTAGCAAAGGATCTAGTCAACAGAATCTGTGACCTCTTTCAGAATGCTGGGGTTCTATTTAGAGCTTATTATATCTCAGAAAAATAAGTCTCAATACTATATATTCTTATACATATATATATATACACACACATAAATATTCTTGTACATATATGAAAGTGTATGTCTATGGAAACCCATACTTTTAGTTTTTATAGCTGTTGTTAGTTAAAGTGCTCCATTGCAAAGTTATTGTACAGAACTCCAGGGTTAGAATTGCTCATGCAATAATTTAAAGGGAAAAACTGAAATAAAGACCAAGGCTTTGGGTGACTCTTGTCTATGTCCTTATGAAAGGTAATGTGGAAGTGGTGGCCTTAATTAAAATGCAACTACTGTGTGATGATGTGTTTCTGCCTACCTACCCTGCTCAGGCATTACAGATTTGAAAGATATCATTAGCAGAAAATGAAAGATTCTTCTTTATATTTAGTTATGTAAAGGATTTCCTGCTCCTTTCCTCTCCCAGCCCTGACTTCTCAGTTGGTGTGGAGCCTCCTAAGTTGTGTTTTCACACATGAGTCAGTGGCATTAATTAGCAAAGAAGGGCTGTAATCATTAACTCTGATAGGAGGTTTCTCTTCCCCCTCTGAAGTTCCCAGAGCATGTGGCCGAGATGAAGGCAGGGAGCCTTTGTCCTCTGAGCTCCCAGCTTCAGTCAGCTCAAAGGAAGGCCCCTGCATACCAGGAGATTTGTTTGTTTGTTTGTTTGTTTTTGCAGTTTGGGGCCTGGGCTGGGTTTGAACCCACCACGTCTGGTATATGGTGCTGGCACCCTACTCCTTTGAGTCACAGGTGCCAGCCTTTGAGCCACAGGCGCCGCCCCATACCAGATTTTCAGGATCCTTTTCCTTTGTTTCGTGGGCTCAGCCTACACAACTGTGAAGTGGGTCCATTGACTTGAAACAAGAAGAGGTTTGGACCCAACCTAAGCAAATGAGCTCAAAACCACATCTACTGTCTCAGTCCATGAACACCCCTGTCCAGAACCCCTTTTCTTTTTAAATTCTCCCGTGAGTCCAATCTGAATGGCTTCTCAAAATGTGAGTCTTTTAATAAACTTGCACATCTTGTTTCTTTGAACAACCCTTCATCAGCCATCACATGGTTCCTATTTTCTTTCACCAAGAGCCTTGGAATAGCATCTGCCCTCCATAAAACAAGTTTTATCTCCAATCACGTTTTCTCTTAGTTTTTCTTGTTTGAGGTAAGAAATAACTTTTCCTTGGGAAACTATGTCATGAGTGTCTGCATTTGAAGTTAAATGGCTCTACCTTAAGAAACGTTCTCTTTCTACCCTGCCTTGATCTGAATTGGAAAGCGCTCCAGGATCATGCCTCACCCCAACATGTGCTCACCCCTTTATTTCTTCTCTACCACTTTCCCCACCACCTCTACCAAGACTTTTCGTTTTATTTTTTGGTCGTAGAATAGCACTGTGATTTCTGTGGGTAAAATGTCTCAACGTGAAAGACTGAGGACTACCTAGGCACGCCGGCTGCTGGTGACTTTTTAGAATTTTCCTTAGTGCTCTGCGTCAGTGACTAATTTTCACGTTGACACATTTACCCAAACATAAAATCACATGTTTACAAACATCTTAGCTGGAATTAATTAAATCAAGTGGTATAAATATAGCTATTAATTATTATCTTCATCCCATTATTTTGGGAACATGCAAATGAACAATCTTTTCCATTCGGCGTTCTCACTGATGCACAGCGCTACGACTTGCTACTTCTGCTGCAATGCTGTCAAGGGGAATGGTGGCAATGGAGTTCACATACTTTTAAGAAACTCAAACTTGGAAAAACTCAGCTTTTCCTATGTGGGAGCAGTTTGAAGAATTCTAGGACATACACTGTATGGAAAGTGCTGGCAAATGTATAGGAGCTAAATGTATAAAGCTAAGAATTGGTATCACTGATGAATAGACACTGGAAATGCTTTAATTGAACATGGACCCTGGGATTCCCCTACAGAAATACCTCTTCACTTAACTAATGTGGAATCAAGCCCTGGGCTTTGATCTAACAAGGTGGTCGTAATACCAGCAGCTACGGACTCATGGCAATGACTTTGACCCTTTGTAACTGTGACCCAGAATAAAATGTACCTTGTATATATGCCAACACATATATACATGTATGTATGTGTGCAATAATTTAAAAAGTTCAGCTCTGAAGCTCTATAAGGAAATGGTTTTCAAGTTGTAATGACCACTGTTTGGCCATGAAACCAATTTATGGGTCACAACCTGTATTAAATAAAATTAAACAGAACAGAATAGAAGATATCAGAGTGCATTATATACTGGATGTTGTTTTTCATATCACATATATATATATATATATATATATACTAGATGTTTCTATGCATTGAGATGTGGAATGTACATTTTAGTCTGGGTCACAGTTGCTGAAAATGATTGGATTTCATTCTTTTTTACAGCTCAGTAGTATTCCATTGTATATATATTTACCACTGTTTTTCTTATCCATTCGTCCAATGATGGACTTCATGTGTAATATACTGGAGCTGCCTGTGTCACTGTGTTTAGTAAGATATAACTTCTATTATATGAATGTCCTTCCCCCGAGGGTAATTTTTTATTAAGATTCTGTTGAATTATTGAGAAGAAATACTTTTGCCAAGGATTGAAATTCAGGCCCCATAATTTCAGGAAACAAATACTTTTAAAACTGTTTTCTGTTGCTATATAACAACTTACCACAAACTTAATGGCTTAAAATGATAAATATTTATTATCTCACGTTTACTGGAGGCAGGAGTCTGGAGTCTTAGCTCAGTCTTCATCACAGGCTCTTATAAGACTATAATCAAAGTGTTCACTAGGTTTTAGGTGGAGCTTGGGGTCTTTCTCTGAGCTTAAGTAACTATTGGCAGGATTTATTTTCTTGTGGTTTAGAACTGAGGTCCTGGCTTTCTTGCTCACTGTCAGCTGAACCACATTCTCAGCTCCTAGAGGCCAGTCATATTTGGCCTATTTGACACATGACCCCATGGGAATTTAATCATCAAAACCTGCAGGAAAATCTCTTGCTACAGTGTATTAAGACAAATCTTACATAAAAACGATGTAATCACAGACGCAATCTCCCATCACTTTTACTACATAGTGTAACCTAATCGAGGGAGTGGCTGTCCCACAACCCTTGTTATTTTCCATTGTTTAGAATCAAGTTATAAGTCCTGCTTATGCCCAAGGAGTGGGGGAGATTACATATAGCTTGGGGCTACCTTAGAATTATTCCTATCATGGCTCAGTGGCCGCAGCATAGTGGTTACGGGTGCTGGCCACCTGCACCAAAGCTGGCGGATTCGAACCCAGCCAGGGCCAGCAAAACAATGACAACTGTAAGGAAAAATAGCCAGGCATTGTGGCAGGTGCCTGTAGTCCCAGCTACTTGGGAGGCCAAGGCAAGAGAATCGCTTAAACCCAGAAGTTTGAGGTTCCTGTGAGCTGTGATGCCACAGCATTCTACTGAGGGTGACATAGTGAGACTCTGTCTCAAAAAAAAAAAAAAAAAAAGAATTATTCCTATCATATAATTGGCTTGGGAATTTTCTTTTATTCAGTATTCTAAGTAGAATTCATAACACCATTCATCACACCCTAATGACTGTTATGCTATTATTATCAGTTTCTACACATAGGACGTATTGACTCCATAAGCAGTTTATAGTCCAATTTATACGTAACAACATACTGAATTTCAGAATATACACATACACACACACAAATACGTATATATAATTATTTTCAATTTCACATCCTACCCTAAAATTGGAATCACTTATAAGTTGATACCTTACCACCAAGGTCTTCATGCACAGTTATCTTGCAGCCCAGTGATATCTTTAAGCGCAAGTTTATATCACCTCACTCTCACTTCCAATATGAATAAGAAGAGGCTCAGGACATTGAAGGAGGTGAGGACTTCTTTTAAAATGCAGTGTGCATTGTTCTAAATCCTCTGACAGACAGGTCATCTCTAGGAAGAACCAATCTTCAAGATAATGTGAAGCTATCTTTCTCTCGGGGCTATATTATAGAATTTGGTTGAAAATTCATCTGAAACGTCTATAAATGTCCTTGCCCATGGTACAAAGGATATGGGATGGATAAGATGCACTGTACTTTCTGGGAAAAGTTCCAAGCCGTGGCTTAAGGGGACCACTATGAAAACTTCCCTTGCTCGGCTCCTGGGCAGATGGCATACCTATGTAATCAAGATCAGGTACAGTATGGTTACTGCCCTCTTACAAAACTATAACAGAAGACAAAAGACAAAGAGGGTAGGAAATAGACATGGTTACAGGGAAATGGAGCTTATGGATGAGACAAGATGGCAAAGGAGAACATTTCATTCAGAAAGGCTTAGAGCAAGTGGAGAGTGAAATGCTGTTTCCTGGGAAAAAAAAATCACAGTAAAGTTTGTCTAAGCCTTTCTTTCTGAAAATAGGTGGACTGATAGGTGCTTAGAAGTACTTCATCTTTAGATTTGGACAATTTGAACAAGAAACCTTGCTTTGCTACTCACCAACTATTCTGGCTCTGACTGAGTAGGAAACCTCATCAGTTACAACTCTGTTGGCATTGAAGCAGGTGTAAGTGACGTCCCTCCATAGAGTTTGTCCTAGTACTTGATCCAAGGAAACAAGCAGACAAACTTAAGGATACAGAGATGACAAAATCTTTGCAGATTTCTTCAACTATCTCAACTATCTAAGGGGGAGGGGAGTGCTACACAAGCAAAAGACTCATTACGGAGCCATCTGCTAAATTCCAGATAGCAAGAAAACTCAGCCTTCAAGAGAGGTTAGAGACCATCAGACAGGTGCTCGCTGGCGCTCTTTCTTACCCTGGGTCTGGAGAAACAATTTATTTCTTTATCCATTCCATCTGTGAACCTTTCTGTATTTTATAGCTCTATATTCTATATTTCTATATTCTATAATTCTGTATGAAGAATTATTACAATCCATTTGCCTTTAGGCTTTCCACTAAAGAAAAAATGCCAAAAGGGAAGCAAAGGTGATGTGAGTTGCAGCCACGGTGCTTATGAGCTAATGAAGGTCAAGGACACTAACTGCTGTCAGAGGAGGTGACAAAGCTGGGACCGGAAATGATGTCTGGCTTACGGGAATGGTCAGCCTTTCTTTCTTCCTTTTTTTTTTTTTTTTTAAATTTCCTTCCTTCCGGAACCAGTCTTCCAGACAATAAAAAGATGATGATAATGAGTAAGAAGTTGAATTGTTGGAACTATGAATACAATCTATTGCTGGCTTCATGAATATTTAAAGTACTGAGTCTTTGGCCAAACCGGAGCTTGCATAGAGTTATATTGGTCTCAGGGAACAAAATATTAAGGAAAAAAACTACTACCATTTTGGCTTCCACTTTCTATTTCCCTTTCTCATTATCAAGAATGGTTTTTAAAATTACTTGTCAGTAATTACATCACAGTGTAGATTTCTTTGGTCTTCCTCTGTGGCTCTGGGAAAAGCATCGAATGCAGCAGACCCTCCATAGCTGACCACCTCCGTCCTTCGACAACCTATGAAGTTGACCTAATTTCCGTAGATTAGGCACATACCACATGTACTCAGGGTAAGGTCCTTATGTCGACCTCTGTATGATGACCGGTTTGTTACAGTCCCTTGGGTGGTCAACTGGCAGAGGTTCTGCTGTATATTTTCAAATCAATATGGAACATAGAAGTTAGAACCAAAGACTTCATTTTTTAGGTTAAAGGTTGTCCACATAACTTATGCAGTTTAGAATTGTTTTTTATTAATTAATAATGTTTCTAAATTACATTTCTCTTAGCCTTCCATCTTTTAAAAGCCACCAAGACCCTGTATTTCCTCTGGCCAATATTAAGTTGAACTATGTGTGGCAATTGGCTATTTTTCAGCTTTTAAATCAGTCAAATCAGCTGACTACACCTTATTACAGGGAACAAATATGTCAAAGACGCTCATAAAAATAGGGAAGATATGGGGCATGCAGGAGAAAATAAACAACCAAAGCAAAAAGCCAAAGGCCAGGAGTAGTGGCTCATGCCTGTACCTAGCACTCTGTGAAGCTGAGGTGGGTGGATTGCTTAAGCTCAGGAGTTTGAGACCAGCCTGAGCAAGAATGAGACCCCATCTCTCCTAAAGAGAAAAACTAGCCACGTGTTGTGGCAAGCACCTGTAGTCCCAGCAATGTGGGAGGCTGAAGCAGGAGGATCATTTGAGCCCAGGAGTTTGAGGTTGCTGTGAGCTATGATGATGCTATAAGCACTCAACCCCAAGGCAACAGAGTGAGATTCTATCTCAAAAAAAGGGAAAAGCCAAAAGCCAAAATGGCTGTGTTGTGGACCCTGCACATAACAAAGTCACATCGTAACTTTTTGTGATTTAATATTTTGTAAAAAGCATGAGCTCTCAGAAAGACTCACTGAAATTAGCTGGTAGTACTCTCCTGAAGTGGAAGAAATTTCTTTTTGTGTTTTATTTTTCACCAGTAATATTTTGTTGTCTTCTGTTGTCCTAACTGCTGCATCTTATCACATGTTATTCTGACTATGCTTTGAATGTACAGTATGTGTCTCCACACACAAATTCATCCATTGGAGCCTTAGACCCAGTGTGCTAGTATTAACTGAGAGGGTGTTAGGAGGTGATCAGTCACAAGAGCAGAGCCCTTACGAATGCTATTGTCAACCTTATAAAAACAGCTGAAGGGGTTTAGTTAGGCCCTTCTGTTTCCCTGTCCCTTTCACTGTGTGAGGACACAGTTGGAAGTAGAGACTGGTGCGGGCCAGTCAAGATTTGAAAGTCGAGACTGACCCCTCACCAGACACTGAACTTACCAGTGCCTTGATCTTATGCTCCCCAGCCTCCAGAACTTTGAGAAATACATTTCTATTATTTGTAAATCATTGAGTCTCAGATATTTGGTTATAGCAGCACAAAAATACTAAGCCACTACCCCTTCTCAACTCTCAACTATACACACACACATGTGCACACACACAGACACACGTGCACACACATACACACACAAACACATGCACAACCATTATATTTTCTCCAGAACATATGATGAAATTTATTACTTTTAATTTGTAAGTAAATGTTGAATATACCCTTTTCCCCCTGAGCTCTTCTGGAAATACCAGAAGAAACATTTAAACACTAGTAATTGTTTATTGCTGACTGAAAATATAACTTAGTCGCATAAATTTGGGAACCCCATTCTCAAGTTAATTGTTTATTTAACTGCCAGGGTCCTCGTTATCAATAACTTAACAAAACGTAAAGCCTAGCCAAAGCGAAATAAAGTTAGTATTGGAAAGGGGATTCTTCTTGGGAATACCCATCTCTAGAACACATGCTCTTGAAAATTAGTAAAATTATTATAACTTTTATATTGAACTAATGCAAAGTGGGATGTAATCGTAAGGAAATTTTATTTTTTTCTGTCCTATTAAAATGTATTCACAGGCCTTGTTTTAATTCTAGTCTTAGATGAAAACTTTCTGAAAAAATCTAGGTAGCATGAGGCCCCAGGATTAGCAATTAAAATATCTAGGTTATATAATATTTAAATCTTTTAACTTACTTTAATAGGAAGAGTCTTATCTTCCCAGACGCAGGCCCAGTTGTGGGTGGGAAACCTGAAGTCAGAGACTGGGACGTGAGCATGGCTGGTTTCTCTATATTGTCACCCAGCCTTCCACTTCTCCACTCTCCGTCTGCCTACTCCCACTTCGGATTCTCTTTTGCTATATCCTGGTGAGAGAACATAGGTGAGAAGTGAGCAGAATAGCTTTTACTTCACTGTTACCGTCTTGTGTTGCCATCGTTAACTTTGGATGTGGCAGACGTCTGCGCTTGTCTTTTTAAAAGTGGTTTGCATGTGGTCTTGGGTGACACACCCCTTCCCTCTCAGTCCCCTAAATTTGCCTTGATGAGCGTGATGGTTCCTTCCCAAAACATCCTTACTCCTTCTTCCGCCCCTAAGCATCTAGAAATACTTTCAGATTCCCTCTAGTAAGTTGTTTTCTCTTAAAGGCACGATTCTCCTCTTATGCAGGATTCAAATATTTCCCAGGCTTTCTGGTTGACTTTCTTGTATGTATGATCAACATTGGGTCTCCTATCTTTGAGATTTTTCAGATGAAATTTAGACACTACCCTCCTGAGTCTCCTGTACTCAGCCATCTCAACCCTACATTTAGTCTTAAGAAGAAGGGCCAGATTCTTCTGCAATCTTCTTCCCCTTGGGGTTGGGAATGCTATGTCATCACCCACTCACAGTTCGCTGAAATAGCCTTATCAATAATCACCTTCCAGTGGCTCTCTCCTAAACTGCAGGTCAGGATATAATGATTCCCACCACTTCATTTCAGAGTAGAAAGCACAGTAAACCCTAGTCCAAAAAACTCTTCATTTTTGCCTTTATTGTGTGTACAACTGGTTCATTTATGCCTTTGTTGTGTGTATATTATAAACAATGACCGATGCCCACCTCCGCTGCAAATTTATATCACCTTTGGAATGTGTTATTCAGGGTTGTTCCGAGGTCAAAACTTTCTTTTCAGCATTTTATTATTCATATGATGATACCTAGAGGTGCAGTTCTGATGGTGATTTTATTAAAAGGGTTCTTTATTTGTTCATTCAATGAATGTTTTGGTAACTTACTATGTGCCAAATATTAGCCTAAGCTTGGAATAAGATAGGCTTGTAATGTCCCTCCACGCACAAGGCTTACAGTCCCCTGATGGTAGGGATATGATTTTAACAGGAGACAAGCAAATAATGTAAATTCAGGGAAAAGAGAGAAAAGTGATGATGTGGGGTAAATAAAAGGGACTTTTTAGGGAAATTTATGAAGGAAGAGCTGTAAGAAGTGACACTTGTACAGAAGCTATTCCAATTGGTTTAGAATGATTAAAACTACATCATGGAATAAAAATATATGCATGTCAATATGCATAAGCACATCTGAAGCACTACAAATAATAATGCAATGGAACTTTCGTCTATGTAATTCTTACGGTTCCCCTTTTAGAAGGCTGAAGGAAACTCATCCCTTCCAGGAAAGCTTTCTTGATTTGGTGCAGTCAGGTTTCCCACCTTCCTGCTCCATGGGCTCCACACAGCTGGCTCACGCTGGGATGTTTGTGACCTTGTATAAGGGCTCTTCTTACATTTTTAGACTGTTCTTAGTCTCTGCTAATGAGATCGCTCAGAGTTCGCTTTGAGTATCACATCTTAATCACTTGATTTCTGCAGACGTTTCTTTTCTCCAAATAAACTCTTCAAAACGCCTGCTGCTCTGTGCTCATTAACCTGGGAATGGCTTCTCTAACTCCCATTTGAAAATTCTCTCAGACATGGGAGGCTTCTGTCCCGATCAAGATGCTCCAGCTCCAAGCAGTAACAATGGGAAGAGGACTTCTGATTCTTTGGGTGTGGAAAAAAAAAAAATTCAGTGACCAAATTGTCATCTGCAAGAGCATTTTCTCTTTAAGGAGAAGTGTGGACTTTGCCTCTTTGCAGTGCAGTGTAATTAAGACCAAGTCCCAGCCTTACCATCTGCCAGATTTCCACTTAATCATTTCATGCCTAATAAGGTTTGGGTGACATGAAGATTAAAAAACAAATAGTTAAAGAGTAAAGGAGTGAATAAAGAGAAGAATATTTATCCACCGGGAAGTTTTTTTTTTCTTCTACTCTTTTCTTATTCTTAACCCACAATTGATTTGATACGGGTTTTATGATAAAAACAACAGGGTCTATTGTAAACAAACCCAATATAAGATTTGAATCAAATATCACCCACCTTAAACATAGGCAACACTGTTCCATTTGCTGATGGATATTAGGTTGGTTTGTATTTTCCAAAGAATTAGTATTTTGACGGATCTCATTAAAAATCATTAGGATGCAGGAGCGTTCTTATCCAGAGTGCAGAAGCCCCTTTCTTTACCCTTGAAAAAGGTCACATTCCAGGGACCTCATTTTCTTGGTAATGATGCTCATTTTAAATACTGTTGACACAGGAATACCAAACCCTAAAATTTACCTTGTCCTTCAAGGACAAAAATAACAAATTATATACCATCATTGATAAATTAAAATACAGTTGCAGATAAATAATTTTTGATGTTGAAATTATTCTGAGAAAAATAAGTTTATTTAAAAATGAACTTGATGGAAATTTACTAGAGAAATACTTAAGGATTTTTCTGGAATGTCTACGGAAACAACCTCCAGGAGAGCAGCCTAATGTCGGAGGAGAAGACATGGGTCACCTGCCGCCTGGCTCCTCCCCTAGAATCCAGGAGTTTAGTATAGGCTGCCAGCCACATTTCAGTATAAAGTTATACTTGGTATAAAAAGGTGGCCTTCGCCAAAGAGACTTCCCTTTACAAACTGGTCTCTGCCCTCAATGAGCTACTTCAGGACACTTTAAGGATCAGTTCTCTACCGATTTCAAACTCATAAGGAAGAAAAATTATAATTGACTTGAAATTCTCATGCCTTCAAAAGATGGACCTATGAGAATTAGTATTATTTTGATTAGACCAATTTCTTGGTGTATCCAGAAGAGGCCTCAGTAGAAAAACAATACAAAATTTCCAGTTCCATAGAGGAGTCAGTACAAGAAACATACACACTACTAAGTGGGCAATTGCTGTATAATTAGGCTTTGAAAGTTTGTTAAGGTCTGTTTTCAGAGAGTTTTCAATCACTGTGACTTGAAGCAAAGGCAAAAATCCGCTGCATGTCATTGTCTGCATTCTGGTTTGGATACTGGGGTAACTGCATTGGAATGGGAAAGAATTGAACCCCCCTGTTTTAAAGCACCATTTGTCACTGGACGGGGCAAACTCCAGGGGCAAAGCTAGAGAAGAGAGAACCAGTCCTAGGATTTAAGAAGAGAGCGACACTAGCAGAGAGAATAATATTTTCAAAGGTCTAAGATTAGCTGGGGAGGTAGAGGTGATCCCCTGACACAGATACTGTCGCAGGCATATGGAGCATGGGGGGAGGAGTTCAGGAGCAGATGATATTTAGACAGCTGCATTGGTAGGTGGCAGATGGCAATTTTTTGGTTTCTCTCACCACCACCCCCATATGTGATCTCTAAGAAAATCTTCTTGACTCTACCTCCATAACAAATTCTCAACGTTCTACTTTCTCGCCATTCCTATGCTGCCCCGGGAGATCAAGCCAGCTCTCTTACATGTTCCCCTCATCGGCTCTCTCCCGTCAATCATGTTTCACACCTGGCTAGAGAGATAGCTGAAAAGTCCAGATCAGACTGTATTATCTCCCAGTGTGAAATTCTTTAAGGGCTTGCTACGGTGTACAGAATGCAAAGAAAGTGTTTTAGCTAGCCTGCCAGGCTTCACTCTCTGTCGTAGCTTGTGTGGGGTACCCCTAAAAGTCGATGCCCAACTTGGCCCCTGGGGGTGTGAACATACTTGGAAAAACCACATTGGGATACATAACTAAGTTGAGGATCTTGAGATTGGATTGTCCTGGGCTATCCAGGTGGGTCTTAAATAGAATGGCAAATGTCCTTGTAAGAGAGAAACAGAAGCCAGACATGGGGAGAAGGGAAGAAGGCCCTGTGATGGGGGAGGGGAGGGAGGTGGAGATTGGAATCGTGTACCTGCAGGGCAGGGAATGCCTAGAGCTGCCAAGGCTGGAAGAGGCCAGGAACACTTCTCCCCAACGGCCTCTGAAGGGAGTGCAGCCCTCCCAGCATCTCAGTTTCAGAATTCTGGCTTCTAAGACTCCAACAGAGTCCATTCCTGATGTTTCCCATCACTGAGGTTGTGGTAATTCATTATGGCCTGATACTCTCTCCAGCCACATCTACTCTTCTGTGTGGTCACTCTGCTCTTAAGTATTCTAGGAAGTTCAGTGTGCACCTTTAGATCTGGAACCTTTATGTTAGCTACTCTGTCTTTGTGGGATGTTTATCCTTCCAGATCTTCTCATGTCTAAGTTCCTTCTTGTCACCCTTGAAGCTAACCTGTGTTTTCCTAGAGGGCTCTCACCAGACCATTAATTGCACATTTTCTCTGAGTCACTCGCTCTTTTCTTCACTCTTTTATTTTCGTCTCTGTACTTACGTCTACCTCATCTTTTTGTGTATGCGTATGTGTGTTTTATCTATACAGAGGGTGCCAAAAAAAGACATACACATTTTAAGAAATGAAAAGGACTGTATTAAAATTGTAATACTCAATATTGATGTTTGTTAGTTTGTATCTTGTATCTTGTATCTCTTATAATTGTAGCAGCCAACCATGACTTGAGAGTGTGTGTGTGCACAGGCACACACAGGCGCACACATTTGAGATGATGTCTTGAAATTTTGCTAGGGTTAGAGTGCAGTGGCATCATCATAGCTCACTGTAACCTCAAACTCCTGTGCTCCAGTGAGCAGTTCAGCCTTCCAAGTAGTTGGGACTACAAGCTTGAACTATTATGCCCAGCTCTTTTTTTTTTTTTTTTTTGTAGAGATAAGCCATCACTATGTCACTCAGGCTGGTCCTGAACTCCTGGCCTCATGCCACCTTCTACTCAATCCCTCCCAAAGGGCTGGGATTACAGGCATGAGCCCCTGCACCTGGCCTCTTGTTTGTTTATTTCATTATCATCTACCTCAAAAAGGTAAGCTCCAGGGAAGTGAGAATTCTTCACTATCTAACTTACTGCCAAATCCTGATTGTTTAGGACAAACTTTGGCATTTGCTAAGACTTCAATTAATGTTGAATGAGACACTTGATCAGCGAGCCTGTGAGTGGCTGAGGAACTTAAGATAATATGGTTGGAGATCTCAAAATTTGAGAAGCAAGCCAGGCTGCTAGTCACTGAGGGACTGGGAGATTGTATATGTTACAATAAAAAGACCTAGATGCTTGAAGTAGGACGAGAATCCCATAATAGACCTGGAGGTGTGGTCTTGGAACCAAGTCTGAAACATTTCCCAAAGAAGTATAGAGAATAGCATATAAGGTTTTGGAGCCTAAGTTCTGAGCTAAATCTGAAGCAATGATGTCATGAGGCTGAGTGTGAGAGTTAGCTAGACAAGATGGCCAGGATTTGTTCGACTTTCAGGAGAAGGTCAGTGCCCACCATTAAATAAAAAGCAGGGCTAAAGAAGTTTGGAAAAAGTCATGCACAGGTAACATAAGACAAGGGCTACAAATTCCAACTGATTTGGCAAAGAGAAGACTTGACTTTCTGCTAATCCAGACAGAACCATTTTCTAGTGGACTAAGTCTCTCAAACCAGACCCTTCCTAACAGGGCCATCTTTTCCACTTAGGTTTAAGTCTGAATGCCATGACTCAATTTGATCCTGTGTGCTCTCATGGTACTACAAGATTGCAACCTAGAAAGGTTATATCCAGTGGTAGGATAGCTCAGTGTACCCACATTATCTAGCTAGGAAGTTGAGTAGAAGAATCATCCCTGCTGATTCTGTCATTCAACTTTTTGGTACTACGTCTACCTTACTAGCAATTTAAGAAGCTTAGTGAGGATGCCCAAGTCTGAATCAGAAATTAAGGAGTGCATATCATTGGAGAACAATAATATCCCCTGGGAATGATAACTCAGGAAGACTTTTTTAGATGCCTGCAAGGTCTTGGAAACCATTCTGTTAGAACCACTATCTTGGTGGATTTCATAGATTGTAGAACAGTCTACTGTACCATCCTTTGGGGCTCTTTGCAGCTTTTTTATTACTTTATCTTAATCACAATTTCCAGAGATACATGGAAATTCTATTTTGAGGCTCGCAGTCATTTCAGAGTTCCCAAGATAGGGTCCTCTGAGGTACCCTCTCCCAGGGTATGACTTGTCTCCTAGACTTGCCTTCAGCATGTTTCATGCCCTCTGACTCTCCCCGAGGTTCTGTGTTGTTAGTACTAGATGTGTTTTTTGAAAATGACGGTCAAGTTGAGTAAAAGGCCTACAGTGTGTTTATATGTCTGCGGGCATGTATGTGGCATAAACATATATATAACGCGCAGTGGCTGATATTTTGTGTCATCTGTCTTCACTTGTGAGGAGAGACGGGATAAGTCACTCAGGACCGTGCCAGTGCTGATCCATCCTTCATCACTACACTCATGAAGATAAATGCCACATTTAAGATGACCACAGCTAGCATGAGTCCTTCTGACTGGAGAGACAGATCTGTTAAAGCAAGAGACCGACCAGGTGCGATTATTTCAGGACCAAGGACATTTTGTATATACCATTTTCTTCCTACCCCCATACATCTGGATCTCCCCTGCCAAACAAGGATGCTTCCAACAGCAAAAGAGAGGATTAGGTGGCATTTATAATTTCATCTATGTCTAGAGATACTCGCTTCATTATAATTTAAAAAATCCGTTGACTAGTATCTACCCAGCACAGAGCTCTGCAGTGGCAACATCTTAGTTAGTGGGATACCGTCCTGGTCCTCTCAGTGATGAGGAGCGTAATGAAGAAAACACTGTGGAAAAGATAATAAGCAAATGGCTAATTCTTTCTGTGAACAAGTCAGTAAGAAAGGGGTAAGTCAGAATACAACTATAGGGAAGTGGGACTCTTTGAGCTGCTCTATTAGAGCAAATAGTATGGACACCTCAGCCTTCTATGATGCACAGATGGTGGAACTATTAGATTTTAAAGCTATGGGAAGGCCAATGAATGCATTTCCTGCTCCGAGTTTATAGGTAATCAATACATAACACCACTTTATAACTCGGTAACTGAACATACTTATTCTAGTTTCAATTTTAATTGCTCTTCCACAAATTGAATGCTTGAGGTCAGAAGACGTTTCATTGGTACTGTTTTTTTTTTTTTCTCCCCCACTTGGCTGGTACATAAAAGTTTGTATGATGAGACCTAAACTGAAAGGAATTTCCACACATCTGAAAAATTTGATTGGCAAACTAAAATTATTATCCTTTGGAAACTATTAGTTTGAACTATAGAAAATTATTTGTAATATTCAACAATTTTTGAGCCAAAAATATGGCCATTTCACAGGGTTCTCTCTAATCATGTAATTGATTGTGTAGTGAAAATTCAAAACTATGGTTCGGTTGTTTTTTTTTTTTCTATATATAAGCTTATTTCACCAAATAACCTATTTGATTCTCTTATTTGAGAAACACTTACTAAGCATATATTCCATGGTGGTCACTGGGATGTGTATATATCTAAAATGGAATATGCTCCCTGTCCCAGTGGAGCATGCATTCTAGAGAGAGAGAAAAACATGGGGGGAGGGTGTAAGTACAACATGGATGACCAGAATGATGGTTGATAATTGCTCAATAAATGTTCCTTTAATTTTTCTCACACTGGAAGTAATAGTGCATTGTGTTAAAGAAACAAGATAGTGTTAAGTTTCTACAAATTTAAACAACCTCAGAATGATTCACGGCGGAAGTACCTGCTTTATTCTTTAACAGGTTGATGTGAAAAGACTGTGCAGTAGACAGAATGTTAACAAGGGCTCTAAATATTTCACTTCTTATATTAACTCTTACCAAATGTTCTTTATTTTTTTACCTCATTCTCATTATTTAACTTTTCTAGACATTAATTTTGTCATCTGCAAATTAGAAAAATATAACCACTTCTGCCTACCTCCTGTAATTGTATCAGATCAAATAATGCATATGAGAAAATTCTCTAAATTTTGATAGATAATATATGATGTATAACATAAACAAAAAGTGTCATCTTACTTCTCATTCTCTTATTATCAATCTTGTTTTTGCAATAATATATAAAAAATCAAGGAGGATTATCACCTTGATTTATATTTTCCTGTGTCCAGGCTGGATTATATGTTTGGGATGAGTAATTATCCTCAGCCCCAAATAATTATTTTTAAAAAGTGGATGACTTGTTCAGCCATCCTCAAGTATTTTAGAACAGGGCTCAATAAACAATGAATGAAAGGTTTGCAAACAGAGGATGGATAATTATGCTCAGCATTTTTTAATAAAAAAGAATTCAGGAGCAATCCAGCGAATTCAAAGGGAATAACTCTCTCAGGTAATTATAGTTCTCATTAAAGGCACATGATATACCAGGCTTACTGGCTTATGAGAATCACCTAATTTCATGTGTAGAACAATTTTCTGCAGTTGACTCTATCATTGTCACTCTAATTTTCCAGCCAAAATTATTGGACCTTAAAGAAAATTGTTTAACTTTCCACAGGTCATAAAATAATGACCTCTGATGACAGAATTCATGAACGGAACTCCCGCACTCTCTTCCATGCACTGACCTAGCTGTTACCACCATTCCCATATTTGTACTTCCTTTCCTGCTTGCGGATCCCTGTTTTCTCCTAAAAAAACCCTCAAGGGAGGCACTCGCCTCTCTGAGTTTTACTTTTCTCCACCTATAAAATTAGGCTATAGATGGGCCTCCTTCAATTAAAACTTCATCTATTAACTCTATATACTGGGACCATATATTCTTGTTGAGGAGGAAGAAAATAAATATGGACATATTGTCTCCAGTTTGGAGAAGTGCTATGAAGACAATTAAATCAGAACAAGGGGACAGAGAATGATAGGAGTGAGGATGGTTATATGTTAGGCAGCATAAGCAGGGAAGTCCTCTCTGAGCAGGTGAAATTTGGCAGCGTCTTGAAGGAAGTGAAGATGCAGACAAATCAAGTTTGCCTAATGAAAGATGACGCCATTATCATGGAGTTTGTTCATAACAATAGGTCTGTCCGGGTAAAGAACATTTCCTGCAGAGGAAACAATGTGTGAAAAATCCCCAAGGAGGCAGTGTGCTTGGTATGTTGGAGGAACAGCAAGGAACCAGTGCAGTCAGGGTGGAGTGAGTGCAAGTGACAGTGGTGAAGAGGATGAGGTCAGAGAAGTAGGAGGGACGCAGACCAAGAATACAAGTGTAGCCTCACAGGCCACTGGAAGGAAATTAGTATTCGTCTCTGTGACCTGAGCTGTTGAGCACTGAACAGAAGAATGGCTATGATTTGACTTTTATTCATATGGGATCCCCCCGCTGTGTGTAGAAAAGACTGAAGGAGGACAAAAGCAGAAGCCAGGAGACCAGATGTTGGACCAGACTGTGAGACACCTAATTATTTAATGAAAAATAGACCCGGTCATCGCAATGGAGGTGTAGAGAAGAAACCAGAATATGAATGGATAGGATGTCCAGTGTATATAAATGATAGGATGTGAAGGTGGGGAGATGGTTAATGCAAAGGAAAGTATAAGACAAAAGAAGTTTCAAGGTTGACTAAATACTGGGTGAGCAGTTCCTAAAATGGTATTTGGCACATGATAGGAGTTTAAAGTGTTAGTTGCATGAATGAGTGGATTAGATTACTATTAAAGAAAAGACCTGGGCATGAGCAGAAGTTGGAATCAAGAGTTTTATTGTAGAGCAGGTTAATTTTTGATGGCTCACGTGGAGGTCTTGAATAAGCGTTAGTATACACAAGTCAGCGAGCCAGCCAGATGTTTGAATTTGGCGTCTTCAGTTTGTAGTTAGTGTTTAAGGCCATTATAAGATACTGTAAGAGTGAGAATAGATAGAGAAGAGGTCCACTGACTGAGGCCTAGGGCAATCCCAGTTTATTGGCCTGTGAGATAATGCAGAACCAGCAATGATGGTTGAAGAGTGACCTCTGAGGTAGAAGGAGAATCCAGAGAGTGGATTCCTAGGAGCTACGTGCAGGAAGACTTCAGGAAGGCCAGAGTGATTACTGTGTCAAATGCTGATAATTTTTGCCAAATATGAGCATTGATAATTGACTGTCTGATTTAGCAATAAGCATGTTTTCACCTCCCACTTCCCTTTACCCTTTCTGGACACACTAATTGTTGCTCACTGCTTTGCTCTCAAATTTCTAAAATTCAATTACCACTCATATTTCATTTGTCCTACTCAAGGGGTAGTTAATACTACTAGAAACTGTGGGATTTGGGGAAACTTTTTATAAGGATGAATTATACATTTTTTAAAACCAATGATGAAAAATCTACAGATATCTCTAATGTATGTTTAATCATATTCAGTTTTCCTTTTTTTTTCTTTTTTTGAGACTGAGTGTCCCTCTGTCATCTTGGGTAGAGTGCCCTGGTGTCACAGCTCACAGCAAGCCACAGGCAGGGCTCAAGCTATCCTGCCTTAGCCTCCTACAGTGTAGCTGGGACTATAGGCATGAGCCACCATGCCTAGCTAATTTTTCTACTTCTTGTAGAGTTCTGGAATCACTCTTGCTCAGTCTGGTCTCAAACTCCTGAGCTCAAGCAGTCCACCTGCTTTGGCATCCTAGAATGCTAGGGTTATAGGTGTCAGCCACTGTGCCTGGCCATTCAGATTTACTTGGGTAAAAATATCTGCTAGTGATGTATTGCTATGACATTGGAGAATGATTTTGACTTACATTATCTGCTCCAAACAAAACCATCTAACACAGGAAAATGTCCAGCTTTGAAGCTGACATCATCAGACTGTACCACCTGCTAACACCTCCTTGTTAGAGTCAGCCACAGACTCATGCTCCACTTCCCGTTCTTGAAGATCTGCCTCCCCGTTGTTACTCCTTGTGTGACTCTTGGCGAGTTTGAATATCCACGTCAGTTCCTTGATCCTGGTTACTGATTGGGAGGAGTCTCTCTCCTGCAGTTTCTCAGGGTTTCCTCTTTGTGCTATCTGCACCCACTGTCTCCCTAAGGTTGGGATGCCAACCTTAGCTGGCATTTGTATTGGTTGGAATTAGAGAATGTTTGTTTCACTTCTTTATGCTTTGTAAAATGTGAGTTCTATCTCTTAGAATCTCTTTTTTTCAAGTACTATGTGGCCTTCAATCTCAGATTCTAATTTCTATTCTGCCAGTGCCACAGGAGTGGTGGGATGGGATGAGATATGGGTAGGGGATGGGTCACGCATCTCTCTAGTTTAGGGATACGGGAAATAATAAATCCCAGATGGAGACTGCAGCAGGTAGTCACACTCTTTTTTTTTTTTTTTGGTTAATATATACCTCATGTGGTTTACTTAGTTATTGTATTAAGACATTTATACTCTATACTAATAGATCCAACATGCACCCTTGCATTATGCACCATAGGTGTGATCCCACCATTCACCCTCCCTCCATCTGACCTCCCCTGTCCCTGCCCATCCCCCCTCTTCATCTTGGGCCATAGTTGTGATCTATTCTTCATATGAAAGTGTGAGTGATTGTAAATTGGTTTCATAGTAGTACTGAGTACATTGGATATTTTTTCTTCCATTCTGGAAATACTTTACTAAGTAGGATATGTTCTAGCTCCATCCATTTAAACATAAAAGATGTAAAGTCTCCATCTTTTTAAAGGCTGCAAAATATTCCACAGTATACATATACCACAATTTATTAATCCATTCGATGGGCACTTGGGCTTCTTCTATGACTTGGCTATTATGAATTGAACTGCAGTGAACAATCTGGTGCAAATACCTTTGTTATAAAGTGATTTTTGGTATCCCATTAGCTTTAGTAGTCAAGTATTCTGTTTAACTATTTCCTATCCATTGTCATCAAGCTTTATCTGATTGACCATCTGAAGTGATTCTGATCAGAATACTGGATCACAGAAAATTCAACTCACTTAAGGTTATGTATCTAGTATGTCAGAACCAAGCAGAGACATATTAGATTATAAATGAATTTTTATTTATTTATTTATTTTTTAGAGACAGAGTCTCACTTTATTGCCCTTGATAGAGTACACTGCCATCACAGCTCACAGCAAGCTCCAACTCCTGGGCTTAGGCAATTCTCTTGCCTCAGCCTCTCGAGTAGCTGGGACTACAGGTACCTGCCAGAACACCTGGCTATTTTTTTGTTGCAGTTTGGCCAGGGCCAGGTTAGAAGGGCCAGTGGTTCGTTCACCCTACCCACTTAGCCACAGGCACTGCCTATCCAAATGCATTTTTAAGTGGCATTAAAAAAATGTATTGTTCAACATAGCTGGTAGTTAAAATAGTTACCTTGGTTTTCATCCCAGGACAGTGTTAAAATATAGTGGTTATTCAATAAATATTGTCACCAGTGACATCTATGATGGTGTTGTGGTGGTGGCAGGTTGAGAAATGTGCTGACTTACTCTAATAGTTCTTCCTTTCTTCCTTCCTTCTTTCCTGCTTTTCTCACTCCCACCTTCCTTCCCTCCCTCCTTCCCTTCCTCTCTCTTTCTCCCTCTGTTTCTTGCTTGCTTACTTGTAATTTAATTTTATGTTTTCGATTCTCAAACATGTTGCCTGTTTTCAGCACAGAGACCCCAGTGGAGAGCTAGGTGGGTGATGATTCATGCTAAGTCTTTCCTCTTCCCCGCAATATGCTGAACACGACGAGAGCAGTTAATGTGCAGGGGCTCCTTATACACTGTCACATCTGATAACAGTAACCCTGGCTTGGCTAGCACAAGCAATTTGTGGGATGTCCGGCTATTGCAAACCACTACTCACTTTCGAAAAATAAGCTGCACTGTCGTAGAAAAGACACATCCACTGAGTCATATGTGCAGGTTTCTCTTGTTTTTCTTTTCCAGTTTAGGACCAGCCCTTCCTGTTCCCAGGTTGACTCCAGAGATGACTTCCCTTGGAAGGCATTTTTCTCATGGGGGCCTCCTCCTTCCATCACATTTTATGGGCTAAATATTTTACAATGATACTAGTGGCTTATGAACAAAACTAGATATGTGGTTCTTCTATGGAAATATTTCTGAAGCTCCCTTTTTACTCCACCCTTCACCCACTAGTTGTGCCACACATGTAAACATCTTCTGGGTGGCACGACCTCTGCAGGAGGCAGTTTTACCTATAGAGAGAGAAGATCAAGAGCAAGCAGGCAGCAACACTGACTCTTCACCCCATGATCTAGAATTCTGTCTCCATTAAACTGTAATCTTTCTGAAGGCAAGATTCTGGATTGATTTATCTACTTCAGTCTAGTACCTGGGAGCTGCAGTTGGCCCTTTGTAAATATTTATAAGCAAAAGTAACGCATTCCCTTCCCAAAAGTTTATTACTAAGGCAGAAACTGAGGTTTAATTTTCTTACATCTCCTGTGCCCAGTACAGTGCCTGATGCATAATAATAGGAGGGAAACTGAGTGTTCAGTGAAAGAACAAGGGTATGAATGGGTCCATCAGAAGGCCGCCCTTAAGCCTAAGCTAATGATTTCCCCACGTTAGAGACAGAAAAGTGATGGCTTTGAATCATTTTCTTCAGACCACCAGGAATAATGCCCTAAAAGTGGTTGTTTATTTTGGAAAGCAAAAGCTCATTTGAAGCTGTTTTCTTTATTTTTATATTCAAATGCCTATGAAACAGAAAAAAAAAAAAAAGCCACCGGAGACCTATTCATTGCTCAGAAATGATCTATGGGGTAATAACGTGCCTGCTCTTCCAGCTGTGCCGCTCATCGGTGCTATCTTGGGTTTAATTGAAAATATGCTGTGACCTTGGTTTTGTTCACTGGGCATGGGGGGATATAATTGGCACGCGGCCTCTGAAGAACTCCCTTTTAACGAATGTCATTTGGCTAATTTGGGGTTCGCCTGAGGGAAATAATGTGTGAAATCCTGTAAAAACAAGATGCCTTTTATTCACATGCAATTCGCGTGAAGTTAATGTTTGGTTTTTTTTTTTTTAAGAAAAACATTTTATTTTGCCATTCCTATTTTTTGAATTCTAAATGCTATCAGTATGATAATAGTATTGTTCCTAACCGTCTCATGTTTCATCATAATTAAATAAACAGCTTGTGAATTGCAGTCCAAAAAATGTCTGTGTTCCACTCTTAACTTAAGGAGTTTCCATAGAAACCACGGGCAGCAAGTTTAACTGGCATTTATTGGACTTGAGGCTATATGCACCATTGATACTGCTCTGATTTCCTCTCTGTCACTCAGTGTACGCGTCTTGTTTCTTCCTTTAACCCTCCCCAACCTCTTTCCCCCTCAGTTCCCTCCTCCCCCTCCTCTTCCTACTCCCTTTTCTCCCAGTAGCAATGAGGAAGTAATTTGGACTCAGTTAGATTTAACAAATGCAATAATACTAAAATGGGCCCTGATACTTAAGTGTAATTGTGTTATTAGGTAGAAATGTTTTTCTTCAAAAATGAAAGAATTGAGAGTGAAGTGTACTAAGGGTAGCACATGGTGGTGAAGAGAGACTCTTGGCTGCCAGTTGAAAGTCTGCAGATTATGCGTCATGGTCCACCTTCATGCCCAGCCGTGACTTTCCCATGATTTTTTTAATCCACTTTGTGGCGTCTCTGGAGTCTTTACGTTCATTCTGGGGCATAAAAACATTGGGCTGATCATATTCCAAAAGAACACAAAAATGTGTTTAAGAAAGGCAAAATATACTACATATTGAGTACCTACCATGCAACAGATATTTCTCTTAAGTCTCTCCCTGAGATTGCCTCAGTTAACCCCACAAAGTTCACTGCTAGACAGTGTGTGGAAGGAAAAGGAATCTGGACCTGGTAACTCCAAGTTCAGGCCCCAACACAGGGTGGCTGGAAAGCCTTGAATATGGTGCTTAAATGCTCTATCTTGGTTTCTCAAAGACAAAGGAAACATAAGCAGTTCTGAACAACGGAACTCTGTCAGGATATGGAAATACACCTAGTACATCATCCCTCACAGAAGTAGTGCTTCCCTTTATATACTGTAGACATGAGGAACAGTAAATAAATTGTGTATGTAAGTTCCTTAGTGCCTGCCATGTGGAAAGCTCACTGTCTTTTGATCTCTCCCTCTCCCAAACTTTCTGATTTGTTTTGCATTTAGTATGAATTCAAAGTAAAAAAAAAAAAAAGAAAAGGTCACTCTTCAAAGTCAATCTAATACTTATACTTTAAAATTAATTCATAATTCATAAACTGTCTCAAGCTATCATGATAACAATGAGAAAGGAAAGACAGATATTATCACACCCATCATGTAAATTTGAAAAAGGGAGCTTCAGAGTTGTTACTGAGATCTACCTAGAGTGAATGAGGAGGTTGGAGTTTACTTAGTTTTCCAGGACCCTTTTTATAATTAAAATTCTTAATTCCGTTATTTTCATTAACTTTTTAAACATTTTTTGATTTTTTTTTTTAGAAAGTGTCTCACTCTGTTGCCCAGGCTAGAGTGTCGTGGTATCAGCCTATCTCACCGCAACCTCAAATTTCTGGGTTTAGAAGATCCTCCTGCCTCAACCTCCTGAGTAGCTGGGACTATAGGAATGGGCCACAGTGTCTGGCTAATTTTTCTATTTTTAGAAGAGTTGGAGACTCACTCTTTCTCAGGCTGGTCTGACACTCCTGAACTCAAGGGATCCATATGCCTCAGCCTCCCAGAGTGCTAGGATTACAGGCATGAGCCATCACACCTGGCCTTAAGTCCTAAGTTCATGAGTTTTAGGTTAAAACTTAGCAAATATTAACTCATATTTCTAATGAATATTAGAAGAAGACACTTTTAGTAGGGAAGGAGGAAAAAAGAGGTAAAGGGGGATAGTTCTCAATTCCCTTTCCAGGTCATTCTCCCAGGATCTGAAGAGAACATGCAGAAATATAATTCTTTATAAGAGGGTCCTTATCTAAGAAAGCAATCCATGTAATCTGCTTCTGTGTACCCTTAATGAATTCCCAACAATAAAAAAAAAGACATATAATTCTCTATCCCAGGGATAGATAGGCATTGATTTTGTACAACACTATACCTACGTGTTGCTGGTTAGAAAAAAGGGATGAGGTGGGGAGAAAACAAAACAAAACAAAACAAAAAACCCAGTTATCAGTCAGAGAGGTCAGAGAATACCTAGTGAATTCAGAGGAATTACTAGGATGAGAAAGTGCGGGAAGGGAGCTAAGATGAGAGATGTGATTACTGGCAAGAGTGATTATTCACACGTACGCTCAAGTGCCCACATGCACACACATGTGTACAGGATTAACTAGGATGAGCACTTCAGAAATCCAACAATTTTGTGGCTCCAAAGACCTCATGTTGGAGATAAAATCTTAGCTCTCCTTTTTTTTGCTGTTATAAGCCATATTTGTTATTATGAGACTATGCATGCCTGTTGTCTTTGAAACAATAATTTTAAGTTATTTGGCCTATTTTGTGAGAGTTAGGCTAATAAAAGCTGAATACTATATTCCCTGAAGCCAGTTAGCCAGACACACAGAAATAGCAGTATTGCATGGTGTGCTGAAAGCCTGTAAGCATGTCCTGATGCCGTAGGCAACTCCTCTGTGTGGAACTCCCACTCTCATTTTGGATTCCTCATACATGTTATGTAACACGTGGCACCATTGCCAAATTACTGAAGCTTAATGCTTTTATTTCTTAGATGAAAATTAGTTATAAATAGAAGTGTTAATATTTTTCTTCCATGCTCTCATCAATCGATCATTTTGGTAGCCTTGAGGTTGAAGAGAGTGGGTAAGAACAGGAGTCTCTCTGGAGGCCCTAGAACAGGTCAGCAAACTTTTTCTCTGGGGGCCCAGGGATTAGATATTTTAAGCTTCGTAATCCATAGAGTCTTTCATAACTATTCAGGTCTGGACTTTAAAGTGAAAGCAGCCAATAAATGAGGCATACACCAATGAGTGTTCTAATAAAACTTTATTTATTAAAAAAAAAACATGGTAGACTGGAATTTTTTCCCACTCCCTGATCTCAGAGTTTGCTTGAATCCCCATCTCCTTTCAAGTGACAATCATATGCTAATTTACCCTCAGTTTGTGGATTTCACTCTGACTTTTCATTTAAATTTACCTTTTTAGAGTGACTTTGGCATAGAAGGAACTCATATTCTTTCTCCATTTTGCAGGCAGTACAGAAAGTTTGAGTGACTTGCATTATTGTCACCCAGCATCTATAATTATCCATATTAGAATCAGACTGTCAGCATAGTGCTTTTACAATTGGATTATCCTTTCTAAAATGCACCCTTTAGAGAATAAAGACAGATGGTGAGAGAAATAACCAAAAGGTAATTTTCAGCATCGAAATCAAGGAAGAAGTAAACTAATGGCTTGCATAGGGGCATGCACAGGCTTCCTTACATTCTCATCCCATTAAGGTCCAAGGAGCCCCAGTTCATCATTGCTTTTCATATACATCTAAAATTTTTTTTCATGGATTTTTTTTTTTTTGTAAATTATGCACTGTAGGCAAAATTGATACAAGAAAATTCAGGGAGTTCTCACTTTGCATGGTGCTGTGTTAAGTGAAGCTTGTTCATATTGGAATTGAATCTTCATTTTGCAAGATTCCATGGTAACTAAGAGCAAAGACAGGAATTGTGCAAAAAAAAGAGAACTTGGTTCCAGCATGTATGACCCATGGTGAACACAGCGCCAAGGAAAAGGAGGACCACCTTAAGTAAATAAATAACCAAGAATCCAATTTCCAAATGTCTGCATTGGCTGAATAATTCCCTCTTTTGTGGTCATTAGGAGGAAACAAAGAAATCACTGATTCCAGTCATTTCCATTATCTGACATGTCATCACCAAGGTTTCCTCATTATGCAATGTTAACAGTGTTGAGGTTACGTGAAACCAGTTTCCAGTTCCAATTAGGAGGCCATCCCCGCTATCTGCATTCTGATTCAATAACGTTGCCTGGAAATCACAGAGTCTACTCTGTTTCCTCCCCTTGCTCAGATCTCATAAACAACAGACGCAATTAAAGAGAGTTTCCTTATCAGGTTTTTGTGGGTCATTTTGGTGAATTTATTAAACCCTTAAGTCATGCTGGAAACCGGAAGGCAGGTGCTCAGAGATACTCAGAGGGAGCCACTGGCAGTGAGGGACTTACTCTAAGGTTTTAGGGACTGTGCAAGCTACAGCAGTGACAGGTCAGGAATCAAGAGACCTGGTGAAACATACAATGCATCTCACAGATTAAGGATCCCAGAGCAGAGAAGTGGAAATCCTAATGTCACGTCAGCATACACTGTAGGTAAAAATCAGGGCCTGGTCCAGGCCATCACTATTTCATAAGTTGATTATTGAATGAATTTATTATTTCATTCTGTCCTGTTCATTTTCTATACTATTGCAAGCTTGAGTTTCCTTAAATACTCTTCTCATTTTTCTATTCCCTTCTAACAAGAAGAAAAAATCAAGTCCCTACAGTTCCTCCCCTGCCTTACTATGGAGTCTACATTATTCAATTTTTTACAACCTGGTACTATTTTACTTATTCTACTTTCTATCCCACCGATTTTCAGTATAGATTCCTAGACTGAAATCTGTACTACACAAGTCAGCTCGTGCCGACCTCTGCCTGTGCTCACAGTCACTTTCATGCATTCCCCCCAAACGTGCCTATGTTCAAACAAGCTCCCTCCCTTTTCTCTATTGTTATTTAGAGATGGGTTCTCATGATGATTCCTAGGCTGGACTTGAACTACTGGGCTCCAGCAATCCTCAGGCTTCCTGTGTAGCTGGGACTCCAAATCTCCATCCTTGTGCTTGGCTCTTTCCCTTTTCTGTCTCTCTCTCTTCTCTCTGTCACTGTCTGTTCCTTATTTTGCTATAGAACAGAGAAAAGGATTTCTTTAGCGCTCTCTGCTGCATTATAATTCCTGTTTACTCACCTGTGAATCACGCCGCATTGTAGGATTCTTGATGAGAGACACTTGGCTCTATGTGTCAAGGAGTGAACACTGTACTTGACAGTTAGCAGACACTCAAACAACGCTATTAAAGGAAAGTAATGCAGGTTTTCCTATGGTTTTCTTTCTCTCTGAATGCTACACCTTTTACTTAGCCGAATCTGCATATCCTGCTAGATCCCATGTCTACACGGCCTCCACTGACTGCTCAGATGTCACTGGTTCTCTCTGAATACCTGGGCCGTATCCCCACAATCACACACTCACTAAGTGTACACCTTGGCATCTGATGTGTTTATGCTAGGCTGGTGCCAGCACCCTGTTTCCAGTGATCAATGACGGGGAGTTACTGAATTGAAGGAGTTCCTCGGTAGGTAAACTGTTAGAGGGTATTCGTTGATTCATATGTAATTATAGCTGAAATGACTTAGAAATTCTTTCTCAGTACCCTATTATAAAATGAATTCCAGACTTCAGTGCTTTGCCTAGAGGGCTATGTGAGTGTGTGTTTTGTTACTCTCTAGGAAATTAGGAGTTTGTTCTGTGTAATGATGAGCAAGGATGTAAGCACTTGGTAAAACATTGGAAGGTGATTTCAAAATCTGAATGACTCTACATACGTAGTATTATTTATTCTCTTTAGATTGTTTCATGTGGTAAGTTAAACTGCATTACTCATTACGAAAATCCATATGCCTTTGGGGAACTATTGATGCTTTGTATATTTCAACCCATACAGGCCTTGATGACCTTGGCACGGGGCATTTCCCAAGGATTAATGAGCAGTTGGGGGTTAATGGCTATCCACTCCTTCCAGCCAGTCATCAATCCCAAGGAAGCATGGGAAGCACGGCTATTAACTACATTACCAACTTTCTGAAATCACATCCTTCTCCGCCTGCCTTGCCAAGGACTTACGTTCCAGTTGGGCTTGTTAGATTTTTCAGGAGCTTTTTTCAGTGGCTTGCATTGTCATTAACCTAAAGAGAAAAATAGAGAACAGGAGAGAGGATAATCAATTTACAAGTAAAAACAGTAAATGAAAGAATGACCATGAGTTTCTGTGTGAGCTGACAGGAGAATGTCATGAGGAGGAACATAATTTTCCGTATTTTAATTAAACATACTTTGAGATGCTCAGTGTTTTTTATTGTATCTTTGCTTTTCTCTCTGTTCAAACTGACAGCTTAGAGAGAATCAGCCTATGATGCATCCTAACAGTCTGAAGTGTGTGTGCAGTTCCTGAAATTTAACACCCCGGCATCATTACGTTTGTTTTTTTGGGGGGGAGGGAGATTAGGGACTTCTTATTTGAATTTCGGTTGTATTGGTTTTCATAGAATATTTTTCCTCATTTATTTCTATCTGGAGTTGTTACTCCACTAATATACGTATGATGTTTTCTTCTTGGACATCAGTCACGATCACCTAAAACAACCTGGGAGATACACATACATGCATGAATGAATGCATCAGTAAATTTTCCTTTGAGGGATTAAACCATAGTACACGGAAGGGTAATTCTGGAACACAGAAAGTCCCGTTTCTTCTCTGTTGAGGAAGCTTGGAGCCTTATTTTATCATTCTGCATTCTGATTCTTACACTACCACAAATTTCATTAAGAAAGGACGTGGCATGACAAAATGCCATCTGTGTACCAGGGGTTAAGGTGTGTGGCGAAGACGGTTGCCACTGGGGAAGACTGTTTCCCAGCACCCTTCCTGGTGGGTGTTTATTTAGAAGAATTTGCTAAAGACTGGGTTTGGTTTTTCAGCTTTTTACTCTCCTAAACTTGATTTTGGTAGCCCATTATGAGGAGGTTGCAAACTTATTAAACACATGAGAAACTGACGTCTAGGGCAGAATGCCAATTTGCTAATTTGTAGCTAGAACTATCGCATCTACCCTTCAAGCACTTCAGTCTGTCAGTCTTTTTCTGTAGAACATAACCTTTTTTTTGGAGTCAAAAATATCCTTGAGAGTGTAATGATAAGACTAACGAATAGGCTCGGCGCCTGTGGCTCAAGCGGCTAAGGCGCCAGCCACATACACCTAAGGTGGCGGGTTTGAATCCCCAGCCCGGGCCCGCCAAACAACAATGACGGCTGCAACCAAAAAATGGCCAGGCATTGTGGCAGGCGCCTGTAGTCCCAGCTACTTGGGAGGCTGAGGCAGGAGACTCACTTGAGCCCAGGAGTTGGAGGTTGTTGTGAGCTGTGATGCCACAGCACTCTACCCAGGCGGACAGCTTGAGGCTGCGTCTCAAAAAAAAAAAAAAAAAAAAAAAAAGACTAATGAATAACATTCCCATAAAAATGTATAATCACATGTAAACAATTTGCGTATACTTTCAGGAGATTCACGAATGATTTGAAACCCACTAGTAAACTTCCTAAAAACTTCTGGATTATATTATACAATGTCATGGAAAAGCAAATGATAGTTAAATAATGTCATTGAAAGGAAATAAAACTAAGAGAACTTGATTGTGCAAATCAAACTGCTTTAGCAGTAAATTATAATAATCAGTGTATCAATTATTCTTTATAGAGGGAGTTTAGCTATCACTGGGACTACACAAGCAACAAAAACAATTAAAAAAAACAAGTGGTCATACGGTATTGATTATGTACAAGACCCCATTCGAATTCCTTCTTTCTGTGGTAACTCATTTATCCTGAAAATGGCGGAGTACAAAAATCAGAGTACCCAACCTCAGGTAGTTTCAGAAATGGCACTATGACATTTGTATCTCTGATGTTTGAAATGTCTCTAGATGCCATTAGAGTCTGTTTAGTTATGTAAGTAGCTGACAATCTGCAACAATCAAATTTTTGTTAAGGTTGTTTATTCATTCTTTTTTCCTCTTTATATTTAATATATATATACGTTGAGTATACTAGATGTACTGGGTACGCTGGCTGTGGTATTTAGGGGATGGTTTACTGCTAGGAAGGATAGGTTTTATTCCTGAAACCATCATTTTGAATCACCTATTTACATGCTGATATTTTAATAATTCACATCTTCATAATATCAATTAGCTTATAAGTTTGTGTTTGCTTATATGTGGGGAATAGCAAGAAGTTAATATTGAGGGCTCTATTTGCCATTTATAGGAACTTCCATACCATTTTAATCTGTATATTGTCTGTTTTTATAAAATTAGCTTATAACTTGATTTCTTACTATAAATTAACATAAGGAAAATGTTCAGTAATTCAATAAGCAAATATTTACTGGATGCCTAGACATGATCCATTTCCTGCCTATAAGGGACTTCTAATTAAATAGGGTGAGCATGTTCCCAAGTATTTACATTCAAACACAGATGGGATAAGTGTTGTCATTCTGGCTTTACTAACAGTTAGGAGACAGATGAATTAATACTGATCAGGGAGGCCAATGAATTCTTGGTAGAAATAGCTATTGTACAATTGCCTCTGATTTGGTAGAATTGTGATAGAGAAATCAAGGTAGGTAATTCCAGGCAAAGGGAAGAAGGAGCAAAGCCCTGAAGAGGAAAAGTAGAGGGAATATTTTTAGAATTGAGAACAGACTGCAGCCTAGACTGTACTCAGGAGAACAGTGGGAGACTCATCTGGTAAAGCAGTATGGCACAGCATCACAGAGTGTCTTGCATGTCACACTAAGGCAGCGGTTTTCAAGAGGACAATTTTACCCCCCAAGGGACATCTGGCAATGTCTAGAGACACTGTAGATTGCCACAACTGAAGGTGCTACTGGCATCTAGTGGGTAGAGGCAGTAAGGGACTTAGGCTTACTTCACCGGCATGGAGAGCTAGTGGTAGGTTCTGTTTCCTTGAACTGTGCGTGATGCTCTGAGTTCCTGTGTGTTGTTCCACTAAGTTTACAAAGTATTCGTTTAAGAATCTTCCAAGGAAAAAGTATGAAATGAAAAGATTGATTTTGGAGATAAGGAATAACATGTATTAATCATTCAATGGCCCCCTGATTCTGAGCAAAAAGAAAAAAAAAGGGGGGGGGAAAGCAAAGTTTTCCTACATTGCTAGGGCTTCAGACTTAAAAAATATCAGTGCAAAGGAGAATGCAGGTGTTATTACAAACAGGCATGCTTCTAATAATCGGCGCATTCTGATTTCATTACCTGGAGAGGGAGATGTCAAGCGGTACACGGAGCTTGAGGTTTTAAGTTTTCATTGGGGGCACATTTCCCTAAAGCAAATGGCTGTCACAAAAATACAAACATACCCCCTTACCATCCCAAATCTCACCCTACAATTTCAGAAACACGTCAGTCATCTATATTTCATATTTTCATAAATAAGCTCAAAAAGTGAACATGATCAAAAGGATTCACAAACAGCCCGAACCCTCATGGCAGGCATGCCTCGCTCTCCTGCATTAGGAGAAGGTAAACAAACAGGAAAAAATAAAGCAGATTAATTTTATTTTTAGCTCTGCCAAGTTGTGACTGTATTTCTGGCTCCGATTTCTTCACATGAAGTAGACTTGACTTTTTGTTGCTAAGACGAGGTTGGAGCTGCCAAGTGCTTCCCTCCAATCCTTGGTCTATTCTACCTGGCCACTTTAGATTATGCCAGTAAATTAGGAGATCTTTTCCACACATGGATTTTTAAATAGATAGTTGAAATAAGTTTCTGAAACAAGCATGTGGTACTGAAGAGACCCTTCCATTTGACAAGGCATTTGACGTGCTGACTGTGGGAAACTTTATTCTCTGCTGTAAAATAGTCTGGTCCCATAGAGTGGCCCAAAAGCTAAGTCAAAATTCCCTAGTTCTAAAATATATGAAAATGTGAAGAAGCACATCCTGAAACCAATTTATGCACCCACCGTGTAGACATTTTCAAGGCAAATCATGTCATTTTAGGCACATACAGCAGAGGGCATTGTTTGGTCAAACATAAAACAGGGCTGCCAGGGCTAAGAATGGACAGAAATAGGAAACTTCTGCCCCTCTACTCTCCAGCTCACCCTCTCCCCGAAAACATGCACAGAGAGCAAGGGGGTGGTGAAGTGTTCCTTAAATCACTTTGTTATTCCTAACTCTTCTTTGCTGGGAAGATTTCTATGAAAATAACTATCAACTGGGCAAACGTCATTCCAGACATTGATAAATTTCCTTATTAGGTGATTGAGGTTCCACCGGTGCTAGGGATCAGGTGGTCAGTATGACCTCATCGGGGTCCTCACCTGGTTTACAGTCTTGACCGTCTGCAGCCTACTTTTGTCTGCGTCAACATTCATTCATGTATTGAAGAAACATTCCATGAGTGCTTTTATACGTGAATACCGCTGAGTATGGAAGACAAGTTTCCTCTACTTCATTAAATTAACACTCCACTGAGGTGAGACAGACAGTAAGAAAATGAACACCCGAGTACAAGAGAAAATAGCAAATGGCGATAAGTACTGTGATGAAAATTAAATATGATGATTTGTTAAACAGACTAGAGGGGCTACTTTTTGTTGGGTGATCAGAAAGAACTTTCTGAGAAGAATTTAAAGTGAGTCCCAAATGACAAGGAAAACCACCCATGCAAAAACCAAAGGACTTCTACGGCAGGCACAGGGAATCCTAGGACAAAGGTTCTAAGGGAGGAACAAGGTCGCACGTGAGGAAGGAGGAAACGTCAGGGGCTGAAAAAAGAGGCGGGTGAACAAAAGTTGCAAGATGGGAGAAGAAGGCAGGGTCTGATCACGTCTGGGAGACCCCTACAGGTTGCATTTTTTTTTAAAAGAATATGATGCTAAGAGGAATATTCCAACGGAAGAATGACATGAGCATATTTATATTTTCAAAATTCAGCCTAAATGCTGTATAAAGAATTAATCGCGGCCAGACATGTAGAAGTAGAGAATCCGGTAAAGGAGTATTTCAGTGGTCCGAGTGAGAAAGGAAGGTGACTTCATCTACAAAGAGACAGGGAGGTAAAGTGGATTGATCCAGGTTACGTTTTTGAACTAGAATCAGAAGAATAGTTGATAAAAACACAAGGAAAAAATGTCACAAAAAGCTTACGTTTTTGCCTTAAGCACCTGGGTGTGTGAGAGTGGCAGGATCGGGGATTTGCTTTTGGTCTGCGCTATGCCATTTAATTCATCCAATCCTCAGAAGTCTATTTATTAATGATGTTGTTATCATCGTTCCCATTTAGGAAGGTGCGGCCCAAAGCAGGCCAGTTTACTGAAGATGGAACAGTCAGTAACACAGAGCGAATCCCCTATCCGCAGGCATTTCACTCTAACTCTGGTTTTGTTCCATGAGGTCTTGCTAACATAGATGGGGCGTTCTTCCTAGACTTCAGCCGGGTCCCAAGTGAGAGGACTAAAACAGAATGTGTGTTCAGTAGTTCTTTGTGCGCAATTTACAGCATGGACAGGAGCAGCACTGAACGTCAGAGATGGCTCTTTTCTTGAAGTATGCATCACAGTGTTTCCAAAATGATACACTGCCGCTTTGTGTACCCTAATATTTTTTAACATGACCATATGCAGAAGCTAATTTTGTCTTCATTGGTATTTCATGCTCTACAGCATTTTAACTAGGGCGGATTAATTTGGACCTATACACGTCTCAGTAGTCAGATAATCAGATGGAGGACCAGTTCTCAAGCAACGCTAGGGATGTCAGTACAGTGAAGTACATTCCCATCTAGTGGCCTTCTCTCTCCAATTATGTTTTTTAACACACAAGGGCAAAAACTTTCTACAACAATACTCTCATCATTCCTTTCCCTTTCTCAAATTTCTTTCTTAAGTCTCTTTATTGAAATAAATTTAAACTCTTCTTGCAAACTTGCAATGCCCCTCAATTGACCTAGCTAGTTTAGCTGTCTAAATTTTGCATTGTAAGCCTTCTGTTTCCAGTAAGTGTGCTTTGTTATTACAGTAGAACTTCCATAGTTGACTGCTCCCCTGCACTGACCACCTCCTTAAGTTGACTAATTTTCATAGACCAGACATGCACCCCAGGTATGTGTTAGTACAGTCGGCCGAGTTCCTTATGTTGACCACCTGTTTGTTCCGGTCTCGTGGGTGGTCAACTTACAGAAGTTCTACTGTATTTAGCACTCACCCTTCTGCTTTTATGAATAAGCTTCTACCTCCCCCACCACCACCCTGTCTTCATGCAAGTCTAGACTCCCTTAACAACTCACATAAAGTCCCAACTACTCTCTTAACACTCTTTCTGGTTAGCTATGCCTCTATTAATTTCCTACAATTCTTTACAGCATTTAAATATTCATACAGTGATTTGCATCAGTATCTAGATACATGTGTGTACTGTTTAATTTAATATATACATATGTATCTATAACTTATAGCTCCAAGAAGGTTGGACAGTTCTAGAAATAAAGGCAAATGTAGCGCTTTTATGATCCTTATTATAATCTTCAGAGCGTGGCACCATGTGGGCTGCAGTCACAGGGTTTTTTCCTTATCTGTTTTACTACATAGTTCTCTGTAGTCACTACTTCTCATCTAATGATACTGTAATGTTGGCACTTCTAAACATTAGGAATGTATCATCTTCTGCTATCAGCCAGATAAGTCTTCTATAAAAATAAACATGGTGAGCCAGGACTTTTTTCTGCCTGAACTCTCAGTTTTTAAAATCCCAACATTTTCTAGACAGATTGCAAAGGTACTGTGTTTAGCCAAATAGCTACCTGTAGACTTGACAGGTTGAGTCCCTGGGTTACAACCATTTAAATGTTATAGCCTTTCCATTACATTAACCTAGAGGGTCAGCCCTGGGCATGTTTACGGAATTTTTCTGTGCCCTGAAATCTGCAGCACGACATATTCCTTCATAAGAGGTGGAGAAAGCTGAACAGGTTTGTAAGAGTGGATTTAAAATGGGGGAAAACAAAGTACATTAGGTTATATTTGTAAAATAAATTTGATTTGAGGAGGTGAGTTACCTGTGGTCACAATGTTATTTAATTTGTTGTTTTTCTTTTTCCTGCATATTCTAGCCTTGTGTAAAACCCAGAGATGTCCAGACAAATGTTTCTGTAATAGAAAAATATCTTACCAGGGTGGGGAATGAGCTTCGGCACCTGCCTTATAAGAAAATTCTGTTGCCTTACCTTAATTTGCTTTCTTTGGATGGTTCCAGATTTATAATGGTTTAAGAAAATAAGAAATCAGAATTTTTCCACTATCTTATTTGTTATTTTCTTTGTCATTGGCAGAGGGAAAGGGGAGAGAGAGAGATTGAGAGAAGAGAAAAGAATATAAATGTATTCAGATAGGTTCAATCACATGTACCCAGAAAAAAAATTAAATGTTCATAGTGTAAGGAATTATTTTACATAATGAGAAAGTCCAGAGGAAAAACAGTTACCGGGTACATGGGGTCCATTAATTCAGCTGCTTACCCATAACATCAAAGATGTAAATTCTTTCCATATTTCCATTTTTTCCTTCTTTGGCATTATCAGCTTGGCCTCCAGGCTGCCTCCCCTCTTGGCCACAAGATGGCTGCAGCAGCTCTCAGCATCTTACACTCCCAACATCTGGAATTAATTCTTTGGCATGTTTTTCTTCTTATTAGTGGGAGAAAAACAATACACAGGACCCCTTAGCTAACATCTGCTCAGATCTCATTGGCCAAATTGTGTCACATGTCTGGGCATCACTAGTCTCTAGAGATAGGAGTATCACTACCAGGGTTTGTTTAGACAAGAGCTCAGCAAACTACAGTCTACAAGTCGGTCTACCACCTATTTTGGGGTGCTCTGCAGACAATGAGTGATTTTGAATTTTCAAATGATTAGAGAAAAAAATATTTTGAAACTCATAACAATTATATGACATTCAAATTTTAGTTCCTGTAAATAGTATTATTGGAGCACAGCCACAACTATTTGTTTACCTTTTCTCAACAGAGGCAGAACTGAATCGTTGCAAGTGGAGACCATATGGTCTTCAAAGCCTAAAATACTTTCAGGCCTTTTATGGAAAAAGTTTGCATACTCCTAGGTTAACCCAAATTCTCTTTACCTTTCAACACTGGGTCATCCTCTCTTAAAGAAAGATAATATAGTATTTTCCTTTTTTTATTTTTTTGTTTGTTTCATGGATAAGAGTGAATTTTCCTAACAAAATTTTTGTGGTAAAGAGCAGGGAGGTCGGAGGTTGGGCAGGCAGTAAAAATATGTTTTTGTTTTGGAGTGGGAGCGGATACATTGTCCAAACACATTTTAAATGAATAATGCACTTTGAATTTCATAAAAATCCAATTTCCAAAATATCACTAATTCAACCTATTCACAAGGCAGGGGGCTTAGTTTTAGACTGCTATGGTAGGCACAACCTCACAAATGTTTGTGAGGGAAGCGGTAAAGATTATGTTAGAATTTAAATGGAAGTTCCATTTTAGGACAGCTTTGCAATGTGGAAACTTGATTAGGATTACATATGAACTATGAAAAAACAATCCAGGATGGATGGAAACAGCAAGGTGACATGAGAGATTCAGTGAGTCTCAACACAGGCAGCTGTTGAGGTGTTTCATCAAAGAGTTGAGGGATCTTTGCAGAAGTCCTTGTAAAGATCAACGGTATCATTTATGTCAGCAGGAGAGTCCCAGAAGAGGACAGAGATGCTAAACAAGGCAGCAGAACAGCAAAGTCTTGTTGATGTAATAAGGTGTGGCTGGGGTGTCAGGGTCCAGGCTGGATGTGGGCTAAGTGGTTTTGGTTCACTTTGTTATTAGCACGTGAGTTTATTGAGGGACAGGGTGGCAGGTGTAGTTAACTGGATTCTTCTTTCTCCTACCTCACTTTCAAGAACTACTTCTAAGCCAGCCTTTGCTGACTTAGCGATGATACTGTGTTTAATAGAGCCTGTCCATGGGCTCCCTCGCCTACAGTTGCTCCTGTGCCTCACCTTGCACTGGTCCCCAGTGCACTGAGGGATGGGTAGGGAAGGAAGGAAGGTCTATTGACAAAGTCAGGTATCCTCTGGGACGAGGCTAAAGTATCATCGCAGTTTAATTCTAAACCCACACAAATCCATTTGTAAATAAATGCTGTCAGAGGACATGGTAATGGATAGTGCGCACCTTTCAATTGATTTTCTTCTGATGTGATAAAAACATGAAAGAGATGTTGAAGTGTGCGCGGCCTTTGATGTAATACAATTTAGATTTTAAAGTAGAAAGGCCATTGTTGATAGTAGTGGAGTCAATTCAATGCATGCACCAAACATTATTTGCTGTCAGTTATAAATTAGCTTGGAACTGCCTATAATTCACAAATCATTACTTATGACCGATTTATAGGAAATCTCATTAATTGCAATAGCACAAAGATCTTGAAGAAAGCAAGAAGTAGAGAATAAAAACTAGGCTGGGCATCTGAGAAAGTGGAGATGCATATATTCTGTAATTAAAAGCAATATATTAGATTTGCATATGTTTTACTAATGGTATGTTCCAGATCATGCCAGTTATTTGTTAACCACAACTTTTTTTTTTGAGACAGAGTCTCATTTTTTTTTAAGAGACAGAGTCTCACTTTATCGCCCTCGGTAGAGTGTTGTGACGTCACACAGCTCACAGCAACCTCCAGCTCTTGGACCTAGGCAATTCTCTTGCCTCAGCCTCTCAAGTAGACTACAACAAGCCCCTGCCACAGTGCATGGCTGATTAACCACAACTTTGAATACGAGATGTTATGATTCTTTCTACTTTATAGAAGAGAAAGAAATGAAGTGTTCCTTCATTTTATTTTTATCTTAAATATTTATTGTACCTTACTTCTCATGAACTAGTAACTTTACATATGCATCAATACATGTAACAGTCCCAACAAAGGCCTTTTGAGTACATAACAGTGGTGTTCTCCTTTCACAGACAGGAAAAGTGAAGAAAATACAGAGAAGTAAAGTAACTTTTCCAAGTTTAAAGTCACTGAGTTTCAAGCAGAAGCATGAACTCTGGAAGTGTCCCATTAGACCCTTCTCTCTTAACCACTAGACATGGCTGTGTTTACTATATCATATTTAAAAAATTATAGTAAGAAAAGGGGAAAGAGGAGGAGGGAGGGTGTTTCGCGGGTTCTCACCTCATGTGCACAATGTGAGGTATTCAGCACACCCCCTCAGTGAAAGGCTCAGCTACAACTTGAACTTTACCTTAGGAAAGAAAACAATGAAACCTAAACATTTGTATACTCATGTTCATGTGAAATTAAAAAAAAAAGATTCTAAAAGAATACACAGAAAAAAATAGTATCAAAAAGCAGAGTAAGGAATTATTGACATTTTGGGCTGTGTCCAGTCAACCAGTTATTTCAACCTGTGTTGCCAGTGACCCCAGAATTTGGAATAGTGTCTTGGTACGGGGGATAGGAACAGGAACGGAGGAGCAAGGCCCTGAAACCTCAACCCTAAAGATGTTAATTGGTTTGTGCATTGGGAATTTTTAAATGTTTAAATTTTTAAACATGTCTAAAAACCTTGAGAAATGTGAGTTTCAGGGATATCCATAAAACTGCATTAAGTCACTCAAATAAGAAATCTCCAATGGTCATGATGACTGGAAATGTAGAGTTTTCTATTGACAATGGAAATTGAAAAGGGTTATTTAAGGCTATGTTTAAATTTACAATGAAAGTTTACGCTTACTGTGAGGTGTGTAGCAATTTTTCTAGGATGAGTTCTTAAACTTAACTGTCTGACTTCCTATGCAAAGATCTATCATTAGATATTTACTGTTTTGCACATTTTCACCATCATTTTGTTTAGTGCCTTGCCTACAAGGACACTATATATTGGCAGTAGGCTAAGAGGAGACTATCAGAAATGGCCCCTATTCTCTGAGTTCGCAAGCTAATGGAGGAAACAGATCCAGAAACAAAGAATCACCATACCCCATGGTGTGAAAACTCAACCAAGAGCTGTGTCAGTCCTGAGGAAGGAAGCAACTTGGTTGGCCTGGGAAGGCCAGATGAAGAAGTGGTAACTTGAAACCTGCTAGTCAAGTTTCTTTGCCACTGCAGTGGAGACAGAAAGGAGCCTCTGAAGCCAGAAAGCAATCAGGGACTTTAAACATCACCTTCCTGAGATCAGCGTCCCTTTCAGTGGTTTCATGGCTGTGGATATATATTTAAGGGTTGCTAATGACACTGCTTTTCCTGAGGAGGACATGTTTCATTGGTGGAATAAAATCTTTTCTCCATGTTGTGCATGCTCTATAAATATAGCTATTCATCACTGTGGACCTCCCCACCAACGGGAGAGTTATTTCCCAAAGAAGAGACAGCCCTTCTTCTTCAAGCCTTCTGGGGGTGGAGAAGGAAGTGTCACCCTGGAAACTGGGTCTTTCTCTTGCATTGGCTTCTCTCCAAGGCTCACGTTGAACAATTGGGAGATCGTCCTTGTTGTCCTTTTTGCCACTGGTTTCTTCCATAGCTCTTCTTTCTCCCATATCAGCCCAACATTACCATTTAAGACAACAAATCTTATGTTAGCACTCCTTTCTAAAAACAAGATGTTGCCTGCAAGAGAAAGTGGAGGCTCTTGAGTTTGATATAACCAGCTCTTAACAGTCTAGACCTGATCTCATCCCAGCTCCCTTTCCCATTCTGTCTTCCAGGCTTTCCATTCTCTTGCCATAGGGAACATTTTGCTGTTCCCTTGTTGTTTTTGACTCAGGTTGATCCCTTTGCCTAAAATGCCCTTCTTTCCTTTCTTCAGTAACTCCTACAAAACCTTGATCAGATGATCCTCCTCTTGGGAAGCAATCCCATTCTCAATTTCCCAGTGCAGCTTAAGTTGCTCTGATGATAGTGCCCTTGTGCCAATGTAGTCTTGTCTTGTAGCAATGAACATATGTCATTGTAAGTTATCTATTTGCCTATCTGTCTCTCTTTGAATTAAAATTCACTCAGGGGTAAGAATTATATTCTTCATTTGTATATACCCAAGATTTATCAAAATGTTTGGCTAAGAACAACTACAAAACACCATTAATAATATTATCTGACTGAGTTCTGACCATGTGAGAGGCATTTTTATAAATCTTTTTTTCTGTAATAGCTCATTTTACCCTCACAACAACCCTAAGGGGTGTGTAATATTATCATTCTCATTTTTCAAGTTAGGAGAGGAGGTTGAGAAATAAAAAGAATGAGTAAGTTGCCCAAAGTGACACATGATAAGTACTAAATTAGTGCCTTTTTAAATTGAAATGTGGTAAGGCCCTCTGCCCCTTGCATTTTTATTTCCAAGAGATTCACAGTAGAGACACTCTTTATTAAGATAAGAACTTAGGGAGAAGTTATCACAGAGGTGCCCAGTCCACAATAAGCCAGTTGAGTAGGGGCATATACTGGGTAACAACACAAGCTCATTTGGAAGTCCTTTTTGTGCTGGAAGAAATGAAGAAAGTGAGTTTTAATTTTCCTTCCAACAAATAGTCTTGAAAACAGTAAAATTAAGGACATAAGACATAACAGTACTGTCATACTATTTTTTTTCTGTGATTGAAAATAATCTTTCATTGGAAATGATTTAACTTACAAAGGAGCTTTTAGTTTGTAGGATATATCCACACAATCCTATTTTCTAAACTTTCCCAGTCCGGTTTAGGCATTGAAACTAATGGTGGAGTTATCAAATATGTCTTCATGCATTGGGGTCACACTAGACTGATAAACACTATGTTAGTAAGGGCTCTTGACCACAGTGATGTGCTCTGTGATTATATATCTGATGGAATGTAGGCTATGATGGCTCCTAATTTGGACTATAGGAACATTTCCCTATCAATATGAGCCACATAGCTTAACAAGGGATATATTATTTATTTGTTTGTTTATCCATTTAGTTTTTAGTCTGAGAAATGATGACTTTAGATGAATACACTAAATCACTGACATTACTGCATAAAGATATTTGGTGTAGATCTAATTATCTTTTCTTGTTCTTATTATTTTGCAGACTGTTTGAACTCCAGAAGGACCAACACCAGATAAATTATGAATGTTGAACAAGATGACCTTACATCCACAGCAGATAATGATAGGTCCTAGGTTTAACAGGGCCCTATTTGACCCCCTGCTTGTGGTGCTGCTGGCTCTTCAGCTTCTGGTGGTGGCTGGTTTGGTGCGGGCTCAGACCTGCCCTTCTGTGTGCTCCTGCAGCAACCAGTTCAGCAAGGTGATTTGTGTTCGCAAGAACCTGCGTGAGGTTCCAGATGGCATCTCCACCAACACACGGCTGCTGAACCTTCATGAGAACCAAATCCAGATCATCAAAGTGAACAGCTTCAAGCACTTGAGGCACCTGGAAATCCTACAATTGAGTAGGAACCATATTAGAACCATTGAAATTGGGGCCTTCAATGGTCTGGCCAACCTCAACACTCTGGAACTCTTTGACAATCGTCTTACTACCATCCCAAATGGGGCTTTTGTATATTTGTCTAAACTGAAGGAGCTCTGGTTGCGAAACAACCCCATTGAAAGCATCCCTTCTTATGCTTTTAACAGAATTCCTTCTTTGCGCCGATTAGACTTAGGGGAATTGAAAAGACTTTCGTACATCTCAGAAGGTGCCTTTGAAGGTCTGTCCAACTTGAGGTATTTGAACCTTGCCATGTGCAACCTCCGGGAAATCCCTAACCTCACACCACTCATAAAACTAGATGAGTTAGATCTTTCTGGGAATCATTTATCTGCCATTAGGCCTGGTTCTTTCCAGGGGTTGATGCACCTTCAAAAACTGTGGATGATACAGTCCCAGATTCAAGTGATTGAAAGGAACGCCTTTGATAACCTTCAATCACTAGTGGAGATCAACCTGGCACACAACAATCTAACGTTACTGCCTCATGACCTCTTCACGCCCTTGCACCATCTAGAGCGGATACACTTACATCACAACCCTTGGAACTGTAACTGTGACATACTGTGGCTCAGCTGGTGGATAAAAGACATGGCCCCCTCCAATACAGCTTGTTGTGCCCGGTGTAACACTCCTCCCAATCTAAAAGGGAGGTACATTGGGGAGCTTGACCAGAATTATTTCACATGCTATGCCCCAGTGATCGTGGAGCCCCCTGCAGACCTCAATGTCACTGAAGGCATGGCAGCTGAGCTGAAATGTCGAGCCTCTACATCACTGACGTCTGTATCTTGGATTACTCCAAATGGAACAGTTATGACACATGGGGCATACAAAGTGCGGATAGCTGTGCTCAGCGATGGTACATTAAATTTCACGAATGTAACCGTGCAAGATACAGGCATGTACACATGTATGGTGAGTAATTCTGTTGGAAACACTACTGCTTCAGCCACCCTGAATGTTACTGCAGCAACCACTACTCCCTTCTCTTACTTTTCAACCGTCACAGTAGAGACTATGGAACCTTCTCAGGATGAGGCGCGGACCACAGATAACAATGTGGGTCCCACTCCGGTGATCGACTGGGAGACCACCAATGTGACCACCTCTCTTACGCCACAGAGCACAAGGTCCACAGAAAAGACATTCACCATCCCAGTGACTGATATAAATAGTGGGATCCCAGGAATCGATGAGGTCATGAAGACGACCAAAATCATCATTGGGTGTTTTGTGGCCATCACACTCATGGCAGCAGTGATGCTGGTGATCTTCTACAAGATGAGGAAGCAGCACCATCGGCAAAACCATCACGCCCCAACAAGGACTGTTGAAATCATTAATGTGGATGATGAGATTACTGGGGACACGCCCATGGAGAGCCACCTGCCCATGCCTGCTATCGAGCATGAGCACCTGAATCACTATAACTCTTACAAATCTCCCTTCAACCACACAACAACAGTTAACACAATAAATTCAATACACAGTTCAGTGCATGAACCGTTATTGATCCGAATGAACTCTAAAGACAATGTACAAGAGACTCAAATCTAAAACAGAGTTACAGAAAAACAATAACAACAACAAAAAAGACAGTTTATTAAAAATGACACAAATGACTGGGCTAAATCTACTGTTTCAAAAAAGTGTCTTTACAAAAAAAAAAACAAAAAAGAAAAGAAATTTATTTATTAAAAATTCTATTGTGATCTAAAGCAGACAAAATTATGTGTATTCCTCAGAACCTGTTTTTGCTGCACTTACTTACTATTTCCCCACATCTCGTCTCTCCCTTTCCTGATTGCCATATTTTTCATAGGAGATCTCAATTCCCTAAAGAACTGGTCTAGGAAAATTTTGTAAGAATTCTGTTACACTTTGAGATTTTTATGGTGACTTCTAGTGGTGAGATCCAGTCTATTTTGTCTCTCTTTTATTAATTTTTTTTCTTTTTCCCTCATACTCTTATGAAGTAGTCCAATGGGGAATGCAATATTAGAAATAGATTTTTAAGAGAGAACGAGGAAAAAATGCAAGATCTTATATTTTTCATGCAATGATCTGTTCTGTATTTATGAGGAGGACCATTCTATGGAGAAGAAAAAAAAAAGTAAGCAAACAACAGATTAATTTACATATGAGCATCTATAAAACCCATGACTTTTAAACAACTCTAGAACCAGAATTTGTAGTTTGAAAGCTAAAAATAAGATTATAAATAAAATATTGTTGGTTTTTCTGTACTTGGACACAACTCATTTATAGTATGGTTCAAATGTGAGAAACTTGAAGGTAATTAGATTCCTACTTCCTAAGAAAAAATACTACAGTATTCTTAAGTCAGAACATCCATCTGTACAGGGTCCTGTTTGACTAGATGTTTGGAGTTTTAGATGTGTATTCAAGGATGCTGTGGTATTTTTCCTTCTTCTTAGGGTTACCCTTTGTAGAATGCTCAGGTTCAAAAATAACAATTTTGTGAAGTAAATTTAATTCCATTTGAAAGAAAGTTTCAGTATAATTTATTCTCTGTCTCCTAAATAAAATTTCATTGGCTAGATGGAAATATGTCCACAAGAGATGAAAGTATTTTAAGTTATCTGGAGTTGAAAAAGAATGTTTGTGCTGAGTGTTCACAAATTCAGTTTGATTCAATGATAGTTAATAATGACCTACGGTGTGCTAAACACTGACTTTAGTACTGTGGGTATGCAATTGACAAGTTCTGGTCCCCCTCCTTGAATCATTCCCAATCTACATGAAAAATTATTAAAGAAATAATCTCAGTTTATCCCTGGTTGCCAGCTCCGATTATACTGGTAGGTGGAAAGCTGTGAATTGGGATCTTAAATTTTCAGAATATTAGGTTATTGCTATTATAGAAAACCTCCTGGATTCATGATTTCTTCCATCCTTCTGCAGGAGGTGTCTATCTTTGTCTAAATGCAGCTTGCACATCTTTAAGGAAGTGTGGGGTTGTAGATCTGCTTTGAAGGATGGATTCATAGCAGGAAATGGCCATGCTAATACAGCGGTAATTCAATAAAAGTACTTTGTAAGAAACTGGGGACATTTTATCTAAGAGAACATACATTTGCTTCCAAGTAAAAAAGGAACTTGGTGGCTGTTGCACTTCAGCACTCAATACATATTTTAACATATGTATGACTTCTGTTTATCTATGTGAAGCAAAGTGAATACGTACAAATCTCATTACTGGCGTTGAAACCTCCTACCTCGATCACAAAACAAGGATTAACCAAGGTGGAGAAAATGTCAGCTCCTAATGGATAAGCAGCTTAGATACTTGCACTTAACTCTGCAGGCTGGACCTCGCTCCAGGGTTTCGTGGTCTCCGGGTGTGAAAAACCATCATTACTCACAGAATAGGTCAAAAAACTGGGAGGAAAGGAGCACAAATGCATGAGAGCATGCAAGAGTCTTGCTCCTATTTTTCAGTCACCAATATCTGGCTTTTTCCTTCCTTCTTTCCTACTTCCCTTTGTTCAGAACACAGTTCACATTCGCTTTTGATGTGAAGACTAAAGAAAAGGGAAGACACACATTGGCTGTCATTTGTCAAGTTATTCATTACTGAATGTATTCCATATTTTCAAAGTGTCTATCACACACACAGCCACACACACACACACACACACACACACACACACACACACACAGAGCCATCCACCGGGATCTATAATACAATGGCTATTACAAAGAAGGATGGTATAAATCAAGGCAGAAAAGTATTCTGCTTTCTCTTGTTGGATTGGGTTCACCAAGCTGCCTTTGCTGAGTGTGAACTTTTCTTTCTTTTCAAGCTTATAATTCTTACGAGGTTAGTCTCAGCATGCAATTAACCCTTGGCTGTGAGGGGTGGCTGAGCAGTGAGATAAATTCTACTAAGTAGAATGGAAGGTGAAATTGCACTAAAAAAGACAGGTTGGAATCTAAAGCATCTGATGCAGCCCCCTAGCAGATTATAATAGTCCTAATGAATGCATTTTAGAAAAGACAGCTGAGGAAAGGTTTAAATAAACCAAACTTGACATCCATGGTAAATTTAGAAACTCTTTTGACAAAATGCAAAGGGTGGGCTGCTATAAATAGGTTATTTAATGGAAACTAAAATGAATTCTGGATGTATTCTGATTATCAGAGTGTCTGTATTTGCCCTAGATAATATATTTGGCACGCAGCCCATCAGTACAGCAGCTGCACTAACGTATTAGAGACCATTACATATGGTGGATTTACTTGGCTCATCAGGAAGCCCATGGAACTGTTTACATATCTGATACATCCTTGCACCACATCTTTATTTCATGTCCACTGTTCATTTTATTCTGTCCAAAGGCAACTGGATGGTAGTTTTCTGAAACATATGTATCCCAAACACACCATTTACAGTTATAAAGTAACTCAATGATATTTTTGATATACACATACATACATACATATATGTATATATGTAGGAAAAAATATATATATACACATGCATATATTTTTTGTTCCTACTAATAGTATGCAGTTTGCTTCAGGGAAACATCAAAGATACTTCATAAAGAAGGTTCTCTAATATTTCTTTCTATTCAAGAATTACATATCTGGCTATGACCTGAGTCCTTAAAGCTGTTCTAAATATGTTCAAATGCATTTCAATTAGCAAAATGCTTTAAGGATTTGGTATACCTCATACATATAGGCCTTGGTATAGCTTAAATAATTTCTCCTCATATTTCAGATATTCTGAATATCACCTTTTCCAAAGAGTGAAATAGATAATTTAAGCATAAAAGAGCCATCAGTGTTTTTTGAGGAAGAAAATATGGATAGCCTATGATTTTACTTTTAGGCCTCTATAATCAAAGAATAAAAAATTAGGATAGCATTTGAAACCTATACCTATTTCATTTACTACAAAATGAAATTCTAAATATAGATATTCAGGTGGGCGGACTTGTGACAATGGAAGGGTTATTTACATGAGAGAAACAAAAGGGCATTTTAAGAGCAGGATTTATTGAAACATGAAAAAGAAATTAAGTGGGTGGTCCCAGAGTATCCAACATTTCCAAAGTAAATATTGGTCAAGATAAAGAAACCCCTCCCCAGTTTCTTAGCCTTTGGGGATAATATTCAAGATATTTAGATAAAAGAGAAGACTTTGATGAGTGCTTAGGTGTATATTACAGCACTCTATAACAATATAATTTCAAAATAATGTGTTTAATTGTTTACTTGGTGCTTCAGCTTACTAGTTTTAACAAGGATCTTGAAGACAATGATATCATTAAATATCAAAGACACAGCATGTGAATTCCAGGGTAAGAAGTCATACATTTCTAGGAAGCTATTCATCTGTTTGTCTTAAAATATAATAATGCAGAATCAAATTTCTTATAAAAACATATTCCCCCAAACTACACATGCACAACTTTGAGCTGAATGTGATTCTGTCCAATAGCTACTTCTGACAAAAATGAATCTAAAGCATTGCCTGCTAAAAATCAAGATACCTTCTATTCTTATTTTTCTTCCATAGGAAGAAATGTGAATTCCTAAAAACTGGATTATTAGATAGGAAGCTGCTGTAACAGCATTGTCCTTCCTGGTTCCAGCAGGATACAGAACAAGATAGATTTGGCTCCATGAGAGAACAACAACAACAAAAAAATCTAGAATTAAGTATAGCACACTGTCGATTCAGATCTAAATTTAGATACTGAATGAATTATCCTCACAACCAGTTCATGCTGTTTCTTAAAAGTTGTGCCAACAGAACTTTTGAGATTTCAACCTTTCTCAAAATTATTTCAGAAATCTATACAAATCATGTATAAAATTATGCAATTATGTCTTAAAAGAAGTGTTTATAAGTCATAGATAAAATTGTTGTTCATTTTGCTTTTGCCCAGGATAAGGAAAAATAAGGAGAGAGAGAGAGAGAGAGAGAAGGGATGGCTGCAAAACAGCTAATAAATGATGCTATTTTAATAAAAAGCACATGATATTGGAAAAATCTTTCTGTTTTATACATTTTATTATGTGCAGTAAATGAGCACATCCATCTATCCCTTCCACACACATGAGAGAAATGAAAGGGCATTTTAAGAGCAAGATTTATTGAATTCTGCTCTTAACCCTTCCAAAAAAAAAAAAAAAAAAAAAAAAACCCAGTACAATCCTACAGAAATCAGACCATGAAGTCTTATCTTTCATTATTTGATCCAGTAATTTCATTTCATTTTCCAGATAATTAATGCTGCACTTTATTATATATTTGATGCTGAATTGCTCGATTTGACTTATCCAAATGGCATGTCTCCAGACTTTATCTCATTGCCAGAAACAGTGGACACACTGCTTTTTATCTTGATGAAGGGGGGAGATTTGATACTGTCTGAAGGCAAGTGTCCGTAGAACCTGCTATAATACATGTCCTCGTGCTCTGAGAACTTGCCGGAACAACCACCTTGCCCGGCTCTAGTTCTATTTTCATGATGGAAGCACATGAACACCGTTAATATTTATCACGTCTATATATCAATAATAAGCCTTCTCAGCGACAACTAATCTACTTTCTCAGTCCTTAGTTCCACAATGAAAGAAGTAAAAACAAGGTAGAACTCAGCAATTGCTGTTTAAGCATTGCCGCTCGTTTTGTAAAGGGAATACATAGTAGATCCCTAAGAGAAATAAACGACACTTCAATTAAACCTCTTCAAACATATAATGATTATGATGGATTTTATGGCATACATATATACTTTTTTATGAAATAAAATTTTAAATCAACTAGTTTGTAATACTAGGGAAATTTGGGATGTCTTTATTATTGAAATCAACTAATCTTAACAAAATTTGTAAAATGCCTTAAAAGTCAGGTGTTGCAATGGACTTCCAGGTCCTATGGCTCATTCTATTAAAAATAATAATAGTAATGAAGTTTTACAAAATGAAGCAGAGGCGTGATGAAGTTTCTCTTTTGAATGGCCCTCAAGTGGACTAATTCTAGTAAAGACGTTTATCAGCATAAATAGACTGCTAGGGAAGGAACTTCATTGAATTCTGATCTTAAAAACGTCATGTAGCTATGTACTCTCACCTGAAACATGGTCAATAGTCTTGTAAAATAGTCATTCCTAAAAAAAAAAAAAAGTTAATGGCACTATCTATGCATTTAATTACATTTTAGTTTTTCAGTACATATTCCTTCCCTACATGCAAGTAAATTTTATCCCTGGTTTTTATTTCTTAGCATGTTTTCAGGTTTTCCAAGGGAACTATGAAATCAGAATCTGTCACTACTGCTGAACATGTTAGTTATGCAGTCAGGAGTTCAGTCCTAAGCAATATTGGGGCAACTCATATAAATGAGTAAATTATTTCCTAGGCATTGTAGGAGTGGTACATCTTTTAATTTCTACTCTCAAATTCCACTTTACAGGTGATTTCTTCTCCAGATTCAATTCCACTTCAAAGATCTGACATCTTTATTAGGATTAACATAGCTTCCACCTCTAAGAGAAGAATTTCACAATATTGAAAAATACTTAAAAAAAACTATCGATTATATACATAATATATATTTTTATGAACACAAAATTACCATATTTACTATCAATTACAAGTGCCTATATATAGATACAGATTATTCATTATAAAGTACAAGCTAATGAGATAAAAATCTCATTTATTGGTCAAGCTAATTTTATTTTATTTACATCATCATTAAACTCGTGTAAAACTCAATATATAATGAGTCCTGAGGTTGATTTTAATTGTTATTTGAAAGACATTTTGGTAAACCTGGCAAGCATTGGTGTTGCATAAAAAAGTTACAATTAGATTAATGTCAGAATTAAACTAGGAACTCCTGAAAATTAGGGAGATATCGTCAGGCACTCATAAAATACAGTAATTCAAAAATAAAAATTTTGTACTTTAAAGCATAGGAAGCACCTTCACCTGTTTCATTCTTTTTCATTCTTTTTTTGATTTGTTGATCCTTGAAAGAATTATAGGTGTTTTAAATTCAAGTAATAGATTTTTACTGAATACTACATTTGTGTGTATGTAGAATTATTGATATTTTGAAGCTGTTAAAAGAATAGATAGGAAGAGGTGGGGAAACAATGCTGGGATAAAGAAAGAAGTAAGTGATAAAAGTACAAAAATAATTACTTTTAGATTGCAGTTATTCATATAGTAAATATGAATTGAACAACCTCCTTAATGCTTGGCACTTTTTAAGATTCTGGATATATAGAGCAGTGAATGAAAAAGAAGTTAATGCCCGGGTGCTGTGGCTCATGCCTGTAATCCCAGCACTCTGGGAGGCCACATTGCCTGAGCTCACATGTTCAAGACCAGCCTCAGCTAGAGTGAGACCCTGTCTCTAAAAATAGCCAGGTGTTATAGTGGGTGTCTGTAGTCCCAGTTACTTGGGAGGCTGAGGCAAGAGGATCACTTGAGTCCAAACATTGGATGTTGCTGTGAGCTACGATGCCATAGCACTCTACCAAGGGGGACAAAGTAGCCGGTGTCTCAAACAAATAAATGAATGAATCAAGAAAGAAAGAAAAAAAGAAAGAAAAGAAAAGAAAACCAAGTCATGACCTACATGATAATGTGAACCACTTGTCTCAGTTGGCTCAGATGTTCCCGGGGTTAGCAAAGCCCTGCATCCCAGAAACTTCTTACTGCACAGGTTGGTTGCACCCTTTAGGACATTACCTTCTGGTAATTGTTACCTTACTTCCCTGCCTCATGTTAATGTGCTTGTCCCATTGTTAATGGCGATGCCAGTAAACAATGACTAGAACGTCTATTTCTTATTTGGGCGAAGTTATGAGAAGAGCAAATGTGGCATTATCAACCTTGCTAGAACGACTTCTAGACCACGCTCTGTGAAGTTCAACAGAAGAAGAAAAGGCACAACCTGTCTTCATAGAGTAATTAGCATCTGGGGGTGTCAACAATCATATTGTTATGGCTACCATTTCCAGGACACCTTCATGCATCATCTCCACTTCTTACAAAGTCCTGTAAGGTAGGTATCATTATTATCTCCATTTCAGGAATACAGAAATTGAGAATGAACTCTTTCCACTGCATAAAAATGAGAAAGAAAACCAAGGGTACAAGAAAAGAATTAGAGCTTTCAGATGGTTACAGCAGGTCTAATTTTAGCAATGATATTTATTATTCAGAACAGAAAACTGTTAGCATTTTCCTCAGAATATTTTGCCTCTTGTGTTCTATTAGATTATATTTTCCTGGAAAACATGTTTCCCGTTGGGAACACATTTGGGTAATCATTGTTCCTCTCATTCCTGTTTGGTCGAATTTACAATGAAATTGGTAGGATGACACCTTTGAAGCTCTGGCTTGTTTGTTGTGGTAATGTTTAAAATATTTTTGTACTGACTGTCATTGAATTTTATAGGGGAACTTCAAATGGAAGACATTATGGATCAGTTAGCATTCAAAGATGAAAATAAATCAATCAACACTATTTTTATCACAACTATTCAGTTTTAGACATTTTATTTTTAGAGTTGCATTATGATTCATTTTTATATCCTAATCAAATGTCATTGATGGATATCCCTGAATAACACAGTAGCTAAGGCATTATATTCTATTCCCTATTCCATAAGAAAAAAGGCCTCTTTCCTAACCTCAATAGTTCTTTCACGTCTCATTATATAAACCGTTCTCATCAAGTCAGTAAAATCATTCCATTCATCCTTCTTAGACCGCAACACACCATTTAAAGCTGTCAAAACTATTTAAGAAGTAATCGTTAGGCTGCAACAAATTTTTACTTGCCAGGTATTTAAGAGAGGGAAAAATCATAAGCCATGCCCTCCCCATCAAAGCCAGAAGCTTAATTTGGGAACACAGCTGAAATAAACAATATTGAATAAAAAATATTTTATTATCCCAACCGAATATTCCTAACAAAATAAACCTCCCATACTTAGGTATTTGTTATTATTTTCAATATGTAGTAAAAGCATTATCTGTTGAATATAATGAAGGCAACTAAAGTGAAAAAATTATCAGAAAAATACAGAGAGACATGAGGGAATTAATTAGTTGATATTGATGATTGATGATTTCTCGCTATTACCCTGTAGTGGAAAAGCTTTCTCTCCACATAAAGGAATGAGTGACAGACTTGAAAATGGAACACCAGTTGTGGACCTTTTAACATGGAACGAGTAGTTAGTTTTAAATATTTGCCCCAATTCAGTATCTTTTCATTCCTTACTACATTTATTCATTCATTTATAAAACGTTCATAGTGTTTTGCTTAAACACGGAATATAGACCTAGTCTTTCCTTTCAATGAGCTTACAATATTGCAAATCAGTATGATAAATTGCACAGTAAAGGCCATACACACTGTGTGGGCAGAAGGACGGTCCACAGAGCTGGGCCACAGGTTGCAGGAGAGGGCACTGAGTCTGCTTCTTGGGTGAACTACTTTCCTGAGTTGAGCCCTAATGGGTGACTAGGAGTGAGCCAGGTGGTAGAAGGTGACACGTCAGTTTGCCCAGCACAATGCTTGGCATTGCTGAGGAACAAACATCATGTATGATAAAGAGAACCGTAAGTGGTTTTGTGTTTCTAAAACAAACCATGCCATTTGAAGTTTGCCAAAGACAAAGCTACGACATGTTGATTCAGTTGACTTCAGCTTAGGCACGATGATGAAATAGGAACATTTTCTAAGTAGTTGAGCAGCTTGGAGGGTCGTTTAAAGGATAGAAGAAAAAAAATTAAGGTTAAAAAGACTAAGACAGAGAGAAATCCATTTCGGGGGCTGTTTTACCACTATATTAGACAATGGGTGAAAAATAAGAGTCCAATTTTTTAAGAAATCAAGCCAAGTTAGTTGAACTTGTCTTACTGAAAGCCGAAGGGAGGAGGGGGAATCAACATTTCTTATATGAGTAGGAATAATGAGAAGGGGTTATGAGTGGCACATAGAACATTATGTTTATATTAACAGCAGCCGAAGAAAGAGTTGTCCCAGGTGGAGACTGGGGAAGGAAGACGTTGACTTCACCAAATTTTAGATATGTGGAGTTTGAATACCTATGGGAAATCCCAGCAGAGCAGTCCAGCAGAAAGTTTTTCCTGGCTAGCAATGTTTATCTTGCCGTCATCAAGTCAGTATATGGTAAAAATTGAGAGAATGGGTAAAACTAACCAGTATGCAATACAAGAAGTCCAGTGGGTGAAGGAAAGGCTCCTGAGTAATAACAGGCTTTGACAGTGTGGAGAGGAGGGGAAAACAGTCAATTCAACATCCACTAAATGGAAATATTTGTTGAATTTTTACTATATGTGCACCCTACTGACTTTAATAGTGGGTACCGGCCCAAAAGAGAAGATAAATGACATAATCATTTAACTCTTTAAGGATTAATCATTTAATTATTTAATTTTAGGATAAATAATTGATGATGTGAAATAAGGGAATTTCCTCTAATCTAGAAAGTTGTTTTTTGTTGTTGTTGATGGTAATCAGACCCAGGCGAGGTTTGAACTCACCGCCCCTGGTGTGTGGGACTAGCACGCTAACCACGGAGCTACAGTGCCCAGCTAAATTTGTTGTTGTTGTTGTTTTTATTTTTTAAGTAGCAGAAGGGTAGTGTTGATTGATGTCAATTTGGAGAATACATTAGACAGCAGAAATCGCAAATTAAGGAATTTGGACTTTATTCTATATACAACAAGGGAGTCATGGAAAATAAAAACATGTATGGATCAAAATTCATATTAGAAAAGTTATAAGAAGGAAATATGACATCGGTGAAGTCATTATGTTTATTTCAATTTAGCTGGGGTTGAGAAAATGACAGGAAGATGCCTTAGATTTTGTTTGTATCACTTCCGCACTGTTTGATTTATATCACACAAGTGGTCTAGTGTCACCGGGAGACAAAGACAATCTCCCGAAGAATCCCAGACTCACCATCTGTACATTCTGACTGGTTTATAATTTAACATAGCTCGAAAGAACAGGAAACAAATGCTTTTGACAAGTTTCCTAAATAGTTAATTGATCCATTTTAGGAGATTCTTTCATTCCTTGGGATAAAATGAAGTAATAAAAATTGTATTTAACGGAAGAACAATGAAACACGAAATTCAAAATACTATAAAATCCATTATGGGAATTCAATGAGGTTATCTTCTCTTAAATAAATCATTAGTTGGTGCCATAATAGCTCAGAGCAAAAAAGTACAGTTGCAGTTTTCCCATGCAGCAGACGAACAGAAGGAATTCAGGCTTTTAACTTGTGCTTGAAACCTAGGTAGTTTCAAGGAAAGTACTGAAAGCTCCACCATGGAATGCATAAAACCTCTGGAGACAGAGTCACAGGTAACCATATTGCTGTGAGCACCAAGGCACAGACAAGACGTGAGATAATACCTCTCTGCCATCTCAGGGGCCTATCACTCATGTCTAGTTGCCTCACATGTATTATTAACCCAAAGATCTGAAAGCTTTTAGAAATGCCAAGAAAGATACCTGTAGTATCAAATTGATATGTAAATGACAATGACTTCTAATTCTTTAATAAAACATTATTTATAAACTATCTGCTCATGATGGCATGGCAAAACATCACAATGCATATTTATCACACAGTAATAAATTTATTTAGTATTAATTAGTAACATTTAAAAAATATTGCCAGGCACAGCAGCTCATGCCTGTAGTTCCAGCACTTGGGAGGCCGATGTGAGTGGATTGCCTGAGCTCATAGGTTCGAGAACAGCCTGAGCCACAATGAGACCTTGTCTCTAAAAATAGCTGGGTGTTGTGGCAAGCGCATATAGTCTCAACTACTTGGGAGGCTGAGGCAAGAGAATCACTTAAGCCCAGGAGTTTGAAGTTGCTGTGAGCTATGATGCCATGGCACTCTACCAAGGGTGACAAAGTGAGACTCTGTCTCAAAAAATAAATAAATAACAATGTATGGGGAGCTGGAACCTTCTTTCTGAGTCATGATGACTGGCTTTATTTTAGGGAGAATAGGGACCAAAGACCCCATTCTTGGCAAGGGAAAACACACTCAGAAAAGGAAGAAAACAGAGAAATAAGCTGAACAAGGCAAAATAAAGACAGTGTAGCTAGCTTACCTTTAAACTAGCAGTTAAGTTACTTACCTGAGCAGTTCCTGCTTTTACTGTAAGCCTGGCTTATAAGGGATACCGCTTGCAAACACTCCTGTTGGATCCGTAAACACTCTCAAGAACAATGGCCGTAACAGGAGTATGTGCAAGGCCTGGTCAGGAACATAAACTGTCCCCTGCCCAGTCATCAGTCAAAGCAAATGCCCATTGTGGAGATTTGTATAATGGCCAGGGCAGAGATCAAGGGAACAGGTCAAGCCCTGAAATAGGACAGGAGAGCTTGTACCCTAATCTCAGAGGTAAACACCTTTGGATGAAGATCAGAAGAAAATTCTTCTCTTCCACAGATTCTTCAGAGGAGTCTGACACTGTTGTCTGTTCCACAGAGAAACTGGAGGGGTCTAAGCTCCCCCAAGGAGTCTGTGTGTGTGACCACAGACAGGAGACTGTCCTCACACAGGGCTCAGGCTTCAGATTCTCCAGGGCTGCTCAGTGCCTTAAAGTTAATGATTGTAGATAGAATAAGAACTAATATATATCAATTCTAATATGAAGTCAATAAAAAAAGAACTACTATATTTATTCAGAGAAATTGTTGATGTTTTTATTCCCTTCTTCAGGTTAGCCTCTTGGCTATATGAGAAAATAGTCCTCAATAAAAGCTGAGTCCAAACACTTAAGGACTCTTGCTAGGACCCCACAAGTTAGCAGTGATCTTCCGTGTTCTCACCTTTGAAAACTCTATTCTGCATGTCCTGTCTCTTTATCTCTTGCTGCTTTTAACTTTATTATTATTTTTTTTTTCAGCTAATAGCTGCTAGTTCCATAGGTCTTAAAGGACCCTGCCCCCAGGGCAGGACACTGACAACTTTGCTTGGAGTACAGGTCAGGGTAAAACGTGTCTATGCAATCAGAATTAAAAAAATCAAAAGACAGGCAGCACCTGTGGCTCAAAGGAGTAGGGCACTGGCCCCCTATGCCGGAGGTGGTGGGTTTAAACCCAGACCCAGGTAAAAACTGAAAAAAAAAAAAAAAATCAAAAGTCATAAGCAAGTAACCTCATCTGAATCAACATAATAGATATCAGAATTAGGGACACAGTTGAGATAAAAATGACAAAATAAGTTTTTAATCCTACACAGGGTCTTCAAAACGCATGGCTCAATCTGTAAACTGAACACTAGTGGTTTGGACTCTCCGTTAGTTTTTTTCTGGTTCTTTGGTTGGGAACTTATTCATTCAGGAGGAAAGATGGTCATTTATGTCATGCCTTCTCCGCATGTCACAGAATGGAAAATTTACTGTAGAATTTAGATAGATTCCCTATCTGGAGTTTATTATCTAGACGTTCTTTATTTTAATTGATTGATTAAAATCCATTGAGCATCTATACTATGTCCGTTTATATCCAGTCAAATATGTGAATAGAGAGAGTTTTCATTTTTACTTTGTAAGTTTTTTTGTCTTAAAAATAGAACCACAAACATGTTTGCAAAACACAATTTTTAGTGTTTTTTAATTTTGTTTTATAACTCAATATTTTTGTTTAGCTATCTCATGGCTTTTGCCATTAGGGTGTTGCCATTAGGGTCTCATGGAAAAGTGATGTTATGAAGAATAAGCACGCTTATTGAAATTGTGTTTTAAATAAAGGTGACCATCTGCTCGCTCAGGCAAAATGGCAAGCTTTCTTTCTTTTTTTTTCCTGAGGCAGAGCCTCAAGCTGTCCCCCTGGGTAGAGTGCTGTGGCATCACAGCTCACAGCAACCTCCTACTCCTGGGCTCACGTGAGTCTCCTGCCTCAGCCTCCCAAGAAGCTGGGACCACAGGTGCCTGCCACAACGCCTGGCTATCCTTTGGTTGCAGCCGTCATTGTTGTTTTGGCAGGCCCAGACTGAATTCGAACCCGCCGCCCTAGGTGTATGTGACTGGCGCCCTAGCCACCCAAGCCACAGGCACCGAGTCGAGCTTTCTTTACTTACTGTTGGTTTATATAATCAATCTTGTGCATATGCACTAAACAGCAATGACCTCATTAACATTCATTACAATCCCTCTGCACATGTGCACTGGATGTCAATGACTTCCCTCTGCACATGTGCATTGGACATTAATGACTTCATTAATCCATTTAAACATCTTGTGACTACCTGCCTTGTAAGTAGCTCCTTCCTAGTAATCTGATAATCCACCCAACGTACACCTTTAAGCATAACCCTTTCAACATAACCCTGTTTAACATAACTTAATGGAGAACATGTTGTTAGCCATTACCTCTTTGTTCTTGAAGCCTGAGACCATAGAGGAAAGAGACGGTTTGAAAGTCTGTCCTACTGACCTTGCTATTTGGAGACAGTTACTTCGATCTTTAAAACAAGGCATAATTAAGAAACTTCTAGGGCACACAGAAATTTGTGTGCAAACCTCCGCTCCCATGTGGGCCTTAAGTCAGAGGGGTTTTATGCCCACAACTGACCAGGCCGACCTTAGGTTGGGGGGGTTTAGGCCTGCAACCAACATGGCCATATGGGATTCTGCCTCCATTTCTCACAAGTATGGCTGCACAAAGTCTTTTCACTGCTCTCTCTCAAATGGTTTTTTTTTGGCCAGAGGCATATAGGCCTTTTGCCTATACATGGCTGTGAAAAGTGTCCCACATATTAAAATATTTGTTTGGTGTGCTTCCTTTAAACATTTTGACAAACTCTGCTTCTACATAGCTATACTTTTCTTGGATTATGCCACACTCTATTAGATTTGTCCATTTGCCATTGAATTTTAGTAACAAGAAAGTTTGAAACAGGAATAGCAGCCTAAAGGAGGGAGGGTAAAATATCATCAAACCATTACATACATTCTAATTCCAGCTATTCAGTTTTTCAATTTCAAATAACTTTCCTTCTTTTAGTAGCCACTCAATCGCTAACTACAATAGTTTCACCTTTATTTTGGGGTTCCAAATTTCCACTAATTTTTTTGACTTTTTAAAAAAATCTGGGCTGGGCACAGTGGCTCACACCTGTCATCCTAGCACTGGGGGAGGTCAAACCTGTTGAACTGCTGGAGCTCAGGAGTTTGAGAACAGCCTGGGCAGGAACAAGCCCCCATCTCTTCTAAAAAAATGAAAAAAACTGAGGCTAGAGGATAGCTTGAGCTCAAGGTTGCTATGGGCTATGACACTGGGGCACTCTACCCAGTGACACTCTGTCTCAAAAAAAAAAAAAAAGATAAATAATCTGTAGGACTCTGATGTTTGGGTGGGTATAGTGTATGTGCATTTACATGCAAGCTTGAGAGTAAACTCATGTGTGACCCTTCCACACGTATCTTACTTTTGCTATTCTTTGACACAAATTTCATCAATGTTTTTAGCATATGTGTAAGAGAATGGTTTTTGTGTTTTAGCAGTTTTATGGTTTCATACTTCCATTTTTATGCTTTATTCTTTATTAATTTGCTTACTGGCTTCTGACAGATTCAAAATACTGACGTTATAATGATATTGACTTTAAAAGTACATTCTTCATCCATATCGTATTTCCCTTTTATTTCGAGAAGCAATAGTTATTTCTCCATGCCATTTGTCCATCTACATCATTGATCATAGTACTTATTATTATAATCTTAAAAAATTATGATAGCTAAATTAAGTTCTCAGCTTACACCATTCTTTATAAATTTGATTTACATTCCTCCAATTTCCCAACTGTCCTCAGTATTAAGACTAAGCACAAATAAGGAATGAGGCTGAAGATTCCACTCCAGGTAGAAAAATTAGAGCTGAAATTACATAATCCTTTTATTTCTCTTCTCTCAATGCTTATTCTTTAGAAACAGGTATTTTATTACTATAGATTTTGCACACATGGAACAACCTCTTTATTAAATCTTGTTTGATAAATAAGTCTCTAAGAGAGAGAAAGACCTGAAGAAAGCAGTTAATAAATCTATGATTTAATTTCCCACAGTCTCTCATAGGTCCATAAAAAAAAGAGCACGCTCCACAAAGGTTAATCACGTACAAAAAAATCCAGATCTAAACTGTTTCTGTGTCTTGGAAAATATGTTTTAGAGTTACAGAACCCTTTCCGTGACCTGAAACCGAGACCTTGGAAATGTGGCCCGGAGGAAATCCATTAGGGACATAAAAGGAATCAATGTAAAAAGCAGAGTTCATAATTCTTGCAAAGTTGATGCCAAGTTCTCCCCTCTTCTTGATACTTCTAATAACTATCTTACTAAACAGAGCTGGATTAATATGGGCTCCTGGGACTTCACCTCCTGGCTTCAATCATATTTCTGCCAAGCGGTATGTTTTTGTGTGGAGACTTAGAAAATGTCTAATATGATGCGATTTATCGAGTTTTTAGCTGGCTTTGTTTTAGAGGGTGGGGGTCTGGAGATCCGGGAAAATTTGATTTTGTAATTCTAAAACACAAAAAGTCACACATGAAGATGACATGAATTTTAAGGTAAAAAGCACACCCCAGGTACCAAGTAGCCCCAAATCATATCAGTGAATTTAAACAAAAAACTTTAGCAAACCTCAGATATTTTTGTTGCATACCTTCAAACTCTTCATTTGTGACTATTTTCTCTGAACTATTCTCCCTACTCATTACTCATCTTTGTCCTAAAATCAATTTTTAAGGTTTTAAGGTTGTCAACTGAAGAAGTACGGCTTCATAAATTTGAAGAGAAAAGCTTTATTTCTTATAAAAGGTTGCAGCCTGCAGGCTGGCCTTCAGGCAGGCTGGGAAATGTGGCCTCTGGCAGAAACTGGAAACAGTCACTTAGAGGGAGGAAAGGGTGAGACAAGAATTTATGCTGACCTGTCAACAGGTTGGAGGAGTAGCCGTGAATATTCATGAAGCCGGGAGAGCACATGCGTAGTCAGCAAGCATGCATGGTATACACATGTATCACATGTTCACCTTGGGATGGAGGCTAAATGTCTAAATGTGCTAAAATTAAGCTCTGTATGTCTAAAGGTGAAATGGAAGATGCAGAGGGATCCAGGGCACAGTCCCTGTAAACCAGCCAGAACCAGTCCACGGTCAAGTGGTCTCTGGTCAGGAAGAAATGCCGGTCAGCTAGTGTGTAAATCTTTTGAAAGTCTTGCCTTGTTTAATGCTTAGGAAAGAAAGCCTGAAGGTGGTTAGCAAGGGAAGGGATGTAAGAGGCATAGTGATCCTCCCATCCTGTCATGGCTGGAGCACAATTTTAAAGGCATCTTTGAGGTCCCCTTGTTCAAGAGAAGTTTCCTTAAGTCAGTTGAAAGAATTGGTATTTTATTTTTATTTCTCAAGGGTCAAGGTCCAAGAAGTAGAATCTTGAATTTCAAAATTTACTTTTAAAGAATGATTTACTTAAGGCCAGGCATGGTGGCTCATGCCTGTAATCTTACCACTCCGAGAGGCCAAGGCAGGTGGATTGCGAGCTCACAGGTTCAAGACTAGTCTGAACCAGAGGGAGGCCTTGTCTCTAAAAATAGCTGGGTGTTGGGATGTGCACCTGTAGTCCCAGCTACTTGGGAGGCTGAGGCAAGAGAATTGCTTGAGCCCAAGAGTTTAAGGTTGCTGTGAGCTATGACTCCACAGCACTCTACCAAGGGTGACAAAGTGAGACTCTGTCTCAAAAAAAAAAAAATAGTTTACTTTTTAAAATTTTAATTTAATTAGAGGTTCACAAATTACTACATACCTACCAATGACCACCGCTAGTAAATAAAGTTTTATTGGAATACAGCCATACCCGTTTGTTTATGCAATATCTGGTTGCATTAATACTACAATGACCAACTTGGGTGGCCACAACTGAGACTATGTTTCAAAAAACATAGTTAGTTATCACTTGACTCTATAGAAAATCTGCCAACTCTTGGTGAAGATGATGGAAATTCCTCTGTCTCTGCAATCATGAACAATCGCTTATAGGGTATTAAATTGCTTGTAACAGTTGGGCTTTGAAGTCCCATATCTGCATTCTCTAAGATGACCTTCCTGCCACTGCCCTATTTCTACACTGCCCATTTATAATTATGAGTTGAATCAGCATGCTAGTTATGAATAAGTGAAGCTTCACATTGGGCTATCTCCTATGGCTTACAATACATATGGTCTTTGAGATTCCTTCAGTATTATTTTTGTTGCAGAATTTGTTACCACCTCCAGTCTTTTTATCAGAGCAAATTAATAAGGACACCATTAAAGGAAAAATAGCCAATGAGTTTTAAAAGGCTTTCTCTTGTACAAAAAAGGGAAAAATCTTATTTCTCTTAAATATGAGTGTTCCCTAGAAACTTTAACACTATCCTATGCTGAACTTGGATGTTGATTAGATGCTTCACTTAAAAGCTGTTTTGGTAAAGAAATATTTATTGTGCCGTGTTGATGATTCTTTTTCCGCCAGAATTGTTAGGGAAATATAGTCAGGCCCTAAAAATAAAAGATGACAGGTGTTCAGACAACCATGACAAATTTAAATGGCTTGATTACTTCTCTGTGGTAGATGATTTGTTTTATTGTCTGAAATAACACAATTACATTGCGTTCTACTTCCATCTATAGTTACATCAAAGAAAAGATAAAAGAATAAATTAAGCTGGTTTCAAGTACATTTTAGATAATAATTGCAGAGAATTTGAAAGTTGGCAGGCCAGTTGAAATGTACCCAAAATTCACTAATACTAATATCTAATATTTTGAGCATTCTGATTTGACATATATTTTAACTTTCTATCTATCTTCCAAGTGCTTTTGAACAAGTTCCAAATCTCCATTTAGAGTAACGAGCAATAAGGGATTTTTTCCTTTGGCCAATAATCCAAGGGTATAGAGAAGTAAAGCTCCTACCCAGGCCATTCTCCCCACTAAGATTCTATCCTTAGAAGGTGATATCCACTTAAAAGTTTAAGTCAAACTTTCTCAGTTCTGACTCTACGTTAGTAGTGCCTTGTGAGATTTCTTTTCTAGAAGAGTGATATTCCAGTCCCATGCATACTTCAGAAATATAATTGAGTTTCAGCAGGGAGACATCAGTATTTCTTTAAAGATCCCCTTGTAATTCAAATGTACCCTCGAGTTGACAACTGCTGGTTTGAATGCATTAGTGACTGTAGCAGAGCCTGTGGAATGACAAACCCAATGGACGGTCGTAGAAGCAAACATGAAGAGTCTCTCATGGAGGTTGCCATGGACTTGAAATAGGAAAACAATGAATGGAAATGTAGTCTCTATAACTGCATGTTAGGAGATGACTAGAATTTACTCCCTAGATTAATATCATACCATACCTGTGGCATATCATTTGTCATATGATTTCACAATTAACCAATAATGCTGACGGCGTAAGAAACATAGATGGATATGAATATAAACTAACTACTTGTGCAGAGCATACTAATCAGTTTTCAACTCTGTGCATTTTTCATAAGCATGAAATTAAATGGCTATCACATTTTTTTTTTTTTTTTGAGACAAAGTCTCATTCTGTCAACCTCAGTAGGATGCCGTGGCATCACAGCTGTCAGTAACCTCAAACTCTTGGTCTCAAGCGATCCTCCTGCCAGCTGGGACTACAACACCGGCTACAAGGCATGACTGATTTTAGAGATGGGCTCTTGCTCTTCCTCAGGCTGGTCTCGTACTCCTGAGCTCAACGATCCACCTTCCTCAACCTCCCAGAGTAAGCCACACTGCCCAACCATCAACGTTGACATTGTTAACATGCTGAATCCTGTTATTAGTCTTTCTTTATCCTCCATTCCTTCTTTCTTTTCTTCTAGTCCCCCTTTTTAAAATTTTCCCTCTGTTCTCTTCTGTTCCTAGGTTCGTTTATTTATTTATTTACTTATTTACCTGAGACAAGAGTCTCACTCTGTCACCCGGGCTAGAGGCCATGGCCTTTGCCTGCCTCACAGCAACCAGAAACTCCTCAATCCTTCTGCCTGAGCCTCCCAAGTAGCTGGGACTACAAGCGCCTGCCACAATGCCTAGCTAATTTTTCTATTTTTATTAAAGACAGAGTCTCTCTTTGCCTCAAGCTGGTCAGGAACTCCTGAGCTCAAGCAATCCTCCTGCCTTGGCTTCTCAGAGGGTCTAGGATTATGGACACAAGCTGCAACTTCTGGACTACATTTAATTTTTAAATCACAAAATTAATACTGAAGAATCAATATAATACCAAGATATATATATAATACCAAGGTGTATATATATATACACATATATATATACCTGTCTGTCTCAGGTGACCAACAATAAAAGTTTGCTATTTTCTCAGGATTAGGACAGGGACATAAATAAATAAATAAATTCCTGATATTTATCTTTCTGGTGGGTGATCTGAAGGGTTGGTGTTCTGAAGCTGTTGCCAATTTTTTTCTCTATTTCCTTCAGAGGAATAAACGTATTTCCTGTAGCAGTGATTTAGCAAACAGCTCTCTGGTGATGTGTGTAAAAGTAAGGCCTGGATTTAGAATGTCTATTTGAATGTTCTCTCTACTACTCACTAGAAAAAAAAAAAAAAGCAATTTAAGCTTGGAAGCCTGAGTTTCTTCATTGGTAATACATGTATGGAATGAATAGCTTAAGTACATCATAAGTAGTATAGTAGTGAAGATTTATGTGAGCTTTGTATACAAGGCATATTAAGACATGGTATGGCCCCTAGACAACTTCAAGGTATGCTTTTTATTGCCAATCAACTTTCATGCTGATTATCTAAGACATTTTAGAAAAGAGAAAATTTCCAAGTTGTTTTTCTCCGATCTGTGCAAGAAATATTTTCCAATGTGCTAAGCCCACAGGAGCTGAGTGGGACCAGAGCTGTCACAGATTTATTTCAGGGAATTGTTTGGCTTAAGTTGAATGTGAATGGGTAATTTAAAATCATTCTATATAGAAGGACCTTCAAACCAAAGATTAAAAAGTAGTGTTGCTGGCCCTGCAGAGTGATTATTTTTCAGGTATTTTGTTTACAGCGGAGGGGTTGGGTAGGAGTGGGTGAGGTAAGCTGACCTGCTTACCTGAGTACAGAAGCAGATTCAGTGAGATGGCAGTGACCAGCCAAATCTCAAGAACTCCAATTACTCCCTTCCTCAAGCATTTTCCTCACAAAAACTTATATGTAGTACATCACCTTTTAGGAGAGAGAGACATCCATTGTTAAGGCACAAGATACTGTGTTTGCTTTGGCTAGACATATATCTTATGATCAGTGCTACGTACGTAGCTGGGTTTCCATAATTATGAATGAATGAGCAAATGGATAAATGGGTGGATGAATAACAGGATGGTTGAATAAAAGGTATGACTCTCCGACTGCATCCCTGCTTCCCGCTAAAAAAAAAAAACACACACCAGGCCACATTTAAAACACATCTTTGACGTCAGTGAGAATGTTCTAAGACAATTTCATTCTACAATCTCAATCTCCATACTGGGGCTTCCCTACCCGTTCGGTGTTATGGTGCATACATTACTGGAGATATTCCTTGAGTTAATTTCCCTCTCCCCACATTGTACTTAGTATTGAATGAGAAATTATCACAAAAAGAAATTGGAGTTATGCACTAACATTAACCTTTGTATGGATCTAACATGATGCAGGAGATTATGAAATATTTGATGAAGGAATAAGTGAATAAATAACTGAATGGATGAAAATATCTTGAGAAAGTTAAATTAGGGCACACCTATGAATTCAAAGTCCAGAATTAGTGAAGTTTGTGTTTTATACACAGAGGTTCTCAAACAATAGCTGTGGGCTAAATTCATCTCCCCACCTTCATTTCTCTTCTATGAATCAGGTCAATACAAAAATTTATAGACATTTGTTTTTGAAGTATTTGCGTAATAGCCTCAGTTTTGCCTCTCGACTCACAAAGACTGAAATATTTTCTATTTGGTTCTGCACAGAAGACATTCTCCAACCCCTCACTGTGCTATAGGCTCAAATAACTCTGGACCTATCACCTAGATATTCACTATTATCTGCCAGCACCTAGCTCTCTGCCTGACATTTGGTAGACGCTCCCCCAATGACTACTTATTGGACGAATAAATATAGAAATGTATGAATGAATTTTTCATTTTGTCACACAGGCTGAAGTGCAGTGGCTCAGTCATAGCTCACTATAATCTTAAGTTCCTGGGCTCAAGTGATTCAAGTGATTCTCTTGTCTCAGCCTCTTGAGTAGCTGGGATTAACAGCACACACCCCAATGCCTGGCTATTTTTAAATTTGGGGAGTTTTTTTAGAGACAGGATCTTGCTCTCTTGCCCAGGCTGGTCTTAAACTTCTAGCCTCAAGTAACCTTCCGCCTTGGCCTCCCAAAGTGCTGAGATTACAGGTGTGAGCCACTGCACCTAACCTTAAAAGCAAACTTCTAAATAGCATTTTAGAAACATAGTACGTAAAATGATGAAAAACGATTTTCTAGTTATCTCAAGAGGTAGAATGTACTTCTCCATTTTGTGCTTGAGATTCTCACCACGTCTCTGTCTAAATGTGAATATTGCATGAAAGATAATTTTCAGGGGCAGGAGAGCCTTCCTCCCAAGTACAGAGTGTACCTGGGAGCATTTGTCTTTTAACTAGCCCTTCCTTTTTCTCTTGAAAAATTTTAGGTGGAGAGAACCGCATATCCAATTATGCTAATGTAACCACAGAGGAGCCTTTGCTGCTTCACTCTGCGTACTATTCACAATGTGGAAAGATTTCCACTTAATACAGTTCTCTAGTCCATAAGAGTTGTGCAACTTAAAGTTAAGTGCTTTCAGGATTCTCTGTGTAAGTAAAACAGAGTCTATTTAACTGCATGTACCCTTCAGTATTATTTATAAAATCTATCAGCCCCCATTTTTATATCTGTTTCTCCCTTTGTTTTTTGTGCTTGAAAATTTCCTTTTACCATTTGGTCTGATTTTCTGTAGTCTTTGAATAATAAATCACTTTGGATTCTTTCTCGAAGTAGGTCAAATAACCATAATTGCTAAATATGCTACACACTATGTTTGTGATCTCGCTTCTGAGACATCCCTGAACTCCGTGAGTATTTTCTCCTCTGCATCAAACTATGGATCTCTGCTTATTTACAGGGCCCCCTTATTTACAGGGCAAGAATTCCAGCAGAAGGCCACTAACCGTATATCCAAATACAGTAGTTAGAAGTTATAAATAAGCTAATATGTTATCAAATAAAATATATCCTATCTTCCCACACTGACAAATATGTTTTATTCCAGCCTGGGAAGCAGGTGTGAGTTTAACTTTCTTGAACTCCCAAAATGGGGTGAGTCAGGAAGAGTCACGCTGACGCCCTGCCGCCTTCTCCCCACCTTCCCCTTTCCCATCCAGCTCTGGCAGGGACCCAGGGATCACCAAGACAAAAAATCTCCCATCCCTAGCATAATGCCCCTTGGCCATCCTGCGCTACTTGTAGTGTGTCACAGTCTGCGTTCAACTGGCACAAGAATATTTGTTAGTAATCAGGGTCCTGGGGAATAAGGGTGTGGAGTAAAATGTGGGTACAGGCTCCAGTGGGCATGTTCTTTTAAACCTGTGATTTCCTTACTCCATGGCAAGGCATAACCAGGAGGCAAGAAGGGGCCCGCTGCATCCACAGGACTTGGGCATGGTCTCCTTTTGTTCATAGGTAGGGGAGTACTCTGTAGTGTAGTGGCAAGATGATTGACCTTGAAGTCCATCATAGATTCAGATCCCCTTTCTGGCTCTTGCTAGCAGAGATCCTGGTCAGGCTATTAAAAATCTTTTAGCCTTGGTCTCTTTATCTGCCTATATTTTTTGTAAGTTCAGGGTGAGATGTAAATAAGATAATGGATGCAAAACATTAGCACGGTGCCTGATACCCAGAACACATTTTTCAAAGATGTTAGTTCTCTTTACTATTACACAACTAGCTAATATTTAGTAAATGAATATAAAGGGCCCAGGATTGTGCCTGGTACAAGGCAGTGTACAAGGTATTATACAGACGTAACTGGTAGCTTTTGAAAACAAATAAGCAGCCAGCCAACCAACCAAATATATATAGAATACTTGCTATGTGCTTATGCTAAACATTTCACAGAAATGACCTCAAATTAACCCTATGAGCTAAGTGCACCTGTATCCATAATGTACAAATGAGCAGACATCACATCATTAAGTGAGTTAGAAAGTAACAACTGCGACTACAATCCAGGTCTAATTCCGAATTATATACTTCTACCTATCCATTATCTCAAGGAATTTAGAACATTAGGACTAAAATAAAGCAAATCACCAAGAAAGCAGTAAATTGATTCTTGAATTTAATATCAGAAAGCCCAGACATCAATTCTGGCATAGAAGTGGTAAGACGCTTGTTAAAGGACATTATTTTCAACTTAAAATATATGCTTTTCTGGAATAGATTCTTTCCTCCAATCTAATTATTTCAAGACTTTTTGAAGAAGTCTCCAAACTCCATTAACCTTTTCAGTAAGGTGCTAAATCCAGGCTTAGCTGTACAAAGACAAACCATGGAAGAAACGGAGTCCAGTGTTCTAGTTTAAAGTGAACTCCAAGGGTCACAATACACAGGGTGTTCCTGTTAATGTAGATGCTTAGGCCCTCACTCTAGGCATGAGGAACCAGATTTTCTGTCAGTTAGGCCCAGGAATCTGAGTTCAGGATCATTCTCACACATACTCACCTTTCAATCTGGAGTCTTTAATCTAATTGGATTAGGGGAAGAGCCAATTTGTTTCTTTGTTTATAAACTGCTTTCCAGTTGACTTTAGTTTAGCCAGCAAGGTTGAGCACTTCTAGCACTCCTAGCGAAATGTTTCTCTTTATAATGGGAAGATCTTAGGTAGCAAGGTCTTTAAAGATTGCCTGGATATACTCATCAGTTCAATTATCAAGGCTTATAAAAAGGACTCTTTCCTGTGTACCAGGCACTGTGTTTCCAAGTGAGATAAAGAAGAACGATCAGACACCTGCTTTCACATACCCTGAAGCTGAAGGAAGAGACAATAACTAATCATTCTAGTCATAACAAAATGGCTATAAACCCAAGAAATGTGAAACATTCTTTCTTTCTGCCTGCATGAATGGAGAGATTTGATTATTTCTAAAAAGAGATGGGGGTGTGTTATGCTATCACAAATACCAAAACCTGAAGAAAAGCTTAGGACAAAGAACCACTAGTCGGATTCTAAGTTGTAGTAGATGTTGCAACGGATTTATTGATTATGACTTTATTTTTCTGTTGATCTTGTTTCATTGACTATAAATATTTACTCATATCCCTCTGCATGAATCACAGCAGGCAGCGTTAGTCTTACTACATCAGACGGCTGTTTCAGTTTTTATAATGATGTTTATGGAAACCTCTTCTGGAACCTCAGTTCTCATACCTCTGAATGTATGTCCTGGCATTTGACTGGATTCATCTGCTTGCTTCTTAATTTTTGATCAATTGGCAGCCTAGTTCAGACTGATACCTGACTGCACTGGAGCATGTTTGATCTTGGAATAAGAGTCCAATAATAAATAAATCTTAAGGGGAACCTTTTAGATTTTTATCTAGGTGAAAATTTTCTTTTATCATCAGTGTTCTTTGATGTCCATGACCCTACCCTCTTTCTGGTCTTTTGATGTGCCAGATACCCAGAGTGGAAGTTAGTCTCAATGAACTTTCAAGTCCCATTTTGGCTTTGTGGAGGTGAAAAACTAAATTACTTTTCAATAACAGGGAACTACATATACATGCAAATCAAGATTCCAGTTCCTTCCTGCAATTATATTCTCAAATTGCTCTATAAGCATAAATTGGCAAATACACCACTGGTTTAAGATTTTGTTTTTTATAAAATAGCCATTCTATTTCACTTTTATACATTTTATTAGGACTAATAAAATAGCTCTTTTATAGGTTTTTGTAGTACTATTCCTATTCACTAATAATAATGACAAAAAAGTAATGCATACATATTATGGACTAGGGGCCCTAAAACTTTTTAAACAGGGGGCCAGTTCACTGTCCCTCAGAAGGTTGGAGGGCTGGACTGCGGGCCCCAGGACGAGTTGGATGCTAAGCAGGACAGGCAGCTGCAACAAAAACACCCAGCAGACCAGATAAATGTCCTCGGTGGGCTGCATATGGCCCGTGAGCTGTAGTTTGAGGACGCCTGGCCTAGAGTATAAAAAGCATGAAGATATAATTGTTAGAGTAGAAGACTCAGAGACAGGGCTGAGACTACATGCAGGGCTTGAAGATTGGGTGCAGGTGTTAAAATGAATAGCCCCCAGGCAGAAGTGAACTGGGGGGGTGGGGCTAATGACCGCAGGCAAGAACTGGCTTTAACTGGTTTGTCACCCATCTCTCTCATGAACTTTGACTAATTATATGTCATTTACATTGTGGTTTTATTTTTTTTCCACCCTTGAAATTACCAGGACACTTCTGAGACAACCATATAAAGTATAACAATGAAAGGGAACCCAATTCTAAGAATTATTAGCTAACTTCTTAGTAAAAGACAACCCCTTAGCCTTGAATATTCCTCCCCTCAATTAGTATGACTTCAAAAGATCAAAAACTACTTCCTTCCAGCACAGCTGCTCTTTTTGAGGCTGCCAGTCTCTTGAGAGTGTACTTGCACTCTTAATAAATAAAAAGTTGTCACTTGCTTGGCTTTATGTGGTACGTTCTGAAATTCTTTTCTTGAGGATCATTAAGAACTTGGAAAAACCTTTCCTTGGTGATCATTAACACAACTGTTAAAAACATAGAGGTATAACGTAGTGGGAGATGGTGATGTCTCTATTAGGGAAAAATACACAGGAAAGACTTCTATCCCACAGTTAGGGGGTACAGAAAATATTCCAAAGAAGACACTACTTAAAGAATAGTAGGTAAAGCAAAGACCAGAGGATGAGGAAAGAAGAAGTGGAGGCAGTAGGAATGAGGAAGCTGTAAATAAAGGTGGTGAGAAAAGGGAGGAAGATGAAACGTGACAGTCAGAAGGGATATGCTTTGCTAATGAAGTCTCATGTGATGGGCACTGTATAAGCTATATTGTTGCATAACAAATTATCACAACACTTAGGGGGCTAAAAACAACAAAACCCATGTATTATTGCATAGTTCCTGTAGGTCAAAAATTAGGGCACACCTACCTTAACTTGAGTCCTCTGGGTTCATTGTCTCACAACATGGCACCCGAATTGTTGGCCAGGCCTGGAATGGTGAAGATTCACTTTCTCTCATTTTTTTTTTTTTGAAACAAGGTCTTCCTCTGTTGCCAAGGCTAGAGAGCAATGGTGTCTTGATAGATCACAGCAACCTCAAACTTTGGGGGTCAAACCATCTTCCCACCTCAGCCTCTCAAATAGCTGGACTGTAGGTGTGCACTATGATGCCTGGATAATTTTTCTACTTTTTGTAGAGATGAGGTCTCACTATGTTGTTCAAGCTAGTCTTAAACTCCTGGCCTTAAGTGATCTTACCATCTCAGTCTCCCAAAGGATCAGGATTACAGGCATGAGGCACCAGGCCCAGCCAAGAATTCATTTTCAAGCTCACTCATGTGATTTTGGACAAGATTCAGTTCCTTATCATCTGTTGGGCTGAGAGCATCAGTTCTCTATTTCCTCTGGCCAGAGAAATCAGTTTCTTGCTCCATGAACAAGCCTCTCCATAGAGTATTTCAGAAATGATAGCTGGCTTCCATCAAGGCAAAAATCTAGAGAGTAAGGCAAACAAGATGGAAGCTAGAGGGTTTTTGTAATCTAATTTTGGAAGTGACATTGATCTTTGCTATATTCTCTTTTTTAGAAGTGAGTCACTAAGGCAAGCCCACATTCAAGAGGAGGGATTTATACATGGCCATGCATACCACAAGGTAGAGATTATTAGAGTCATTTTAGAGGCTGCCTTCCATAGGCAGTATAATATAGTTGAGAAACTGAAAATATTGTGTGTTTGAAGCATAACAGTGAGAAAGTGAAGAGAAATTAGAGAACCAATCACAAACCAGATTGCAAAGAGGTTGAGAAGTCATGCTTAGAATATGGTGTTTCATTGTAGTTTAACTTTAGTTTAAAAACAATAGTTTAAGAAGGAAGCCGGGTGCAGTGGCTCACACCTGTAACCCTAGCACTCTGCGAGGCCAAGGTGGGTGGATTGCTTGAGCTCAGGAATTCGAGACCAGCCTGAGCAAGAGCTAGACCTTGTCTCTAAAAATTGCTGGGTGTTGTGGCAGGCACCTATAGTCCCAGCTACTCAGGAGACTGAGGCAAGAGTATCACTTGAGCCCAAAAGTTTGAGGTTGCAGTGAGCTATGACACCATAGTGCTCTACTGGGGGCAACAAAGTGAGACAAACAAAACAAAACAAAAGAGTTTAAGAAGGAAACATCATTGTCATATCTGTATTCTGTAAGTTTACTTTGGTTGTAACGTAAAGATTGGGATGTGCTTTATGGTGTTTGGAGGCTGCTGTTTTTAGAGGCTGCTATGATAGTCTACCTAGATGAGATTGTGGTCACTTAGAGATTTAGAATGGGAATAGAAAGACATGGATAGATTGAAGAGATTGTTAGGTCACCAACCCAAAAGATAAAGCATTGAGTTTATTTTGGATGTGTAAGGATGAAATTTAGTTTCTGACTTGAGAAAATCACTGCAATATAGTTTCATTCATTGATTTAGAGGACAATGGAGTGATTTTGAGTGGTAGATAAGGTTACCACTCTTAGGGAATCTTTCTGGATTTGAAAAACTGTGAGATATCAAACCAAATGTGGCCACTAAACATTTGAACATGATCTGAATCTCAGAAGGAAAAGCTGGGCTACAGTTGGGAATGTGAAGGTGTCCTGTATGATGGTTGATGTCTTTGGAAGGAATGATATTTTTGAAAGGAAGAGGGGTCAGCACCAGACAGAGGGGTTCATTCCAGTGTGGAATGTTGTGACAACAGGAAGTAAAAGTTGGATTCATGTGAGAAGTAGCAAGACAGAAGGCTAAAAGGTGGCCAGGCCATGCAAAGCTTTAAAACCAGTAGGTATTTGGACCATTTTCTTTTAGGCAAATTGAAGATGTGTATCTTCCCCTTTCAAAGATGGGTACAACATAATTGCATATATTGTAGATAAGCTCTGTGCATGTGCGTGTGCGTGTGCGTGTGTGTGTGATTTTTCTGTACTGGGGGATATTTTGGGAGTCTCTGTTCATGAGCACATAGGCCAGCTCAAAGGCAAACCTTCCGATAAAAGACATTGCAGACTCTAAGGATAGAAGTAGTTGGATGTGGTGAGCAAACAATAGTGGAATCTCATGCATTTGACTAAAGAGGTTTGTTCTTTTTGGACAGTGATAAGCAAGAGAGAAGAATCTTACAGCAATGGAGTTACAGTGAGGCATCTGTCCCTTTAGACAGACAAGATCAATCTTGTGTCTGCTATTGATGTTACAAATATCCAAGTAATGTCACTGGGTCACTGGTTCTCTAGCTATTGCAGCCAAAGAGTAGTCACCTTCAATACAAAACATGTCACCAGGTTCAGATCACGTGTTTGTAAATGCAGTGATCAAATGATATCATGATAATCAATAATCACATTTTCTTTGAGTGCATGAAGATAAAATTTCTATTTTAAATTGCATATTGAGATAATAATGTAATAAAATAGTGTCCACTTTTCTTTGGATGCATTTTTTTAAGCAAAAAAAATTCAATAGAATATATATGACTTGATTTAATGGAAACCTTAGAAATATATACATAGTCAATACCCAACTAATGCTAAAAAAAAAATAACTAAATACAAAGAGAAGAGGCAGGAATAACCCAACAGGACTAACCATAAAATGTACTTAAGGCTTTTAGATTTGATAGTATGGGAATGCCTAATACCTTTAGTAAATAAAAACAATGATTCTGGGAAGACAAACATTTTGGCAGGAGTACTTCTGCATAGGATTTTGCTTCTCAAAATTGTTGAACTGTCTTTTTATTTTTATTTCTTTACTTTTTCACCTATGATTTTGAAATAATTTTATGGAAAAAGTAACAAAAATTTAGCACAGAATCCACGTTATTGGTGTTGAATGCTGATAATGCTATGGGGATGGTAGACAGCTTGTTTGGCTCATTAACTATTTCTCTGGAGGATTCACTCAAGGTTGGTACCAGTTCTATGATGAAAATGTGACCAGATGGGCAAGAGTTACTCCCACACATCACAAGAAACTCTTGCCTCCAACATCATGGGAGAACATGGCAAAGAAATTGTTTGAGGGAACAAGCAAAAACATATCAAAGCTTAAACAACTTGAAGTCAATAGGCTGACCTTTAAAAATAATACACCTCAACCACAACATACAGAAAATCAAAAGAAAAAAGAATACTTAAACAGAGATGTGAATGGACTCATGGATTACCTACGACAGAGCTCACAGACGGTTCACAATGGAAAGATGGCAGCAAAAGACAGTGAGGCATAAGGAAGAAAATGCAGAAGCTTTAAAGAAAGACGATTGATGAGAAGGAGAGAGATTGAAGAGACAAGCAGCAGAGCAAACTCCAATGGTAGGCTTCCAGTGCAGATTGTCCAGCTGCCCTGGAGAATAAGGATATCAGCTCTAGAATATCTTGTGAGGCGTTTTGTAAGTGTGTGTCCTTAGGGCATGAAATAAACTAGTGCAAGGCTTAAATAGATCCAGAAATTTTGGTAAATTTCCTTTCACAAAATGTTTTATTCATGGGAAATTGGGTACCTGTCTAGATCTTTTCCTAATTGTCCCAAAGGACTTTGTGCTATTAGTGGTGGTTGCAAACTTTGTGGCTTTGTGGAACATTTTAAGAAAGATTCCCTTGGAAGTCAGAATTCAGATGCACCAAATGGTCACAGCTGGTGGCCAGGCAAAGGGACTGAGTAGAGACTGTGAAGAAATATTGGATGCCCTTAAACCACAAAACCCACAAAGACACCGAAAATTGTTAATTTTTTATAGTGACTGGTACTATTGTTATTTACCATCTCATTGTTATTTTCCAAACTGGTTTTACTTCACAAATGAGAGCTAGAGTTCCTTGGAGCTAAGCGTATCCTGTGGATGTCAGTATGACCTAGGAGTGGTCAAAATGGTGTTCTTTATTCTGTCCATCAAGGAGAACTTCTGCCACTGTTTGGAGGAAATCAATAAAGGAAAGAATAATATGATTAAATCAGATTCTCCAAAAAACCTTATTTTTCACAAGCAGAACTTTGGCATACCTAAGTGGTTTTTTACTGAGTGTAGTAGTCATCTTTTTAAAAAGCAAAAGTATGCATAAATGTGAATTATCCCTAAATAAAGGGTACTACTTCACACTCAGAAATGAACTTTGGGGGTTTTTTTAGTTAAAAATATCAATTTATTATTATTACACAAATGTATTTATGACTTGACATAAAAATCTGTATTTTAAAAGTATTGAGTAAAAACGAATGAGTAAAAATAAAACATCATTAGGGAGAAGTCAGATGAACTATTTACAGAGATGAAGAATATTCACAATGGCTAAAATCTTTACAAGGCAAGCCATACTAGGACAAGTTCCACCAAAGCAAAGCAATTCATAGCAAAACAAAATAGGATGGGGTAGAGGGCAGGGGAGAAGCCATACAGATTTTGCTTTTTGAAAAAAAAATAATACTCATGAAAAAGCCTGTGAGAAAATAAAAGGAAACTAACCAGTTATTACCTCAAGCATCTTGAAGGAGATGAGCCAAACTGCACACGTGGGGTCTCAAGGACAATGACATTGGAATGCATGGATTTCCTCACATCAAACGTATCACATGGAAGCACAGGGGTAGCTTCTCACAAACTATGAGCAGGGACAAAGGGGTGACTGCAGAGGGTCCAACTGAATATATGTTTTTAATCCAAGAGCGTGGGGATATTTCAAACAGGGAAGTGCAAGGAGTTAGGATCACGGGAAAAGATCTTTCTCTAGGTGACCATCAGGAGACCCAGCCCTAAGATGAGGTCTGAACAGGATGGGCCCTCTGTGTCCATCCCCTCCTGCCTCAGTGGTTCCAAGGCAAAGCCAGCATGGACAGGGAGGAGAGGCCGGGGAAGGTGAGGCCCGGTGTGGATCAGTGCCCATGGTGCATGACATGTGGCAGCACCTCCTTGAGGACAGATGTGCTTATTATTTATTATGGCAATGGCTGCTGAGAGACTGGCCTCAAAAGCCAAAAAGACAGGTAGTGCTTAAACAGCTGCTCTTCCAGATTAAGTTTCTTCATATCTTATAGAACAATTTGTGTGTGTGTTCAGTTTTGCTACTGTCCACAGTAAGACATAAGTGCTCCAGGTCACATATCCGCAACCCCCTCTGCCATCCCCCACCAGGCCACCAGCACTTAAAAGCTCACCCCCCATGAACTGCCCCAACAAGCCTATTTGGTCATTATTTAAAACAATTCCACAGCTTCTGGTTTTTTGGGTTTTTTAAATTAAATCATAGCTAATTCCACAGCTTCTTCCTGGATGGCCCTGAGGAGGCTCTATGAAGTTTGTGAGAAGTTTCCCTTTGGCCCCATTACATTCCAGGAAAGCTGGGGTGGGGTGGAAGGTTTGGTCACAGTTCATACAAGAAGCAAAACAGGAGGTGGCTGGAGAGTAAAACTTTTTTCAAAAAATTAAGTGAAGCAATGAGGACGTAAGTCTTTTCTAAGAATAAAAATCTAGCCATTTGCTAGATTTGGGGGAATAAAACAAGGAATTCTTATATATTCTTCACTCAACTTTTCCAGATGATAACATTTTATATAAATGCAATTGTTAAAACTAGGAAATTAACATTTATTAAATAGCATTTCAAATATTGTTAATTACCTACGTAATTTCTACCTTTTTTGTTTTGGACCAGAATCTGATTTTGAATCCCAATTCCATTGAGTTTTCACATACTTTTAGTCTCTTTTAATCTATGTCTTCAGTTCTTTTCTTGTCTGTCATGACACCTATATTTCTGATTAGTCTGTAATTTTGTAAAATAGTTTTAGTTTGTCCAATATTTTCTCATTATTAAGTTCATGTTATACATTTTTGGCCAAAAAATACCCAAGGATGATGTATGTCCTTAAATGTTGGGATTTTAAGACATCCCATTTATTAATTATTATTCTATTATTCTCTTCACCATCAGAATTTGAACAAATGGAGAAATATACCTTGGAATTAGGGAGAAAAACATAGGTTTTGCTACTTGCAAAGCTGAATTAGATAATAGAATTCAGACTTCAGCCCTGTCTTTCTTTTGAATTGAGCTAGTCATTCAGGCAAAGACAAAGCAGTGAGGTGAACCCAGAGGCCTTCTCATGAAGAAGTAGGTACTGTGCAGGTGTCTTACTTTATGGAAGAGTGGAGGAAACTCTAAAGCATTATTACAGTTGTCTAGTGAAACCACAGACCAATCCAAATTACACCATGGTTTTCTTAATTCATTTTATGTTGCTGTAACAGAATATCACAAAATGGATAATTTATAATGAGCATAAACATCTTGGCTCATGTGCTAGGAAGTCCAGGATCAAGGAGCCTGTGTGCTGTGCTATCCCATGGCAGAAAGCCAAAGAGAAAGCAAGAGAGACAGACAAAAGGGAGCCAAACTCACCCTTTTATAAGGAACCCACACGCAGGACAACAAACCCACTCCTGTGATAACAAACTCACTCCTGCACTAATGGCAGTAATTATTTCACTTCACCGTAATGATCTAATCACCCCTTATTAGTCCCCACCTCCAAAACTATTGCATTGGAGATTAAGTTTCCAAAATATGCTTTTTGGGGGATACATTCAACCCAGAGTATTGCGCCTCCAGCCACCCAAATCCATGTCTTTCTCACATGAAAGTTATATTAATACCATAAAAATAGTTCCAGTATTTCCTTCCAATACCATCTCAAAAGTTTAATGGCCAGAATCTGAATCCAATTTAGGTGAGACCTATTATGATTCATCCTGAGGCCAATTCCCCTCCGGCTGTGGGCCTGTGAAATCAAGTTATTATCTGCTTCCAAATTGCAAAGATGGGACAAGCACAAGATAGACGCTCCCATCCCCAAAGTGAGAAATAAGCAAGAAGAAAAGGGTAACTGGTCCCAAGTAGGTACAAAATCCAACAAGGAGGACAACATTAAATTGAAGGTCTTCAGAATGATCTTCTTGACTTGATGCCCTGCCTCTGGGTTCGTGTTGGTAGGAGTTGAGCCTCCAAGGTTTTGGACAGCTTAGCCCTTGCGGCTTGCTATGGTCAGCCCTTGCAGCAGGTCTTACAGAATGCAGGTTTGCACTGGTCTCTCCCTTGCTGGCATGGCTATGGTTCTGGTGTCTTGGGGACAGCCCCACTCCCATGACTCCACTAGGCATGGCCTTTGGGGACTGTCTTCTGTGGCTCCATCCCCACAGTTCTTCTGGGGTCTACTGTTAAAAGGAGTTCTCTACAGCAGCTTCATCACTTTGAAATCCAGGTAGAAGAAGCCACACTGTAGCAGAAATCTAGGCCTAGCGAAGAGAAGGAATCACCTGAACACTGGAGATAGAGAGGAAGGGGCTTTATTTCAGCTGGTGGAGCCGCGGCAGACTACAGACCAAAACTTGCCAAGCTCCCTGACTGGCTCGGTTCTTTTCCTTTTATAGGTTCCTTGTCCACAGGTCCCCTTCTCCTTGGTCAGTTTGAATTGAGCTGGAGAAGGTGGGCACAGGCTTTTACAGAAGCAGAAGCAAGCCTTAGTTTCGAGGTTCCAGTAATTTAAGTTTCTACAATTTCCTAGGAGCTGAGTCACCGCAGGGAGGACTTTGCAGGAGTGTCCTTGGGCTCCTGTGAGTAACCTTTCATTTGTTCAGACCTTACTTTTCCCGAGTATACTCTCTCAACACTCCTACAAGAACATATTAAACCTTAGCGATAGTCATCATGAATGCTCACAAACTATGTCATATTTTGCTTTTGGCATGTTGTGAGATTGCACTTTTATACTCTTAAGACAGTAATCTTCAGCGTTTTGGAGACCAGAGACCAGTTTCATGGAAGAAAATTTTTCCATAGACCAGGGGGAGGGAATGGTTTTGATATGGGTCTGTAAGCAATTGATTTATCATGGCCTCTGTGCAGTCAGACCTGTTTGCTAATAATAATCTCTGTTTACAGCCACTCCCCAGCTCAAACACCACCACCTCAGATAATCAGACATTAGATTCTCATGGGGAACACAACCCAGATCCCTCATATGCAGAGAGACCATAGAGTTTTTCTCTATACAAATCTAAATCTTCCACTGATCTGACAGGAGGCAGAGCTTAGGGGTCATGCTAGCAGTAGGAACCAGCTATAACTTCGGATGAAGCTTCACTGGCTCCCTGTTACTCACCTCTGCTGTGTGAACCAGTCTTTATCGGGCCACAAACTGATCCATGGCCTGAGTTTGGAGACTACAGCCCTAAGGAGTCAGATATGGCTATATGATCCACTGTTAATGTGATGTTAATTATAAAGTTGGTATATGCTTTTCTTGTGAAATATTCCTTACCTTCTCCCACAGCAATGTAGCTGCTGGGTCAGCCTGGCTCCCTGAGAGGGGGACACATGGAATGAGCTACCAGCTGGCCTGCTATAGTCATATAGCATGAGTGAGAAATAAATCCTTGGTGTTTCAAACCTCTGAGGTTTCTCTCATATCTTTTAATTATGAATGTCAGCAACAAAACTATTCTTTATAATCTACAAATTTAGGAGACAAATCACAAAAGTATTAGTATTACCTACCATTCATCAACAGTACAACTAACAGGTACTGTCCTGTCCCTCTAAAGTAGGTACAGATGTCTCCCCAAAACATTTATGTTAATCACTACTTCAAATTTACAGTCATGAATAGATTTTGTGACTTAATGCATTCATAAGAAACTTAAATGACTCTATATCACAAGTTTGATTTTCATAGATGACTGATACATTTGTCTTTCTTTATCACACATAACTTTCCCCCCAGAATTTTCAGAATGGTGTCAAACAAACAGATACGATGTAGAAAATGACATTTAAAAAGACCCTAAACCACAAGCCACTAGCTGGTTTTTAGAAACTTTCGATCATCATCTTGTTTATATTTATGATTTGTCTTATTTCCGCATGCATGTAATGAGTGTTTACTATGCAGGATACTCTGTGCAAGATCCCAAGGACACAGAAATGGATGAAGCCCAGTCCTTGTCTTCATTGGGAATGGAGAGGATATAAGACAAACACTAAGCGTATTTAACAGAAATAGAATTAACAGAAATAACACTTTAAGGACAATAAGAATATGTTAACAAATGATTGTGTTAACAAAGAGATTCATAGCAATGAATCATGTAAAATCATGTAAAATCAATGAATAGTAAAAGGGGGTTGTGGCCACAGTTCGGTCTCTCTGTCCAGCCATACCTTGTGCATGGTGATGAAAAGGTAGTTCAACAATATTCTGGAGACCTTGAATAAAAAGACAAGAAATGTATCCTTAATTTGGAAGATATTGAAGAGCTGGTAAGTATGTGAGCAGTTTATTGTCAGAGCTATAATTTAGGAAGATTAATCTGGTTGCATGATGTTGCCTTGGAGAGAAAGAAAGCAGCAGACCAGTGAGAAGGCTATTACAGTGACAAAGTGGAGGGAGTATAAAGGCTTGTGTTCAGATAATGTGGGTGAGAATGGGCAGGATGTGAAGGGCACCGAGAATGTGGAATCTGGGTGATTTGGGGAAGTGATTAGACAGGGTTGACCAGAAGAATCTAATCTGTGGGACTCGTAATATTAACAAGAATTTAATAGAAAGGTGACAAGTTCTATTCTGAATATCATAGGTTTATGCTATCAGTGGCTTTGGGGCAAGATATTTACACGGAGAGCAACCCAGTCAGTTGGAAATGCAGGACTTAGCTTCCCCCAAACAAGCTGCTATCAAAAAAGAGAGATTCAAAAGTTCAGAACAATATACTTTGAATGAGTAAATACCCCCCATTCACATCATTAGACTTTCAATTTGATTCAAGACTCAAGGCAGCTTGGTTTCCATCAGTTTTCTATAATTTCTAGTCCTATCTTTGTGGTCTCTTCACAGCTCGCATTCGATTTAATAAAGACCCGCATTGCATTATTTCCAGTCTGACCGGAGTAGAAAGCATATTTAATAGAAAATCCGTTCTTGGGCAATTTCCCAGTCCGGTTTGCAAATTCAAGAAGTTCCGATCTGCTTTCTAAACTTTAGGTGCTCACCCTAGCGAACAGGGATAGATATACTGCCCGTTAATCTTCATCCTCAACTCAGCGGTTCTTTCTTCCTTAGAGCAAAATGATTTAAGGTAGTAATATGAAAGGAAATGAACTAACATGGTATAAAAAATGGTGCATAACTTGGAACCTTAACTAAGTTCGGAGTTGCTGTTGATTACTTTCCGATCTCATTCTTTATTTGCAAATGCCACTGCCTCATGGCCACTGAGTTCTTATTATATTATTGCATCATTAATCATTATAGGAATCCCAATACAGCTCTAGGGTAAACAGGAGCACGCTCTATCTTTCACACTCGGGTCTGGCAATGCCTCTCCTCTCCTTCATTATCACATTGGAGCTTGCATTTAAATAGCCACTTGTTTCTGAGATATTTTCAAGGTGCTTTATGACCACTGATGTGCAAATCAATGGAGAGAAAAGCAGCAAATATTTGGAACTGCATTGGAAGATGAGTTTAGAGATAAGAATATAAAACCTCAGCTCCTTTAGAATGGGGGCAGATCCAGGAAGTTAAATGAAACTATGTTGGTGTTTAACAAGGAAGTGAGAATGCAATATCTCAATGAAAAGTAAAATTTAATATAAAATGAAGTCTTCTGATCACTTGTAAGTAGATTAAACCTTTATACATTTGACCTAATGAAAAACAAATAAGAATCCATGGACAATGTTTAGCCAGTGGATATTCATCGGGAGTGTATGATGTTGAGTACTTGGGCTCTATTAGCAAACAAAACAGACAAATGACATTTTTATCAAATGACAGGAAGACAGGCACTAAACCGTAGATAAAAATGGATAAACACATTTTATATTAGAAGGTAATAAATACCTTAGCAGAGATTAGAAGGGAGTAAATGGCATCGTTACTCATAATCATGGAAAAGCTGTGACATGAATGGATGGTTCAGGGTAGGGCTCATGAGGAAGATGAGATTTGATTAGTAAAAGGAGATAAGATGATTAGCTGTGTAGGTATGGGAGTTGGGGAGAGCCTTTCAAGAAGCGAATAGCCAATGAAAAAGCACTACTATAAAAACCACTATCCATTAGGAATTATGCTTTCCATTATTAGTCTTTTCTAGTCCAGAAAAAATGGTCTCCATTCAGCTGAGCAACTTAATAGAAGAATCTCTATATTAAAGGCCTTTTACTCTGGACTAGTAGGGGTAAACTATGCCCCTTGGCTGATTCTAGCCTACTGTCTACTTTTCTGCATAAAGTTGTATTGGAAAAGGACCACACATTCATTTACGTACTGCCTGCACCTCCTTTAACGCTATGACAGAGTACTCCAACAGGAAACATTTGGCCTACTAAGCCTAAAATATTTATTTTGTGTCTGTTTTTAGAAGAGTCTGTCAACTTCTGTAATGTTTAAATAATGAAGAAATTAATAAGTCAGAAATCCTCTAAGGTTCTTAAAGACAGGATTATGCCTGAAACAGGACATCATAGACTTACAAACAAATATTTGAAAACATCATCAATTTCTGTGTAAAGTTTAGCAAGTTACTTATTTTCTTTAATCCTGGGTTTTCTTCAATGTTTACTTCACAGAATCAAGAGAATTAAATGAGATGATAACGTATTTAGTATAGTATCATAGACATGATTTGAATCCCGTAGCAAAACATTCGAGTCTAAAAGTAATATAACTAAGGGAATTATTTTCCTCTTATTGCTGTAACAAATGACCACAACTTTTATAATTTAAAACAGCATAAATGTATTATCTTACAGTTTAGGAGGTCAGATGTTCAAAATGGGTGTCCCTGGACTAAAATCCAGGGTTCCTTTCACACTTGAGTCTGGCAATGTCTTTCACATTGTTGGGGCTGGGCGAGGTGGCTCACACCTGTAATCCCAGCACTCTGGGAGGCTGAAGTGAGTGGATGGCCTGAGCTTACAAGTTCAAGACCAGCTGAGTAAGAGTTAGGCCTTTTCTCTAAAAACAGCTGGGCATTGTGGCAGTGCCTGTAGTCCCAGCTACTCAGGAGGCTGAGACAAGAGAATCACTTGAGCCCAAGAGATTGAGGTTGCTGTGAGCTGTGACACTATGGCACTCTACTGAGGATGACAAAGTGAGACTGTCTGGAAAAATAAAATAGAATAAAATAAAATAAAAAGAGGTGTTGGCAGAGCCACCTTCCTTTCTGGAGCCTTGAGGGGAGAATCTGTTTCCTCACATTTTGCAGCTTGTACAGGGCACCTGCATTTCCTGATTTCTGCTTCTTTCCTCCATCTTTAAAGCCAAGAGCGAAGCATCTTCACATCTCTGACTCTGGCTCTCCTGCCTTCCTCTTGTTATAAGGATCATTGTGATTACATTGGACCCACCCAAATAATACAATACCCTGTCACTAAAGGGGTTTGGGGTCACCATGTGAGGGGATCTTGGGGCAAAGAATGAAGATGCTTCTGTCCTGAGTTCCTCAGTCCCCCCACAAAGTCCATGGTGGCCATGGACTGAGGAATTCAGGAAGGAGCCCCCTGAGTAAACCTCAAGTCTCTATTATCACAAAGCAGAAAAAAGTAGTTAAAAGTTACTTATCAGACATCAGCGTTACAAAGGGGGGAATATGGGAGGCAACATACAGAATATATTCAATTTGTTTTGCAAAATCTCAGACCATAAGCAAGACCTCTGCCTCTAGTGTTAAGAGACCTTTGGAATCTAGAGAATCTTCACCATAACCATTAGGCCTGGTGTTGCCACCCCTCACATACACCTTCTCCCTTGGAGGCCCGTTTTCTGATCTCCTGCTGGCATATAACTCACACGCCATTTTCATGATTCTCCAGGTCTCTCAAGCAGGAAGTGGGTGTTAGGCTAAAGATCAGGGCTCAGTTTCCTCTACATGTCACCATCTCAAAGTCACCTGATTCGTAGCCTTTATTCTATCTACAACCTTAATTGCTCTTTGCCATGCCACTTAACATAATCAGGTTCTGGGAGTTAGGGCCTGGAGATATAGGACCATTATTCTGCCTACACCATAAAGGCCAACAAACATTTTGCCAAAATCCATTCATTTGAGAGTTAAGACTTGAACCTGAGTTCCTTGACGTTTATTAAATGTTAGATAGTCTTCCAAATTTTTTATGCTTTAGAAGATGTATGCTTATTTTCTTAAAAAATCTTAAAGCAGCACTGCATCAATAAAAGAAATATCTTCCCTTAAAAATGTGATTACTTATCTTAAGCCTCTCATCCATCAATACCTCACTAGAATCTGAAGAAAGGGCACAGCCAAAAATTAAATATTTAGCAATGTTGGGTTTTTATTCTAAATTCTGACTTGAATAGCCTTTCTTTCCTAAATCCTAACCTGGGATTAGATGAAATAGGTCAAGTATTTGCATAAGGTAAAAAAATTGGATCTAGACCAGCGGTTCTCAACTTGTGGGTCACAACTCACAGGAACTGTATTAAAAGGCCATGGCATTAGGAAGATTGGGAACCACTGATGTACACCTATTCTGAATACTTAAAACAAATGTTTATCTGGAAAACAACAGGAATCATTAAGACAATGGCAGAGGCTGAAAGTTGGACCTCCCACATACCCATTTTCCATTCCTATATAGTATGTTTTGTGTCCTGCCTGAGCTTAAGGCTCCATCTCCTGGCTCATATTGTATTGTCTCCCATGCACTTAAGTGAGGCTACATGGCTAGCTTCTGTCCAATGGCATATGAGCAAAAGTGATATGAGAAAATTGCAGGCCATACCCTTTAAAGAAAGAGGAATTCTCCCCCCCACTGCTTTTCTCTTCCTATTGACTTGTCTCTAAATCATGGAAGCAGAATCCTTAAACCATAATCTGTATACCACATACTAAGTAAGGCAGGCAAAGACCAAAAGAGGGAAGGAGCTTGGACTTTTGATCTCTTTAACCCTCAGTAACAAGGTTGAAGTGCTATGTTAGAGAAAAATAAATTTCTGAATTACACAAGCCACTGCACTTTGAGGCCCTTGTTTTAGAAGCCTGATTAGCATCTTCACAGATGCACGGCTAATCAATCCCCTTGGTGACTGTAACTATTCCCTTAAATACTATTCTAAGTTCATGTTATCTCCAGACCTGTGTTCATGTCTGGTAAGCAAGAAGTCAGTTAAAGCAGAAGCCAAAAATCAAGACCAAAAAATAATGCTGAGAGGCATTAGATTTTTGGGGTGATGAGTAGCTTTCTAGAAGGAAAGGGATCTTTGTGATTGCTTATATCAAACAAACAAAAAGATGCAAAAGTTTTGTGAACATTTTATTATTTTTAAAGTTTTCTAATAAACTACAAAATATGTATACAATTTTATAAGCTACAAACATCTTGGCACTATACAAGTGTAAGAAAGAGGAATTAAAGGGAATCAACTCATAATTTCATATGGATTTGAAGTTTAGAGCATATTTGTATTCATTGCTCAAAATGCAATCAAAGAAGAAGGGTGTGTTTCGATGGCTCTAGTTATTAATGGAACTACTGAGTTCCACAGGAAATAAAGTAAACAAGTCTTTTCACCGTGCATTTAAAGGGGCAGTGTATTGTATTGGTTAACATTACTGGGCTAGATTAGTAGTGAAAGAGATTTGGAAATCAGTCTACTTTTGCCATTATTTGTCAATTTGGATAAGTTGCTTTATTTCTGTGTCAGGGTTCTCTAACCCGTCAAATGGGATTAACCTTCCTTTCTAAACTGGTTAAAAATGTATCTCTTTCTGTATTATTAATCTTTTTTTCTAAGGTAATTATGAGAATATGGTACATATTGCACATAGCAAAAAGTCAAATACACCATGAACAAACAGCAAAAAGTGGTCGTGAATGGAGTAGTATTAATGATCTTGTTAACAAACACAAACTATACTCTGCAAAATCATTTAGGTTTATTCTGAGCCATATTTAAGGATGGTGACTTAGAGCTGCATCCAAGAAGGCTTGAGTCCTTGGACTCACTGTGGTAGGGGTCATGGTTTGGTTTTATACATTTTGGGGAGACAGAAATTATAGGTAGAGTCATAAATCACTATGTGGGAGGCATACATTGGTTTGCCTCCATCCCCCCAAAGTATAAGGTGACCAGACGTCCCACTTTTGGAGGGACAGTCCTGATTTTTAACAATTTGTCCCACTTCCTGCAGCGTTTTAAAAAGTCCTGATTTTTGGAAAAAATGCATGACAAGCTAGGGAACAGCGGGAGAAGGGGAAGGCAATATATGGTTTTCAGCTGCTGAAAAGGTTAATGTAACTCCATTTGGGAATGAAGAGGTTAATTAACTCCATTTGGGAATGAAGAGGTTAATGTAACTTCATTTGGAAATGAAAAGGCTAATGTAAACTCCCTACTCCACTCCTGGGTGAGGTAGCAGAAGGAGACTGACTCCCTCCTTTGCTTCTAGGCAAGGACAATTATCTCAGAAGGAGCCAAACTGTCTGGAACAAATAAGTAGCCCCCCCCCCCCCAGAGTAAGGTGACTAGACTTCCCACTTTTGGAAGGACAGTCCCAATTTTTAACAATTTGTCCTGCATCCTGCAGCATTTTAGAAAAGCCCTGATTTTTGGAAAGAATGCACAACCAGCTAGCGTATGTGGGAGAACAGGAAGGGAATATACTGTTTTCGGCTGCTATGTGACTGTTTCACTAGGATATGTGTTTTATATTATTGTTGTTAATTTTATAATGTTAAACTTTAATAATAACAAATAATTGTTAAGAACTGATTATCAAGAACTGCTTATCAAAGTTTGCATTGTTGTCAGGCCCCATCCCCCAGGTCCTGCCCCCCTCCCCCCTCCCAAATGGTGTCCCGCTTTACCAATGTTAAAATCTGGTCACCTTACCCAAAGTAGGAACATCTCAAAGTAGAAGACCCACAGGTGATAAGTAGATTTAAAATTTCTTCAGTTGACAATGGGCTGAAAGAGTTAGGCTCTGTCTAAACACCTAGGAGTCAGCAAAAAGGAATGCTTGAATTCAAATAAGGGTCTGTTAATTAGAGACAAACTACTAGACAAGTGCCCAGATTCAAGTGGTTTGCTATGTGTATGGAGCACCTGCAGGTACGTCTTTCCTTAGGCCTCTTACTGAGTCACGAAGTGGGGGTGGGGCATAACATGGCATATCTTACCTCCTTTCTGCTGGCTAGCAAACTCAGTTTTAGAGGATCTCTGTGCCAACATGGCGTCCAGTCAGTCAGCTGCTGGAAAGGAACCTTTAAGATTTTATTTTAGTTCACAATATTATTATCAGCAGTTGTTTTTTTAATTCTTGGTTTTTTTTTTTTTTTTTTTTGAGACACAGTCTCACTGTTGCAGGAAGATGAGGCCAAAGGGAGAGAAAGAGCACCCAAACAGCTGGTTTATGAGAGGAAGGGCTTAATTCACCAGCTGGCATAGAAGAATTCCAAATGGCCACGCTCCCAGACTGGCTTGGTCTTTTCCTTTTTATCGACAGTCAAAAAGTTCCACCCCACAGGTACCCGTCTCATTGGCCAGTTTGAATCAATCAGGAGATGCTATTCCAGCCCCTACAGAACTGCAGGATTTCATAGAACTTGGAAATTTCCAAGTTACAAATTGCCAAGAGCTGAGTCACCATGGAGAGGACCTTTCAGGTATATCCTTGTGGTCTCCTTAAGACCTGTTCTCCTAGGCCTCACCCTTCTCGGATATCCTCTCCTATCACTATGTCCCCCTCAATAGAGTGCTGTGGCATCACAGCAACCTCAAACTCTTGGGCTTAAAGGCTTCTCTTGCCTCAGCCTCCCAAGTAGCTGGGACTACAGGTGCACACCACAATACCCACCTATTTTTTGGTTGTAGTTGTCATTGTTGTTTGGCAGGCCTGGGCTGGGTTCTGACCTGCCAGCTCTGGTGTATGTGGCTGGTGCCCTAGTCACTGACCTATAGGCACCAAGCCAATTATCAGCAGTTTTAACATGTGTTTATTCACTAAAATCCAAATTTAGCTACCTATCAAGATCACCTGAATTTTCTAAAATAAATTCAGATTTTCGGGCCTCATCCGAAAGGTTATGGAGCCAAAGATGAAAGATGACTCCAAGGCATGAGAAGAAAGGAAAATGGAGGCCCAGTTTGTGCAATTAAAATGACTTTATTCTACCTGGGTGCAGGTGGGGTAAGATTTCCAGCTGGGCTGGGAAGAAATCCACACATGGGTAATGATGGGGAATGAAGGTTGTAAAGGACAGGAAGGTGGGGGTCGGGACATTCCCTTTCCTGGGCTGGACATGTGTTGCAGGGGTAGGGATTGGCTCATTTACCTTTCTCAGGTGGGACATCAGTGGGGTAAGGTAGGGGGTTGACACATTCACCTTTCTTAGATGGGACACCCAGTGGGAGAGGGTAGGGGTCGATTCTTTTAGGTGGGTCCACCCTATTTGGGTGGGGTTTGACTCTATCATACACAGAAGTTTTGATTTAGTCGGCCTGGGTTAGACTCCTTGAATTTATTTTTTTCCACTTTAAAAATCTGAATTCACTGTGGCCATTCTCACTCTAACATTGTGTAGCCTCTAAAATCAACCCAGAGAGAGCTTCACATCAGTAATAACAGAATTGGCCTGCACTGCATTTCACACAATACTGTGAAATACAGTATATATTTTTTAACCTTCTTGATCACTCTTTGAAATAAATTAACATCATACCCAGCTTATGTGTAAGGAAATTGGAAATTCTACTTGTTTATTCATGTAGCTTATAACTGATAAAGCTTTTGTATTGATTGTATTTTGCAGATACAACATTTAATATAGCTCTAATGAAAAAAAAAACTAGGGCAATTTAAAAACTTTTAATGTTGTCTTTTTCAATTTCTTCTTCACACTGGTACAAGTCTTGAGCCTTTAAGAAAGCTAATCTTGTGTTTACTGCTCTTCAAGAATCCTTTAAGTCAGTGTAAATTTCTTTCTAATATCCAGGCTGAACAGGACGAAATGAAGAAGGAAGTAAACAAATAGTGTGATTTAGAAATGTGGGGGCAACCAGAGATGTTTCTGAACCCAGATCAGGAAAGCAGCAGAGGGTACGGATGTTGGCTGTGACAACAGCAAGTCTGTTTTAGGGTATTCTTATCATTTCTATTTTAAAGAGAAAGTCAAATTCTAAAGAGGCATTTAGAAAAAACAGAATGAGAGAGTCTTTTCAGGCTAATTTGGACGTTTGTGGGTTGAAGAAGAGAAGAGCAACATTTTGTTCCTAAGGTTTCAGGACAAGAGAATATATGCACCAAGTGGAAAATAACTTTTTAAAAAAATTCCCATAGATTTTGAAATAGATATAGTCATAAAGACCCTATGATCAGATGTCAACAAGTAAAAATTAATCAAAATGGTGCACTGTAAATTATTGTAGTGTCACATACATATTAAAACACATTTGAGACTGCCCACAGCTTTCAATCAACTATTCTAGGACCTCCAGGGGTCAACCCATTACCTTTGGTGTTTATTGTTGCCAGGAACAGCCTAAGGGCATCTAGTGCTCTCTGAGTGGGAAATTTAGAGGTCATTCTAACACTTCCAAAGCCTCCTGCCCAAGCCCAAACACCTCAGAGTATCTTCTGTACTGGGCAAACTTCCCGAAGCTTGGTTGCTGGAGCCAACTTATTTATGCCTGGGTGCTATTGACCGGCCTCTGGGCCATTAACCTTCACCTCCTCCTCACCCTCCCCCACGTTCTAAAGTATACCTGTCTGTATAAATTTGGTTTTGACTGTAAACTCCTTCAATCTGATCTGGAATCTTCTAGCAATCCAACTCTCTTAAGCAATCAAGACTATATGTATAGCCTGACCAGGGAGAAAAATTAACACACCCATCTCATTTTTGCCTGGTGGTTTTGCTGGGTTCTGTAGTTCATGTAGTTAACTCTTTAGTTCCCATTTTGTCCATCTCCCCTCCAGCCTCCTCCTGATCAAATGAGGTACTATGATCTTTTCTCCTTTTGTCTCCCATCTTTATTGGGTTAAAAAGGTTTTAATGCAAACCTTGGCAAATGTGTTTGGCCAAAGGAAAGATCAAATCCAGCTTTGCACACTATATGAATTTGTTCTGAACACCTAGAATGAACGTATCTGATTGAAGGTCATTTTAAAACCACTTACATGGAGGTAAAGTCATGGAGAAATTTACTATTACCCTAGGCATTAAGATACAAAGAAAGTCCACATTGTTATGAATTCCCTGGGTCATATAACTTTAGACCTAGCTTAAAAACCAATTTAGCTAGCACATTAAATAGCAAGGCTGCTGGTTCTACCTTCAGTTTTCTTCTGAAAATTAAATAACTCTAACCTCGCCAACCCTATGTTTAATCTTCCTCCAATATATGGAATGCGTTTAATCTGACACTGAATAGGCCCAAGGGTAAAACTAAATGAACAGTAAAGAGGGGATAGAATTACTATGTTCCTTTTTGAGACTTAGCAGCTTATGGTCTTAGGTAGGACTTCTCAGTTGCCTCATCTAGTCAATGAGCACTTTGAAACTTTTTAATATTTTACACATTTGAAGTGATGTTTTAGGTAAAAAAAATTTTTTTGATGTGTTTAATTAGGAAAATTAACACCTGAGAATTGAGTAGAACCTCTGTAAGTTGACCACCCAAGGGATTGTAACAAACTGATCAACATATGAGATGGTCAGCAGAAGGAATGAGGCCTACTGTGCACTGGATGCATGTGGTGCATGTCTGGTAATGAAATTTGAGTCAACTTAATAAGGTGGTGAAGGTAGGGAGGTGGTTGACTATGGAGATTCTACTATATTATGAAAAGACAGTTAAAAATAATTATGATACCACCATGAACCACTGGGAGAGGATTCTTTACCTCCAGGAAGGAGGGTCACAAGCAAAAAAGAAGAATTAAGGCATGAAGTATAGGCAGAAATAGATACATTTATTACTGAAAGCAAAGTACACTTTTTTTAAGAAAAGACATAAGAGTAGGTAGATCCAAGAAGGAACAGTGTCACCCCAGGGTTAGGATCTACCCTTTTATGCTAATCCCTAATAATATGCCAGGCTGGGAGCGGAATATTCATGGTTTCTGAGAAAAGGATGGAGAGTTCCCAGAGCTGTGGGTCCTTCCTCTTTTTAATCCATATACAGTAATTTCTGGGAGTGCCCATGGTATTTATAAACTGGGCTGGCACTGGTGGGTGTGTTTTTTTATCATGCTAATGAGGCTAATTCATTTAGGGACAACTTCTCCACAACTATTGGCATGCTCCAATTAAAAAATAATTCCCCCTTTTACCTAAATAAAGATGTCATGGTTAAAGTAAAATAACTAAAGTGTTCCTGATTGTCATTACATTGACCTTAGTTAAGCACATTCGCATTCTTGTAGCTTCCTTACCCCATTAGCATTCCCCTTTACCCCCTACTTTATGTGACTATGGGATATCTGACTTCTGTTTCATTTAGAGCTATATTTTTAAAGTACTTCATCTTACAATAAGGGATATACCACTGAAACATCAATAGCATAAAGTACAACAAAAATAACAGACAATGAAGAGAACCAGATGATTCTTCAAATCTGTCAAAATCATCAGGAAAACTCTCATTACTCAGACTTGGAATGTATCATTCGTCCTATAGTTGATGCCAAGGGGGCTGTCTTCTCAGAGCACACCCCATTGTATTTTAAAAAATTATTTTTTGTATCTACATTAACATAAATATTCTGTAAAATATAAGCCATTCCACTTGGGCATTTTTAGTAACTGAATGAACATCCCATATAAAATGAATCAGATTCTCTTCCTAATACAAAGAGATTAGTTGCTCTATGAGTAGCTGGCTATATAAGGTATTAAATGGAGAGCTTGCTGGGAACATGCTTGCCCACGTGAAGACAGAAAGCAGAGGAGAACAGTTTCTAGAACTGAAGAGAAGAAAGGAATGATCGTGCCTAGAGAGATAAAAGCAGAGATTGGAAAAAGATTTCTTGACAACATTCAAATTATTGTTTTTACTTTATCCCAGAAGCCCAGCTAAATGTCTCTTGCAGAGAGCTTTGGTAGGCTCCACGTATACTGAAGAACAGAAAATAAAATATGTAAAATTATAAAAGTTTTTCCTCTCCTTTTTTCTCTTTTCCTTTACTTTCTGAAGTTGACTCTGAGGTTTCCAGCTTAGTTACTTGCCTTTATGCTTCTAACGTTCATTGATGGGTAGATAGAGCTTAACATTACAAAGAAGAGAATTTTATACTACATTGAAAGAGAGATTAAACAGAGACAAGACTGGGAGAATACTGGAAAGAGGTGGAGAAGGGAACTGAGAAAGACCTGCATAGGGTGGGTTTGGGGATACTGTTTGATTAGGAGTTGATTCTGAAGTTGAAAGATGACGTGCAAGATGGCTTTAGTATATGAGAACTATTGAGAGTTAGAAGATTGAAAATGGAGAATTTTATGTTATGTTTATGTTTATAAATCTAAGCTCTTTGAATTATTTTGAGATACTTCAAAAGATTTGGATTATCTTTGCATCTATTAAATTTAATTGCTTAACTATATTTCTTTTCTTTTCTTTTTTTGAGATAGAATCTCAAGCTGTTGCCCTTAGTAGAGCGCCATGACATTACAGCTCACAGCAACCTCCAACTCCTGGGCTTAAGTGATTCTCTTGCCTCAGCCTCCCAAGTAGCTGGGACTACAGGTGCCCGCCACAAAGCCCAGCTAATTTTTGGTTGTAGTTATCGTTGTTTGGCAGGCCTGGGCTGGATTTGAACCCTCCAGCTCTGGTGTATGTGGCTGGCGCCTTAGCCACTTGAGCTACAGGGGCCTGCCACAACACCTAGTTAATTTTTGGTTGTACTTGTCGTTGTTTGGCAGGCCACGGCTGGATTCGAACCCTCCAGCTCTGGTGTATGTGGCTTGTGCCTTAGTCTCTTGAGCTACAGGTGCTGAGCCTGCTTAACTATATTTCTTTGAATGTGTCTTAAAGGGCTTATGTGATATTCAGATTTTATTCAGGTTACACTTAACAAAAAAGTATGGTTTGTTCTTGAACAAATTCAAATTATGAATCCACATTAATGCAGTGTCTGTCAATGCCCAGGTTATATACCTGTCTAGATAGACAGGTTAACGCTTTATATAGGTAAAAGAAAACAAATGTTATATACATTTTTAAATAATATATTTTTATCATGGTCATAGTCAACAAAAGATAGAAATATTTTCAGGTGTCTCTTTTCTCCTAATACTAGAATGGATAAAGAGATTTATTACAACGTTATTTTGTAGATTGGATTAGAAACCCAAGTGATTGGTGCCCTTCTAGGTCATTTTCCAATACGCCATATTGAAGAGTTAAACTTTCATTATCTTCTTGGTTTTAGGAAAAGACATACTTGATTGGCAATGTATGAAAGAGAAAGTCCCCTTTTGAGCAATATTCTAAGAATTTTAGAAGTAATATATTCAAGCCATTATATCCTGCAGGAAGTATATCCTGTAGGAGGATGTGGTATTGTTTTCAGAATTAACTACCAAGTAGGACTGCTTCATGGCTTCAAGAGCCAGAAGCTAGGGATTATTGATTTAAGTTCTAAAATTTTCTAAGAAATACTAGGTGTTATGATAGTTGTGGACATTGAAATCTTCTACACAATTAATTTTGTTGCCAGTAATTATTTTGTTAGATAATAGCTTAAATGTGGGAAGTAGACTTCCTTTACAAAACTGTTCTTTGAGTTCCTTCCATCCAGGTTGAAATCTTGGAGCCCAGACGCAATAAACTCTTCTAAGCCTAAATGAGTAAGGTATAAAGGGTCTCATATCTCTGGCCACTATTCCACATTTTCAACAGTCTCGATTACAAACATTACCTCAGTAGACCACTTCCAGATTTTTAGACATGGAGTTCCTTGGCAATGCATCTTTAAACCAAATGAAAATCCACAGGCTTTAAAGGAGAAAGTAGGAGATGTCAGTTTTACAAATGTGTTCTCCCTCATTTCATCTCTCCCCAAACCTGAAATAGTTTCTTACCCAAAGATCCTCTCTAGAAATGTTGAGTATAAAAAGCACGGACTTTTTCTCACTTTGGTAAGGTTTGTAGTGAGTACAAAATATGGGTTTTGAATTCTTCCCAGATTCATTACACCCAGTAACCATTATAAAAAAAAAAAGGCTCAGTTTCTGAACAAATTATATGTGGTTACAATACTGGCTGAGTCAAACGTCTTTGTGTGACAAATATGAAATCCCTGGTAAATACATTAGCCATGATGACTCAGGCTCGAAATGAAATATTTAGCACCTTCTGTGCACAAAACACTCTATTGTGCTCTAGGTGGGTTGCAAAGGAAGCTTCCTTCAAGGCGACATGATCTAGCTGAGGAGCTTCAACCCACATCAAGAATTATAAATGCTGTTTGAGAAGATAACATGGTGTTTATGAGCAGCAAAACTGTCAGTGTGGAACTGGATTGATCTGTGAAATCTTTGTGAGGGTGGGCAGCTAGAATGGGATATAGACAAAGCCTCACCAAACGGGAGGGTCTTTTTTTTTTTTTTTTTTTGAGACAAGAGTCTCACTTTGTCACCCTGGGTAGAGTACCCTGGCATCACAGCTCACAGCTCACAGCAACCTCAAACTCTTGAACTCAAGTAATTCTCTTGCCTAAGCCTCCTGAGTAGCTTAGACTACAGGTGCCCTCCACAGTGCCTGGCTGGTTTTTAGACATTGGAGTCCCGCTTTTGCTCAGGCTGGTCTCAAACTCCTGAGCTCATGGGATCCACCTGCCTCGGTCTCCCAGAGTGCTGGGATTACCGGCCTGAGGCGCTGCACCCGGCCACTATGAGGATCTTTGCAAGATGTCTGTTTCACCAGGTGATCTTCAACACATTTGGCCAGAGAAACACAGAAACTTTTGGGTTTTCCTGCTTTAGTTCAATCAATGTATGAGTAGAGAATATCCTCTTGCTTTACACTCCGTGTTTTTGTTTTTTAATTTTTTTTTTTAAATATGAGGAAAGAGTTGCAGGCATAAAATTTAGGGAGACCCTTGCAATGTTATTTCTAATCTTTCCTTTTCAATAAGTTTATAAATGGCATGGTAAACTGAACCTCTTTCCTTTAGAAATGCTGATATCCCAAGGGCTTAGTCAGCTTCAAGGCTTTTGCACAGAACTGCATTACTCTGGGTTTCTTTGAAGTGAATACAGATACTAAAATAGCAATGATTATAGCTACTTGGTAGTTGGCACTAGAAATTGGCACAGCCTGGGAGCTTGTTTTTTAAAATTCATAAGCATATAAACACGTCCATATAAAGACATCAATAAATTGTGGTTACAACAGAGGAAAGGTGCCCAATTTACTGAATTCTAATGTAGCTTTTGCCTCATTTAATATTGTCCTTTAAAAGAGGCACACCCAAGAAAACAATGACCTGCTTTTGCAATAACGCCTGTCAAAGTAACTGAATTCTCGACACGTGGTATTCCTTCTGAATTTAGGGTAAATAAAAATGTGACTTTTATAATAACAAGGTGCTTTAGGATGATTTTAATACTCCATCCCTTCTGGGGAGGTTTTAATTCTCCTGAGTAGAGATTGTTATCTTACACTGGAAATGATACTTCTTCCATAGAAAGCTAAGGAATGGTATCTTAGGAATAATCTTATTATTTTCAACACCTCCTACTCTTGAGGACAAAAATATGATTAGAATAGAGTTCCAAACTCAATTCTCATCCTTCTTCTTTTGGCTGTAGCTACAAAAAAGGAGAACATCTGAAAGTGTTCACATCCAACCCAGCTGAGAGGTAAAAAAAAAAAATCAGAATCCCTCATGCAAGGGTCTTCATACATTTGAGTTACGTAGCCTAAGCTAAGTCCCTCTCCTTGGCACACAGGTTTGTCATTGATCCCTTTGCTCTCTTGTTTCTCCCTCTGACTCTGTCTCCCTGCACATCCCATCTCTAGGTTCTTTTTTTATTCTCACTTTTCTCCATGTCTCAATCTACATTTTCCCTTCTGGTCAATGTCTCTGCCTTATGGCTTCCCAAATGTGGTTTTCTCTCTTTTCTTAAACTTTCACTAAGCTGTTGGTTATCTTCTTCAAATTCCTTTCCTTCTTCTTCGTAATCAAGCACTATTAATATATCTAAAAAGAATTCAGAATATGCTTTATTCTATAAAGTTTTCCCACTTTCAACAGTGGGTCCCATATTGTCAGCATAATACTCCCACGCTGTCAGAATAACCTCTGTGTTCAGTTTTGATCTTGTCAGGACTATAATTATATTTTTATAGAACATACATTGAGCACATGTCTTCGGTAATACAAGTCAAGGATTCCACCTCTTTTGTAGATCTAGGCTAAGTTTCTAATTCATTACTTTATACACAGTGGACACTTATTAATATTACTGATACTCCTTATACTCCAGTCACTTGATTTTGTGCAATATGAAAAGAAACTAAGAGGTAAACACTATGAATAGAGAAGGGTTTTTCTTAATGTGACATGTACTGACTATCTACTTGTATCTGTTTATGTATTTGAATATAATTCTCCTTTTACGTGACAGTATACCTTTTGTATTTGAAACTACTGTTTCTAAATATTTTAATCTTTGCTCAAAAACTTTATCTAAACTAGTGCTCCTCAAACTTTAATCATGGTACAAATTACCTGGAAGTCTTATTTAAAAACAGATTCCTGTGCTCAGGGCCCATAGCTCAGTGAGTAGGGCACCAGCCACATACACTGAGGCTGGTGGGTTTGAGCCCAGCGCAAGCGTGCTAAAAAACAATGACAACTGCAACCAAAAAATAACCGGGCATTCTGGTGGGTGCCTGTAGTCCCAGCTACTTAGGAGGGTGAGGCAAGAGAATTGCTTACGCCAAGAGTTTGAGGTTGCTGAGAGCTGTGACACCAGGACACTCTACTGAGGGTGACATATGAGACTGTCTCCAAAAAAACCCCCCTGATTTCTTTTTTTCTTTTTTATTGATTTTTTTTTTTTTGAGACAGGGTCTCACTTTGTCACCCCTGGTAGAGTGCCACGGTGTCACAGCTCACAGCAACCTCAAACACATGGGCTTAGGTGATTCTCTTGCCTCAGCCTCCCAAGTAGCTGGGGCTACAGGCACCTGCCACAATGACTGGCTATTTTTAGAGCTGAGGTCTCACTCTGGCTCAGGCTGGTTTCAAATCTGTGAGCTCAGGCAATCCACCTGCCTAGGTCTTCCAGAGGGCAGGATTACAGGTGTGAGACACTGTGCTCAGCCAGATCCCTGGTTTCAGTCCTTATATATTGTTATTGCATACATCAAGATGGGCTTACGAATTTAAGTTTTAAACCAGCTCTGGTAATGGCAATGACGGAGGGCCACTGACAGACCTGCCACACATCATGCAGAACTACCGTTTCTTGCACCACCTGCTAGTTTTATGTGCCAAGCATAGTACTGCATGTGTCAGCACTGAAAAAAATAGCCTCTGTCCCTGACCTTGGACAGCCCAGATCAGCAGCGTGTAAACACTGGTGATGGAGGAGTTTGACCATGAGTTTAGTATTTGATTCAGGTAATGTGACTTCAGAATGGGCTATAAACAGAAAGTCTTGGCATTCCTGGAAAATGCGTCCATCATTCTCTAGCATTATTACTTTTGGTATGATCAGAAACATATGGAATCACATACATTTGAAAACACCTAATAAACCAAATGTTCTCTTGAAGATCAAGGAAATGTCTCACGTCTCAAGCCTGCTGGCATTTCATTGGAACTATACCATCAACTTCCCTAGGCTTCCAGCCTGCCAACTACAGATTTTGGGACTTAGCCTCCATAATCATATGAGCCAATTCCTTATAATAATTCCTCTATGTATACATACATCCTAAATTCACTAAAAGGAAAAAGAGTCACACTTTGCCAAAAGCTTTCTGAGAAAATAAGAACTGCTGTGCTTCTGTGTTCTTGAGTACCCTGAGTTTAGGAATTGGCTCTCTATTACTAGGCACTCAATCGCTGTAAATGGTTTTCTTTGACAGTGAAAGGGTCTGTTTAGGTGTGTTGATATCCTTGGTCTTACAGAGAGGGAAAGAGAAAACATACGGTCTCCTTGGTTAAGTCAGGACCTTGGGTAATGAAGGAAGTGATACTAGGAAGGAATAATTTATATCAGCCCTTCTTCCTGACCTTGGGGGTGATTTTTACTTAAATAACACAATTCTATGAAGTTTGTGGGGAAATATTCATTGTTGTTATGATATATGAAGACCTTAACCTAAGAAAGGTCAATTAAATGACGTAAGGTCACAATATATAAAAACCAGAAATCCTAACTCTCCAACCACGCGAACACTTTTCACCTCCCACCAAGTTTCCCACAGAGGCCATGCAGATAAAGTCAAGACTTTATGATTTCTAATATCATATTCTTCAGTTGCCAGAAATAACATTTTAAGTGTGCTTAACAACTATGTAACAGGTATATATTGCTGCTATTTTAATGTTTAGTCAGTAGAATAAAATGACCATGACTCCTCTCTAATCCTGACGTGGGGCATTCTTTCAGGTATGCTTCTATGAAGCATGCAAAAAGCTAGACTTGCCTCAGGTTAATTGGTATAAATTAGGTTAATCTTTTTTGAGCAGAGATTACGTGGCTCTCATGCAATGGAAGACTTAATTCATCTTGTAAAGGAAGGTGGAATTTCGTCACTAAAGCTGTTCTTTTATTTTCCTGTCTCTGACTTTTCAGTCTCCAACTCCCGCCCAATGTTGCTGTTTTGCTGTGTTAAAGGGATGTAGTCACACAGCATATGTTATGAAACTATTTATCTGTTGTGTGATGCTGAAATCAGTGTAGTTTTGTATTTAATTTGCAGTGAGGCATTTCACAGATTACCCAATCACTTTTTTCTTCCTCCATTTGGAGGATAAAATCAAAGGACTGGCCTTGTCCCTGCTAACTACTGCAGAGAAGACTCACGGACACCTGTGGGCAAAGAAAGTTTTCCAGACACCATTACACATCAAGCAGAACTAGGGTGTGGTGCAAGCCCCAGGATACACATGTTCTGTCCCGACACATCATTGTTGTCATTCAATGCCGTGAGATGAATGTGGCAGTTAATTAGACACTCTTCACTCTGGAGGAAGGGTCGTGAGTCTGGTCAGGATGTTTCCACTTAGGTGCATTAGGTAGTGACCTCATAAGAGTTCCAGGGCATAATATCAAACCTCAGTGTCCCCAAGACCTTGAGTTTGGTATACACTTTTTTTAAAAAAATTTTCTCTATACATATACATGTGTCTATTTGGCTTCCACTTTTTGTCTTCACAGAATTAAAAAGGCTTAAAATTTAATAACAATAACTATGTTTAAGATAAGGACAGGACACAGAAACCTTGTTAAGAATGAACAAAGCTACATACATTCAGAAAAGAAATCAGACGATTGCTGCAACAAAATATTGGACAATAATAATAATGCAAAAAAAGTAACATTCACGTTGTGGATAAAAGTATGTCTATCATAGAATGCTTTGACTCTGAGGTTGAGTATGGAATCATCAGTTAACTTTTTTTTTTTTTTTGCTCCCAAAGTCTCAAAAAATAGACAATTAACATTTATAAATAAAAGTAGAAGATAAAATCGTGGTATATACTCTAGACAGAGTTCTGAGTTGGTTCATCTCTTCGCTTGTTTTTGCATGACTCAGAAGATACCTAACTTACCTTTTAGTCCTAGAAGGAAGTCCTAACTTACTTAATAAAATCAGTGTTCTCAATCTCTTGCCATGATGGTATAGGGGTAAGTAGGTATAACAGAGCTCAGTTCTGTCCAAAGAGGCATGAGAGGGGATTGTGTATGAGTAGCCTGGGAAGATGAGATGCTCTTAACATGAAATGTTGTTTACCTGCACCTATTTCATGATTATAAGTAGCACTAAGCATGAAGGCAATGCTGAAACACTGAGGAAGACAACATAGAGACATTTAAACAAAACTAAAGCATTTGGTGACACCCTGAAGCCATGCAGCCGACCAGGCCTGAGTCCTCTTCAAGCTATTTTCTTCCTGTTAGATGAGAGGATGCATTTCCACATTGTTGAGACCAATCTGACTTTGGGTTTCCTATTACTGCTAACAGCAACCTGACTGATCCTGGGTATTAGTAAGGTAATGCTAGACTATGCTGCAGTAAGAAATTAATTCCTATATCCCTGTCCCTGAATATAATGAAAGATTATTTCTCATTCATTCTAGTTTTATATGAGTCTGGCATTCTTTCTCCAGCTTTTTGCATGTCATCTGGAATATATGCTTTGTAACAGAAAGGGAGCTGGAGAATTATGCAAGATGTTTTTAAAGGCTATGCTTGAAAGAGACTTATGTTGTTTCCACTGATTTCTCTTTGACCAAAATTCAGTCATGTAGGTTCAGCGTAAATGTTAAGAGCATAGAAGGCGTGGTCTTCCGGAGTTCCCGGGAAGAGGATGTGGGTGATCGTATCCACCATCAGTAAGACGTGCAGAGAATTGTTGAATAGATTGAAACATGGCAAAACATAAAATGTGAGGTTATCAGTCAAGGTTTTGAGAAACAGAAAGGAAAAGAAAGATTTTAAAGAATTAGCTTATGATTGTGGAGGCTGCGAGGTCCGAATTTGTAGAGAAGGCTGCAGGTTGCAACCCAGGGAAAAGTTGATGTTGCAGCTGGAGTCTGCACGGGGTGGGGGGAACCCCAGTCTTTTTTCTCCTAAGAACTTCGAGTGATAGGATGAAGGCACCCACATTATGGAGGATAACTGTCCTTACTGAAAGTCTGCTGAAGTAAATGTTAATCTCATCAAAAAATACCTTTATTGTGCCACTTAGACTGCCATTTGACCCAATATCTGGGTCTGTGGCCTAGTGAAGTTGTTACATAAGATTAACCATCTCACATTATAACAGTTAGAATTAGCTGTATACACTTTGAGATAGAATTCACAGATTCTTTTAGTTTAAGGAACCTATTATTTGTGTATCCAAGGATATCTACCTGACTCTGGTCTCTCTCCTTGAGAGATGGCCTTGAAATTGTGCTCTGATATTCCTCAAAACTCATATGTTGCTATTACAGGTGCTGAGCTTCCTTCACAGGCATAGGCACTCCGGGCTGCATACAGCAGCACTGATCAGAGCATCTTCAATATTAAAACTCAGCAGGGACAGCTTTGTAAGTCAACATCAATGTCACCATTTCAAGGATCATCAACCAGGAACAAAGCATGTTTATTGACTCTCTGCCGCTTACTTTATTTTTTATTGACAAATTATAATCTTATATATTTATAGGGTACAAAATGGTGTTAGGACATGTGTATATAGTTTGGGATGATTGACTCAAGCTAACTCACATATCCATCACTTTGGATACTTATCATTTATTCCTCCTAATTAAGACCCATTGACCAACATCTCCCCGGATCACCCAGTTCCCCACCATCTGGTCATCCTACTCTCTGCTTCTATGAGCGGGATTATTTTAGGTTCCACATGCATATAAGTGAGGATATATAGTATTTGCTTTTATTTGCTTCTATTATTTCACTTAGCATAAAGTTAACCCATGATGTTACAAATGACAGAATTTTCATCTTTTTTGAATGGTATTCCATTATGATTATTTTATTTGCTTTACATCTATTGATGGGTGCTTAGGTTGATTCTACCACTTGGCTATTGTAAATAATGATACTAGAAAAATCTAGCAGTGCAGATATTTTTTTGACACGCTGATTTCACATCTTTAGCCTCTATATCCAGAAGTGCGATTGTTAGATTATTCGGTAGTTCTATTTTTAGTTTGTTGAGGAACCTCCATACTGTTTTTTTTGGCTGGGGCTGGGTTTGAACCCATCACCTCCAGCATATGTGGCCAATGCCTTACTCCTTTGAGCCACAGGCACTGCCCCCTCCATACTGTTTTCCATAACACCTGCATCACTTCGTATTCCCTCCAACAGTGTGCAAGGGCTCCCTTTTCTCCACAGGCTGACTCTGGTTTGAAACATGGGAACCTGCTTTGTAAAGTCACTTCAGTTTAGTATCATGATTGGTAGTGTAGGAATTAGGCAGAAGGATTAGATAATCTTGAAAAGTTGTAATATTCTGGTAAATCACCATGCTTCCAACATGGAGAGATGTTTCGATCTGGTGTTCTGGCGCTCTCTTCCTGGCCTCTGCTGACAGACATGTTCTAGACTCATTTCATCATTACTTCCTCTTTTTCATAATTTCCAGTGATCAAATGCCAGTAGCTTTTCTTGGATTCTATCCTTATGTCAACTTTCTTAATTTCAAAACATTTTCACAGCACAATATGGTTTCCAAGTTTGTGCCCTTCAATTCTTTTTCCTGTGTGGGTATCATAGACACACACATATGCTGGAATTTTATGCAAAGACAGCATGTGATTAGGGAGCAATTGCTGTGCTTATTTATAAAAAGCTAAATACGCTATGTGAATATATAAAAATTAAAAATGTCTGCACAAACACAATTATTAACATATACTACAGCAAAGTTATTTCATCCCTTTTTTCAACAAATAGGTTTTTTATATTCATAAATGTTTATAACCTGCTCTGTATTCTAGCAAGGTACATCAGTGCAGGTGGTAAACTGATTTCCATAGGCCCCTCCCCCTCCAATCTCCTTGCAGTGTAACTTTGCACGTAACCCGTGTTGAATTTGTGTTCCGGTCTGTGTCCCTACTAGTTGAAACAGTTGTAATCTTTTGACTTGTGATGGCCAGGAGAATGGCCAGTAGAATGTGGAAAAAATGATAGTGTGTTGCTCTAAAACCAGATTTCAAGAGGCTTTACTAATCTCTGCTCTTTCTCTTAAAATACTCTCTCCACCAAGATAATGATCTTGGGATTGGTTGAGGGAGAATGAGAGACTAAGGAGACATGATTTTTCCCATTCTCAAGCCAGGCTTGATTGGCTGACCTGCCCATTTGACTCCCAGTTCAATGAAAAAGCCAAGTGAGGGTCAGAAAAACTGCCTGCATAGCCCATAGACTATGAGCAGAAATGAAGGGTTCTTATTACACGTGTTTTCTTCAACAATATCACTGTGGCATTAGGTAATATCCAATTTAGTCCAATTGTTACCAGCATCAGATATTTTATATATCGACTTGTTAGGCAAAAGAACAACCAAAAAGCCTTCTTTTTAAAAATTCTAGGTGTCTAGTATTTCAGATTTATGGCAATTAAAATCCTCAGATGAGATTATTTGTTCTGAGCAACTGAACAAAGGCACAGATCACAGAGGCTAGCACTGGTATATTTTCAAATTAGTTACTATATAAAAACCTATGTCAGATACCACCTTACAAACAAATAGAACACCTGCCAAGGAGGAAGTTTCACATATCTTTAATCTAAAATATGTAAATACAACCTACCATTAACTCTTTGCTTAGGCTTTAAAAATAAAATATCATTTGAGATAAGAGGTGATGCAGACACACGTATTAAAATATGCACACATTAGCTAGCATTTGGCAAAACTTTGATTTAACATGCTCTGGGTGATGAATGAGTCTAATTTGGATGAATTACCAGGAATTGAGGAATATTTTGATATTTCCATTAAAAAAAATCATTATGGTAGAATAGCAAGTAGGTTTTGAGTTTTTAAAAATACAGGTGCATATTAAGATAAAAATATAGAGAAAAAATGTAATTTTTGAATTTTTATATTACAAGAATGCAGAAGGCTGCAGCCCTAAATGTGAACACGCGATGTGTCACTGTCTGTGCTCAGGAAAGCAACTAAAATAATGCCCTGTGCTTATTAATAGAATGCCAGCTGTGCTTAAAACAGAGAGGTAGAGACAGCAGAGCGCGGGATCAGTTTTGTCAGGATGTGTGTTTTAAATATATCTGCCATTTTAGCACCGGGGAATGAAAGTGGAGTCAGGTTTGTGCTGCATGTAAGTTCGATCTATACGTCGGTAAACTAGGAAGCAGAGAAGAAAAAAATAGCCATGAAAAGGGACACCCCGGTTGTTTATTACGAATGGTGTGATATGAGAATTGCAAAAACTAGGGCCTACACAGCAAAGTAATATCCACCAAAGGGTTTCAAAAATGATGGTTGGGAAAAATAGAAGTCTATAAATAGGTAGACTCTCAGAGCCACGGAGCTAAGAAGGGAGAGTTTAGCTCATATGCCAGATACATCATTAGAGTTCTCTACTCATTCCTAGCATGACCTCATCTATTTATCCCACTGCCCCCCCCCCCGTTCTTCATCCTCCTAAAGTGTTCCTTTTATGACTCTATCACATCACTCTCAATAGTGCGCTCTGAGTACGTATCTATGCAACTGGCTCCTTCACTAGATGGCAAAACTTCTGTGGGCATTGACCGTCGATGCACCAGTGCTGTGTTCTCAGTTCCTTACAAGGTGCCTAGTGCACAGGAAGGGGCTCAGCACCCAGGAACGTGCTCAAAAAATGTTTTTCTTTAAATGGCTGAATGAACATCTCAGCAGACAAACAGAAGCAGTGCATCTAGATTCCAAGGTGCCACGATATAGTAGTGAGAAGAGAAGGCAAGATAGTGTTGGAGACACTTCTGGTTATTGAAGTTTGAGATAGGGTAAAGTAGATATCCAAGCGTGGAAAAAGAAAGTGAGTAGAACAGTGTTCAGGAGATACTGAGGCACAGTCCCGACACAGTCAGTCACCCCTGATTGAGAAGTACATAGCCCCAGAGCATCAGCTGTCTAGAGTCAGGAAGTAGATGGGGTAAATGATTGTATGTGACTGTACAATGCATTCAGGTGGTCTAATAGTTTGGAATATTGACCTCCCTCCACCAAATTAAAAGTTTCATAAAGACTATTGCTTTTTAATATTTTTAATATTTATATTTATTTATTTATTTATTGAGACAGAGTCTCACTATGTCATCCTTGATAGAGTGCCATGGCGTCACAGTTCACAGCAACCTCAAACTCTTGGGCTTAAGCGATTCTCTTGCCTCAGCCTCCCAAGAAGCTGGGACTACAGGCACCTGCCACAATGTCCTGCTATTTTATTTTTTATTGTTTCAGTTGTCATTGTTGTTTTAGTTGGCTCCAAGCAGGGTTCAAACCCTCCAGCCTTGGTGTATGTGGCCAGTGCCCTACTCACTGAGTACAGGTGTCGCCTATTGCTTTTTTACTAAAAGCATTTTAGCAACGGGTCATTGCTATCATATTCCTTTGATGAGTATGTAAAACTGAACACTAATTTTACTTCTAAAGCTTAGTGCAGTGCTATATTAGCTAGAGGGCTTATTTTGACTCCATTTAGAAGGACTACGAGTCCTTACAACACACTCTCTCATCTAGTTCTGAGGTTTCTTCTTCTTTCATTAGCAAAACCACGTGGACTAGGGCAGGTTGCACACGGGTGTTATCCCAAGAACACTAGGCACCTTCGCTGATCCCTTCAAGTAAACTTCTGTTTTCTCTGACCCAATCTTCCTACTTACACCTGGATTTAGTTATGAAGATGAGTTTGATTTCACCTCCATTCATTGTTGCAAAGGAAATTTGAGCTTAGGACAAGAAGGCAGCATGTCAAAGTCGGGGGTTGGGGTTTGTCTATAGCTGCCAAGATGTAAAGTCTGTGCCCTCCTGCAAGCTTAAAGAGGGAAGTATGAGGAACCATGACTCTACTGATATGGTAGTTGTGGGTCTCCAAGAAGCAGGCTGTGGCACTATTTTATACTGAGCTGTTATGAAACCCCAGATGGGGTTAACCCCACAATAAACTGCTTCATAGCAAGATTTTTCATTGTTTTTCTTTTGTTGTTGTTGCAGTTTTTTGGCTGGGGCTGGGTTTGAAGCAGCCACCTTTGGTATATATGCCCTACTCCTTGAGCCACAGGCCCTGCCCTTCATTGCTATCTTAAACCATGTTTCTCAGAGCTTTTGCTTTAATAATTTCTACTCATTTGATCATAGCTAGTCATTTCCTTGAAGAACAGACACAAAATGCATAAAAACAATTTAGAAAACAATATCTGAAATACCATAATCCAAGGTAGTTCAGGGGTAGGTTTATTAGGACAGGCTTAGCAGTGAAGTAATATTTTAACTTCTTTCAAACAATGAGAAAGAATCCTCTGTGAGAATTAGGCACAAAGATAATCAATACAAAAAAACCTCCAAAAGCATTCACATATACGAAAAAATATTTAATATCCTTACTATACACAGAACACTTAGGTATTAGTAGGTAAAAAATCATGCACTAAAAGAATGGATAAAGACCATGAGCAGTAGACTTTCAAGTGAGGAAATAACAAGTGATTCTTAAATACTTATAAAGACTGACATCTGAAATGACTGTGGTATCATTTTGACATACAAGATTGAAAAGAGTGATAGCACCCTATATTGACAAAGATTTGGGGACATGGATACTCTTATCCTATGTGCAGATTGATATAATTTTTCGAGTGTTTACTTGATGACACTTTCTCAAAAAGTCCTACCCTGACTGCTCTGTTTGTTGTACCCTGCAACCTGAAAGTATAGACTTGGACTTGCCATGGATTGACCAAATTTCATGAAGCTGTAGTGGATACCTGCCCTGGACCACTGAACAGACACCATTAGTTTTTTTCATAAATATTTTGTTTTGATCTCTATTTCAACGCTTTACCAGCCTCTGTGCCAAATGCTTGTGATTGTCAAAAAGAATCCATTTTTCACTGCATGTAACAATAAGATGGTTTCCCTTCGTGTTGTGACAGCAGAGGAAGGCAAGCTTTGAGATGATTTCCCTCTGACTCTCATTTAATTCATGCAAAACCCGTCTGTCCAGCTTCTTTACCTTGCTGGTGTCTTTCAAGTGGTCCAATATGGTTTCAGTAGTAATGTCAAACCTTGCTGCTAATTCACGTGTAGGTTGAGATGGATTTGCTTCCACTCCAGCTTTCAGCTTATCATTATCCACCTGGGGGTCAGGTTTCCCTCCTGGTTCAGTTTCAAGACTAGAATCCCCAGAGCAGAAGTTTTCAAATCATCCCTGTACATATGCATTCATTAGCCACATCCTTGCCAAACACTTCACTGATATTTTGAACTGTCTGTGCTACCCTGGTTGCCCAGTGGAACTCATATTCTAAAATAACATGATTTTTGACTTAATCATAGTTTCACAAAAATTGCTCCAAAATTTTTTGAAAGCCAAAACATGTGTTTTGAAAGAACCAGGCTGTACCTTCACAATAAGAAAAAAAAAAGTCAAAGTGAAAAGTCAGCGATATCAACGATCAAACTTAGTATTTAAGTAAGACATCTCTTACTTAAAAACCTAAATTATGTTTCTCCTACAAGTTTAACACACCTTTCAGTTAATTTTGCAGACATCTAATTCCACCAGTTTTGGTAATTACAAAATAAACAAAAATCTAGGAGATAAAATTCTTATTGGTAAACAAAGGAGTAATATTCAAACCCTGAACTTTCATTCATTCTGTAAAATGAAAATTATAACACCTTTTTCAGAGGTTGGGACAATAAAGGGAAATCTCATTAAGTATTTATTATGAAATACGTGGCGTGTGGTACACATCCGGGAATATAAATTCCCTTTCCACACATACCCCCTTCCCTCTCTTTGCCATCTTCCAACTGAAGGGAAAAGAGTTCAGCATTAGGATTTTTCCTTGAAAGTCTCCCATATATAACAACTGACCAGATCGGATGACTAAGAAAAGCATTTTGGTCCACTGTAGGGTCCCACACTGATTTAATCAACAACCTTTTATGCATTATTATACTATGAGTCAGTCGTCTGTGAAGCCCCTGGGAATCATAATGTCTGACTACTTAAATGTTGATAGTGAGGATAAACATAAACTTTAATTTCAGGGACATCCAATGTGAAAAGTAGAGAAGCATTTAATAGTGTAATTCCACCCTTCAAATGATTACTCAAAAGCCCAGTTATCAAGTGAAACATGAAAACAGCAAAACTCATGAACTTGGCTTTCAGGAACCCAGAATCCATTGGCACACCCTTGCTGCTTTTATCCACTATCAGCTCAAGACACTCTCACACCAACTGCATGAAGATAAAAGGCTGAATATCTTATTACCAGCTCCCCTGAGCCCTGCAGCCAAATCTTTTTGTGATTTGAGCTTAATTACCTTGAAAGAGGTGCATCAGTTTTATGAGGTTACAAATAAAAAGAAAGATTTAAATCTTCACTTGTGTGAAACAGGTCTATAGATTGAATTCTAAACAATTGTCATGGCTCCAGCTTTGTAAAAGAGCAGTGGCTCATTTCTTCAAGGAAACACAGAATGCCAACTAAACTTGTCCTTTCTTAGCCCCTACTGGTATCAAATAATAAGAATGATAATCATAATAAAACAGAAATAATTAAATTTCTCACTGATAAAAGCCTGAAGGACAGCTACCTACCAGGGCATGTGACTCTTAAAGTTCTTATAATTTCTATTAAGCATAAAATCATCTTTTTAAAACTCTTAATGGCCTTAGTGATTTTAATGGGTGAAACTACTAAAATGTAAGTTTTAAATCATAAGAATGCCGTATTTCACCATGAAATGTGACCACAGGGCTTAAATATTTTAGGGCATTGAATATACTACAGTTTTTGTAATCAATGCTACACTCCTTAGAGAAAATTTAAGAGGTAGAAAATGTATAGCATTCTGTGTATTCAGCAGTGAATTACTGTGTAGTGGTGGGTCTGATCCCATAGTGGTAGGCCACAGTCTTGGATAGATCACCTGTGTATACTAGGTGCTTCCTTAATATACTTTTCACCTTCACAAAAGACAATTACAGTTTCCCCCTTCTCATTACAGAAACCGCCAAATGAATTGCCTAACTATTAGGCTCATATGAATGACTCTTTAAGATACTCAGCAGTTAACTGTCCTTAAAAAAAAAAAAAAAAAAAAAAAAGAATGGAATGATTTAGTAGAGGGATTTGAGAGTTTACAATTTGAGTTAGGAGAATAATGACATTGGTAATCCTGTGCACAGAACCTCTCTTTGGGTTTCCATGTTGGCTAAAACTGATGATCCAGAGACAAAATTTTATTTTGCACTGAGTTAGGTACTTAGCACAAAAACAAACTGCTTTCTACAATACTATGTCAGTTAAATAAATGTTGAAAAATAAGTTGATTAATAGGACTTTCTCTTTATTCCATTAACTCACCTATGGTGTGAGACTGCCAAGACGAAAGATCTTGTTAAGATCAGACATGTGGAGCTTTTCATCTTAATTGGGTTCTTTACTGTACCTCTGTGGGCTTGATTCTATATATCCTTGTGGCCTTTCATTCCAGCTGATTTTAGACTTATCTGTCATACAAGGTGGCACATTACTGTGTGTGTTCTTCCTTCTTTAATATTTTAGGAATGTAGGTATTTGTATTTGTTTTTAAAAAATACATCCACCATTCTTCAAATGTGAAAAGTGAGAAAGAAAGAAACAAATTGAGAAAACCGTTCTGGAAACCCACTCATAATCTAGGTTCATTAGATTTTAGCTTATACAAATAGTCTTCTGAAATAAGATGACTCTCTATCCCTCAACACATGGAACAAGTGCAGCATCTGTCACATTTTTATCAGGCTACCCTTTAACATATGAGTCCATGCCCTACAAGCTTCTCATCTTATAGAAGGGATATTGAGTTTTTTGACTTGATGTGTTCTCTGATTTTTAGATAGCATCATATTGTTGTATTAGTTGCTTACTAGTAGAATTATTAATTAACCATATAAAACTTAACATGTAACTTGATAATATACTAAAGCACGTAGAGGTGTGTGCCTTCTTCTATGGCCTGCCACTCTATCGTGCTTTGCTAGACATTGCTTGGCTTTTTTTTTTTTTTTTTAACAAATTAAAGATCAGTGGCTACGATTCTAAGTATCTAAAGAATGAAAAAATAAGTATCACATGTCCTCACTATTAAAGTGGAACTAACCAGTGAGCCCTCGTGTGCCCAGAGGGAAATAAAACCCACTAGAAATCAAGCAGGGAAGAGGAGGGGAGGGAGGGTTGGGCAAAAACCTACCTAACAGGTACAGTGAACTCCATGTGGGTGATAGGCACACTCAGAGCCCTGACTCAGATATTATAAAAGTAATCAATGTAACCAAAAGCATCTGCACCCTCATAATAGTTTGAAATTTAAAAAAAAATGTATATTTGCAACAATCTTTGCCAGTGCCCTTTCCCAACAGTGTGTGCTGACTTTGTGTCTCTGCGCCATATTTTGGCAAGTCTTGCAATAACTCAGAAGTTTTTATTATTATGCTTGTGGTGTGATCATGGTGATCTATAATCAGTGATCTTTGATGCCACTATTGTGATTGTGTACAAATTGTATACAGCAAGCTTAATCAATAAATGTGTGGGTTCTGGCTGCTCCACTGGCTGGCTGTTCCCCCATCTTCCTCTCTCTCCTCAGGCCTCCTTATTTCCTAAGGCACAAAAGTATTCAAATTAGGCCAACTAATCACCCTACAATGCCTCTAAGTGTTCAAGTGAAAGGAAGAGTCACTTTTCTTTTGCTTTAAATCAAAAACTAAAAATGATGGAGGTTAGTGAAGATGGCATGCTAGAAGCTGAGGTAAACAGAGGAGGCTGGGCCTCCAGTGCTGAACAAGCAGCCAGGCTATGAATACAAGGAGAAGTTCTTGAAGGATTAAAAATGCTACTTTGTTTAACATCTGAATGATAAGAAAGCAAAACAGCTAATTGGAGAAAGTGGTGGTGGTTTGGCTAGACAGTCAAACCAGACACTCCACTTCCTTAATTCAAAGCCTGATCTAGACCCAGACTCTTATTCTATTTAATTCTGTAAGTCTGAGAAGACATGAGGATGCTGCAGAAGACAAGTTTGAAACTGGTGGAGAGGTTGGTTCAGAAGGCTTAGGAAGCCATCTCCACCACAGAAAAGTGCAAGATAAAACAGCAAGTGCTGATGCGGAAGCTGCAGCAAGTTATCCAGGAGGTCCAGCTGAGATACTTGATGAAGGAACCGCACTAAACAGACTTCTCAATGTGTAGAAAAGTCTTCTGTTGAAGGAGGATGCTAATATAGAACTTCCATAGGTAGAGGGAAGTCAATTTCTGGCTTTAAAGCTTCAAGGGACAAGTTGACTCTCTTATTAAGAGCTAATGCAACTGATAACACCAAGTTTCAGCTACTGCTCATTTACTCTTCTTAAAATCCTAGTTCCCTTATGCTATATAGATGCAACAACATTGGCTAGACAGCACATCTCTCTACTGTATGGTTTATTGAATATTTTAATCCCACCATTAAGGCTTACAGCCCAGAAAGATTACTTTCAAAACATTACTAGTCATTGACAATATAACTAGTCACCAAGAGCTCTCCTGGAAATATGGAAGGAGATTAATACTGGTTTTTTTGCTTGAAAAGATAACATCCATTTTTTAGCTCATGGATCACAGACTGATTTCAACTTTCCAGTATTATTATTAATATTACAAAAATACATGTCATAGATTGTGTTTTCTCTGATGGATCTTAGCTAAGTTTGTTTGTTGAAAACCTGACAATTTTCTGGAAAGGATTCACCTTTCTAGATGTCATTAAGAACATTTGTGATTCATAGAATGAAGTCATCATAGCAACATTAATAGAAGTTTGGAAGAAGTTGATCCCAACTGTCACGGAGAACTTTAAGGAGTTCAAGACTTTGGTGGAGGAAGTAATTGCAGATGTGGTGGCAATAACAAGGGAACTAGAATTAGAAGGGCAACCTAAATATGGGACTGAATCGTTACAATCTCATAATAAAACTCTAACAGATGAGGAGTTGCTTCTTAGGAATGAGAAGAGAAGTTTCCTGAAATGGAATCTATTTCTTGTGAAGATGCTGTGAACATTGTTGAAATGACAGCAAAGATCTTAGACTACTACATATATTTAGTTGAAAAAGCAGTGGCAAGGTTTGAAAAAATTAACTCCAATTTGAAAGAAGTTCTACTATGGTAAATGCCATTAAACAATATCATATGCTATGGAGAAATCTTGTGAAAGACAAAATCAACTGACGTGACAAACTTCATTGTTTTCTTATTTTTTAAAATTGCCACAGCCACCCCAACATTCAGCAACCACTGACCTGGTGAGTCAGAAACTGCCAACATCTAGGCAAGATTCTCCACCAGCGAAAAGATGACTCACTGAAGGCTCAGATCATCACTAGAATGCTTTAGTAATAAACTATTTTTAAATTTAGGTATTGGCATTATTTTAGACATAATGGTATTACATATTGAATAGACAAGACTATAGTATTAACCAAACTTTTCTTTGGTTTGATTGAAAAGAATCTTTCAAGATTCTTGCCCACAGAAACCAAAAAGTTTATATGGTTCACTTCATTGTAATACCTCCCTAGTTGATGACTTCTCTTCCTTGACCACCTCCTTAAATTGACCTAGTTTTCATAGACTGGACATGCACCACATATACTCAATGGAAGTTCCTTATATTGACCACCTCCGTATGGTGACCAGTTTGTTATAATCCCTTTGTGGTCAACTTACAGAGTGTTCTACTATATTTACTTTATTCAAGTGATCTGAAATTGGACCTGTAATCTCTCTTGTACATTATCGAAAATTTTGAATAAGTTGGGGTGGCGCCTGTGGCTCATGTGGGTAGGGCACTGACTCCATATGCTGGAGGTGGCAGGTTCAAACCTAGCCCTGACCCCCCCCAATTTTTTTTGAATAAGTTTCCTTTATATTCAACAGAATTGTATAGGAAAAAACCCTAAAACTACCCCCACCCACCAGTCAAATTCAGAGCAATGACTGAACATGCTGTGTCCTTAGAATAAAACCCAACTAATAAAAGAGAAGGGTGTGAAAACCAGTGGGAAGTATATATTTTCAAAATTCAGGTAATATAATTAGAAATAAGAAAGTAAGACTTAAATTGCCTCTAATTTAACAGCATAAATATTAAACTAAAAGAAGAGAGGTGAAATTTGAGTAGAGAATATCCCAACAGACTATTTCTGATTCCCTCAGGTTAACAAAATGCTGAAACTAGAATGCAGAAGTTTTTACAAATTTATTCCTTTGTTCCACAAATACTGAGTACCTCTTTAGGTACTGGGGATAATGTGCAACATTAATAAGTTCACTTATGAAATTTAAAAGTTTTTGAGTGAGACTGTAGGGAAACAGAAATCTCAGGGGACTTTCGTGGACCACTTGATGGTGGCTGCCTCATTGTTGATTTATGATTCCTTATGGTGAATTAAAGAAATGCCTCTTGAAGACTAGAGTGAGAGAAGCTTCAATGAGGAAGCATGGTGACTGAAGCAAAAAATCTGAATTCAGGAGACAAGGGAACAAGATGGTGGACTAGAAGCATCCTGGATAATAGCCAGTGTCATGGAGAGAATTGAAAATGGTGAATAGATACCTACATTGCATTGATTGTCTGAGCTAGAGCACTAAAGGTCCATGGAGAGGAGGGAGAGAGTGAAGAGAAGAAGGGAAACTAGGTCAGAGTTGGAAAACACCCACAGGTGGAAAAGGAAAAGAGGAGAAAAGCCCAGATCCACAGTTCTCCCGAGGATGCTGCAACTGGAGGAGTGGAAGGGCCCCTCCACTGCAATAAACCTCTGAACTAGTATAAAGACTTACAGACTATGTAGCTGAATTGCTCTGGAGAGACAGGATGGCTGACTTGCAAGCCCAGGGTGCTGCAGCTTGCACTATTGTAACATCTCAACCCTGAAAATCTACTTTTGTTCAGGGGTTGTATCTGTGACCCTGTGCACCTGCCAGGAAACTAGAGAGTAGGAATCCCTAGTATTTTTGTTTATCCTGTGGGCAGGTGATGTGCACTGCCGTCTTGCCTCCCGATTGCTATTGGGGGTCCAGAGGAAGAGCAGGAGACTAAGAGCCTAGAGCACACTTCTGTCTGCCATCTTGGCCTTCTTCTCTTTTTCAACTTTAGATGCCTTTTATTTGTTTATTTTGCCTGATTGCACTGGTTAGGACTTCTGGTAGTACAATGAATAATAATAGTGAAGGTGGGCATTCATGTCTTATTCCAGTTCTTAAAAGAAAGGATTTCAATTTTTTCTCATTTATATGATGTTAACTGTGGGCTTATTGTATATAGTCTTTAATATTTTGAGGTAGGTCCCTTCCATGCCTAGTTTTTTGATAGTTTTTATTATGAAGGTATGCTTTTCTTCATCTATTGAATTGACTATACAATTTTGTCTTTTGCTCTATTGATTTGTTGTATCACATTTATTGATCTGCATAAGCGAAACTATCCTTGCATTCCTAGTATAAACCATACCTAATGTGTTGTTAGATTCAATTTGCTTGTACTTTGAGGAATTTTTTGTCTATATGCATCAGGGATATTGGCCTGTAGTTTGTTATTTTTGTCATCACATCCTTATCTGGTATTGCTATCAGGATAATGCTGATTTCATAGAATGAGTTAGGGAGAATTCACTCCTCTTCCATTTTTGAATACATCTGGAATGATTGGTTTTAATTCTTCTTCATACATCTGGCAAAATTCATCTGTGAATCCATCTAGTTCTGGGCTTTTCCTTTTGGGAGAATTTTTAGCATTAATTTAATCTAAAATGGCAGGTTTTCTATTTCTTTCTGATTTAATTTTGGTACGTTGTGTGTTTCCTAGAAATTTGACCCTTTCATTTAGGTTTTCCAGTTTTCAGTACTTTTTTTTTTTTTTTTTGCAGTTTTTGACCAGGGCCAGGTTTGAACCCATAACCTCCAATATATGGAGCTGGTGCCCTAGTCCTTTGAGTCACAGGTGCCACCCAGTACATTTTTTCTTTTCATAGAAGTCTTTGATGATCTTTTGCATTCCTGTGCTATTCATTGTAATGTTTTTTTTCATTTCTGATTTTATTTATTCATGTCTATTCTTTTATTGATTAGTTTGACTGGGAGTTTATCAATTTTTTCTTTTTGAAGAACCAAATTCTCATTTTGTTGATCTTTAGTATTGTTTCCTTACTCTCCATTTCATTTAGTTCTATTCTGGTGCTTATTATTTCCTTCATTCTACTAATCTTGAATTTGTTCTTTTTTCTAGTGTTTGTTGTTGCTTGAGATATGTGGTTAGATTGTCACTTTTTGGTCTTTCTACTCTTCTGCTTTAGTTATTTATTGTCATAATCTTCCGTCTTAGCACTGATTTTGATGTACTTCAAAGGTATTCATATGTTGTGTTTCCATTTTTGTTTGCTTCAAAGAATTTTTGTTTTCCATCTTAATTTCTTCACTGACGAAGTGGTCATTCAGAAGCCTATTGTTTAATTTCCATGCATTTTTACAGTTTCCAAAGTTCTTCTTGGTATTGAGTTCTAGGTTTAGTTCATTGTGACCCAAGAAAATACTTCATACTATTTCTAATTTTTAAAATTTTCAGAGGCTTGGCACCCATATCTTGGTGAGTAGGATACTGACCGCATACACCAAAGGTGGCGGTTTTAAGCCTAGCCCAGGCCTGCTAAACAACAATGACAAGTGCAACCAAAAAATAGCCGGGCGTTGTGGAGGAAACCTGTAGTCCTAGCTACCTGGGAGGCTGAGGCAAGAGAATCACTTAAGCCCAAGAGTTGGAGGTTGCTGTGAGCTGTGATGCCACAGTACTATACCCAGAGTGACATAGTAAGATGCTGTCTCAAAAAATAAAAAATATAAAAAATAAAATAATATAAAATTTTCAGAGGCTTATCAAATAAGATGGAGACTTTACATCTTTTGTACTAACCTGGATGGAAGTGGGACACATTATTTTTAGTATAACATCACGAGAATGGAGAAGCAAGAATTCCATGTACTTAATTCTGATTTGAGGGTAATTAATGACCTAGTACACAGTGGGGGGTGGGGGAAGTGGAGAGTAGAGAGAGGGAAGTAGAAGGGGGTGAGGGAAAGGAAGAGCAGAAAGAGGGAAGGGGGGGATAAAAAAAGGGAGGAGCAAACAGAGGGTAGAAGGGAAGTGGGAGGGAGAAGGGAAAAGCAGATAAAAGGAAGAAGGGAGGAGTGGGGGTTCACAGTATGTGACACACCTTTTGTGGGTGGGACACAATTATAAGAGGGACTTTTCCTAACAAATGCAATCATTGTAACCTGATTCTTCGTACCCTCAATGAATCCCCAACAATAAAAATAAAACAAAATAAAATAATGAAATAAAAAATTTTCAGAGGCTTGTTTTGTGGCCTAACAGTTGACCTATTCTGGAGAATGTTTGATGTGTTAATAAAAATAACATATATTATGCACTTGTTGAATCAAATGTCCATAAATGTTTGTTAGGTTCATTTACCCTGAAGTCTAGTTTAAGTCCAATGTTTATTTATTTTTTTTTTATCTTTAATCTAGGTGATTTGTCTAATGCTGAGAATGGGAGGTTGAAATTCTCTGCTATTATTGTATAGCAATCTACCACTCTTTAAATCTTTTTTTGCTTTATGAGCCTTGGTGGTCTGGCATTGGGTGCACGTGTATTCAGAATTATTACATCCTGTTACTGAATTGATCCCTTAATCACCGAAGTCAAAAATCTTGAATGATCTTTAACTTCTCCCATTCTCACCCTATCTAGCAGGAGTGACAGAATATATTTGGTCTGACTGCATTTTATCATTTATTTATTACCATCCTGATCTAAATTCCAAGTTGCCATTATTGCTCATTGAATTATAACACTAGTTTCCTAACTGGTCTTCCTGTTTTTATACCTCCCCTCTTACCCTTCCAGAAAATTCTCTACATAAGAGCCAAAGTAACTCTTCTAAGATGAAAGGAAGATCATGTTCCTTTTTGTCCAACACTGTGATGTCTCCCCATGTCATGTAGAATAAAAACCTAAATTCTTGTACTATGTTCTTATATTCCATCACTCAGCATGTTACTTTCTTCATGATAGCATCTAATAGTTCCCTTTACTTAATATGTTCAGCTATATTATTTTTGTTGCTCATTCTCAAATATACCAGAAATACTTTCACTTTGGTGCTTTTGTCTTAGGCATTCCTTCTGCCTCAGACAGAGGCACAGAGCTACATTCTTCCCCACAAAGCTACATAGCTAAACAGTAGATTAATTATTCTTTTCAAGGTCACCTTTTCAATGAGGTCTATTCTAACAATTCTATTCAAGAGTGCTCTTACTTACAATCCCTTATATTCAATCCCTGTCAACATCCTTTACCTTTTCCTCCTGTCTCCTTTTAATTGACTATAAAATATACATTTTTTTATTTTTTTCATTCTGATTTTTAGGGCATTTTGGCACATGGTTTAATTAATATTTGTTGAAGGAATAAGTGAGGCAGATTTGATAAGACCTTGATCTTTGTGATATTAACCTCAAAGGTACTTTCTATTAAATAGCATTGTGAAAACTGGGGTGAAGCTTTCATATTTAGATATAATTTTTAAACAAAACATAACACACATCAATAAGCTTTTTCACAAAACTCAAAACATAAATTTTTATTTAAGAAATTTTAAACAACCAAGGGGTTCATATCATTGATGAAGATAAAGCTGGAACACTCTTTTTATAATGCTCATACAAACAAGAATGGTTAAATTCACATTGGTGTTGAGAAAAATGTAAAGTGATTGAAAACGTGAAGGAATTTTCACCCAATTCATCTCCACTCTGTTAAATGCATCTCATGACAAGTGAACTAATCCATATTGTGCTTTTTATATGAATAACATTTAAAAGCTTAATGATCATAAAGATGAGAATGAGACTTCTGGGGACAAGTTGTTAAAAAAATCTTATATTTCAAATTTGTAAAAGTATTGGAAAATTATATGTATTATGTACGTACATATACAGATACACACATATACATATGGGCTGTGTAGTATGTAGTAGTCTGCAGGTTGTTTGATATATATGTGTATATGCTCTATATATCTTGAAGATCATTTTATGACCCATAAAGAACCACTACTGTTTTACAGACGATGCTTTGCAAACACTTTATCCTTACTAGAAAGCTGAGGGATATTCCCCACCAATGTTATAGTTGGTCATTGCTATGAGTACCTGTCAAGGAGGCCGGAACCTTCTCCTTACTTAATTTTATACTCAGAAATGGGGAAAAAATAGTTAAGATAACCTCAGATATATTTAAGGGAACCAGAACAGGAGAAAAGTACACCTAAGTTTCTGACTGGAACCCCGTGAACGATCTAGCAACCAAAAACAAGAGCGGGGCTGTAGACATCAGCAGCTGCCATCAAGTGAGATCAGCTTTCGTGACACATATCTAAGTAGATGACAGAAAAGAGTGTTACCAAAGCAGATACTTCCCATCCATCAATTCCTAGACTGTGTGTAAGGAGCTCTTTCATAAATTGTATCTTAATTCAGTATGTACATTGGAATAAAATGTATTAGAAACAAAGAGGCCAAATTTAGGAGAATTTGGACATGTTTAGCTACTATGAGAACCATATTATATATCCACATCAGTTTTATATGTGACTTTTAGGGAATATTTGCATTTAGCCTTTCTGCTATTCTTTTTACCCTCTGCCACAAAGTTCATAGGACTATTGCCAATTTAAGGACTAGCATTAAAAGAAAAGCAGACTAAAAGCAGTCTGATGCATACACCATCCTTTACATCACCTTTAAGACAATATTCCATCAGACAATAAAAACTTCAGCTCAATTTCCTTTAATAGAACTATGTTTTCCCTTGAATAAAATTCTCTTTATTTACTGATTGGAGAAGACAGCTCATTTTAATAGAGAATGTCCCTCCATGACTATCCCACGTTTGCAGATTGCTTAGGAAATATGAATTTCAGGAGTTTAGAGAACATCATTAGCAATAGAGTTACACAAAAGAAGTAAGAGGATAAAATGTACATTAAGCACAAAGCAAAAATATCTTTACTTATAGCTCCAGGGTTATCAGGATGTCATTAACAGCCTTTTACTATGTAAATGTTTTCAAATGGAATAAGCTAATTGAGTAGCAAGGTGAATGTGGTTCATTCCAAAGCACTTATTTAGTGTTGCTTGAAAATTGAGAGGGGGAAAAACAGTCCTATTCCAACTCCTTTGCAAACACAGCAAACCCAACATCTTTACACTGCATCAAATCAATTTGTGCTCTAATGTAATCTAGGTCTCATAGTATTTAGGTCAAACACTCTTTTAGAGCCCTGCAGAGTAACAAATGTTGTCACATATTTCTGTTTTATTTTATTTCCACCTAGTTTGCTATACAGGAGCGCTTTGTAAATTTTGACTTTGGTGTAGCCTACAAGTCTGCCTTTTCGCAGCAGAACAGTTGAGCTATTTTGCCAGGAAAAAAAAACACTAGATATTTCATCTAGGAAGGAATTAAGCAAGATTAATCTTTCCTATTCCAGAAGAATAACTAGAAGGTTCTCAATAGTGTGGCCAGTTATGCAATACCCATTTACTAAGTGGTTGTCACACTTACAAGAAGGTTTTGAATAAAGTCCAGACCTAGCTTCTAAAGCGCTTCCATTCTAGTTCAGAGAACTGCAGATCCACAGTGAGTCTATACTGTTGATTTGGAAAACAAACAAAACAAAAATAAACACTAATTATGACACAAATGCAATTACTGTTAATAAGCTTATGTGTATTTTTGTAATAATCCTGTGCAATTGTATACATTTAGATATATTTCCCCAAATGGGAATATATCATCCATGATTCCTTACTGCTTTCTTTTTGAACTTGCAATTCATTTATTACATGGCGTAAATCCAGGTCTACAAATTTAATGGCGCTTAAATATAGGAGTGTATTAAATTTACTTAACTATCCCTCAAGTGTTGCCTATTTTCATGCTACCAAAGTTTTGCTATTTATATAAGAAAAGAAAATGCTGGGCCGAGTATTACTACCTACAGATTTGTGTGTGATGTTTAATTATTTCCTTAGAATAAGTACCTAGAGGTAAAATTTCTGGGGCAGATACAAGGCATGTTTTTAAGATCTAGGAATATATCACCAATTATTCTTTCAGACTGGTTTTTACGAATAAGAAAATGACTTAGTTGTTTCCTGTTTCTGCTCCTTATTAATGACTCTTATGTTTCCCGACTTACAGCCTGTTTTTAAAATTACTGATTTGTGAATACTTTTCAGTGTTTTTCAATTTCTAACGTATAAGATTTTTTAATATCTAAACAACCTCCTAAAGTTATTTTTTATTTTAAATTTGTATTATAGTTACAGGGAGCAACAGGCGAGGTCTAGAAAATAAGAACCAGCCCTATTGATGCCTTGCTTTTAGGCTTCTTAGACTTCAGTCAGAGCGGCCAGTACAGACCATCCAGACTTACACTAACCATATTCGGACTCTTCACTTTTCCTAAGAACTTTTAATTTAAAATAAAGACATTGCATTTCAGGAAATGCTTTTTAAAGCATCTTTTGTAAAGTTTGTGTATCTTTTTTCTCCTGCAATATATTTATGTGATGAATTACATCAAAATCTTCCAATCCAACGCTTGTGAAATCAGCCTTCCTGAGCCTCATGCATTTTTCTTTTCAGGTTGTTATTTGATTCAAGATGTTTTCTACCTATTTATAAGGAGGATGGGCATGTAATCTTGTTCTTTCTTGTGTCTTCTGCTGTGATTTTTCTCATTTAGGCTTCAGGATTATGCAAGGGTCACAACATGAATTGGAAAACTTTCCATCATTTTTACACATCAGATGAATTATGTGTTGTTAAGTATTTAAAAAAAAATTAACTCGTCTATAAAATAATTTTAGATTGGAAATACTTAGGTAATTGTGGACTCGAAACATGATACTGTTAATACAGTACTTTGACATGCTGAGTACTTTGAACCAAAGAAGTAGCCTTAGAACCAAGATCTCTACCACCTTCCCTTGTTTCTTTCATCCCCTCACATCTCTCCATCCTAAGTAAAGAGTGAGGCTTTCTCTGAAGTTTCCCTTATGGGACTAAGAAAATCTCTGCAGCAGAAGTGTGACAGTCATGGATCCCACTCCTGACTCCACATTAAGGAGAGAAGATTAGCTCCCATTGCAGGAAAGGAACCTCAGGTCTCCACGCCCAGAACCCCATGCCCAGATAGACTTGCCATCCCTTCTTCTGATGAAGGCTGTTCTTGGAGAGAATTCACCTTCATAATTAGACAACCTTTGTCCCGAGTGAAGTTCCTGCCATCACCTTCCTGTAGATTGTCACCACCACTTTCTGGAAGCCTTTAAGCCCCTGTTTCTTCCTGTAGCTCCAGAAGGCTTTTTATGCTTCCACCATCTGGCCCTTCTTTGAGTCCCATATTTTGGGGGAACATTAATTCTTTAAAAAGTTGTTCATAATCTGTCTGTGTTTGGGTCTATTTAGAATGCAGTGCCAAAATAGAGGCATGCACAAGGGTATGTGAACCAAGCTGAGGGTGGGAAGGCAAGCAGACGAAGACAGTTTGAATGGGGAGGAAATGCTGAAGTTGTTTTGAAGGCCAAGCAGACACAGCAAGACAAACAGGGTCGGAAAGGGGATTTCAGGAAGAAGAACAGCATCTGTCAAGTCACAGGGACACGGGAAGCATGTTGTCTGCCTACTGGACGCTTGTTACTTCACATCTGCTAAGTGCTTCATTCCAGATATATTAAATGCATTTTACTGTCTCCTATAACGAGTGTACAAAATGAAGCTTGGGAAAGTTAATCCATTTGAATAAAGGGAAATTATTCAAACTCACTTCCATCTAATTCCAAACTATATATAATTTGTCTTCTGCAACATATTGGCACTGTAAATAAGATGACATTTCAAAAGTCTAAAGATATCCAACAGGGTTAAAAGTATGAAAACCCAGAGCTGATGCTGTTGATTCACATCCAACTTCTCCATTACAATAATTCTGATTGTCTTAGAGTATTGACTCTATTAGATGGACAAATCCTGTTCTATTTGTTAAACATTTATTTCACAGTGTTTCACAGTGTTTTAAACTAAATTCTTCCAACACACATGTGAAATCATGAACATTATTCCACTCTAGATATAATGAAACCAAGGAACACTCTGACCAAGATGGGCTTACCATTCCCCTCCGCCTGACTGCATTTTAGGCTGGCTTCCTCCTGTCTGTAGGCTTCTAACTTCTCTTTGCTTTGATTCAAGCAGATATTCAGAAAACTTGAAATCACAAATTCGTTTCTTTGACCTTTTGAGATGTAAATCTTCTCTGACCCAGAGATGTCTTTCTCAAGGACCTGTTGTTAATCATCCCTTTGAATTATAATCACACAGAAAGATAGATTCTCTGTCTCCCAGGCTCTGTGAGAGGAGAGAAGCCTAACTTCCATAAGGGACAATTAGCAAACACAGATCTGACCTACCTGTATCGACCCAGTTGCTCTAATGCTCTCCAATATTTTTCCATTGACCAGTTCCGATTCTGGCATTTAAAAATCCTTCTGCTTTTGTCCCCTACAGAATTGAGTTCTATCTCTCTCCCCTATTGCAATAGTCTTGTTTCCTATTACAATAGTTTTGAATATCATCTTCCTTGCCATTTTAAACAAGTTTCCAGGGCAATTTTTATATTTCAAAGAATGTGAAATAATTTATCTTGGTTACATAGTTATTCTTTAGCTCGGCTGAAATTTTAACTTTTCTACCACATCAAAATTGTTTGAAATATTTATGTATGGGCATCACACTTTAAAATCATTAAGTAGATATATAGGAAAAAATCAGGTTCTCTTTTATTTGAAAACATACACGTAGTTCTGTTCAACAAGAATTAACAACTGAAAATGACTTCTGTAGCAGATCTCCAGCTCCTATTTGAGAAGTTATATGCACAGCTTGGGTAGTAGGAATGACAGGTAATCTGAGCCTCAACGTTTATCATACAAAGATTTTATAATTGTCAGTTAGTTCAATTAACCTAGTGGTTAGCAGCTATATAAAAAGTCTCTTTATACTCCATGCTTTAGGATCAGGACAGTTAATACTCAACTAACTATAGATGCACTTTTTTTTTTTTTTTTTTTTTTTTGCACAGATCAATTTAGTCAGCTATGTATCCTTGGACAGCTATTTTCACTATAGTAAAAAATCACAGTCATCATATATTATTCCTAGCTTTTTGGTAAAATTGAATAAGTCATATTTTAAAGCACACTGATACTACATTGCTCTACAAAAGGAAGTGACCACAATTACTTAATCAATGGAAATTCATGGGATTTTGAAATCGCTTCTACATAATTCAGGTAAAAACTAAAGTCAGAGTTCTGAGAGTGTATTGATACTTAGTGCCAAAAAAGTTGGATGGGGGGACAGGTAGTCAGTAGGACCACATTGACGGTACATGTTGCAAGAGTACATGTCAAATCTATTAAGTGTAGAGTATACATGTCTTAACACAAAAATCAAGTAAGTGAGGTGAAGGCTATGTTAATCAGTTTGATGTAAGCATTCCAAATTGTATATAAAATCAGCACATTATACCCCATAAGTGCAATAATGTATACAGTTAGGATTTAACAAAAAATCTAAACATATAAAAAGTAAGTATATTTTCAAAAAAAGTAATACATTTAACTTTTTAAACAGCAACAAAACTCCCCTATATCCTCAAATGTACTTTCACCACCATGGCCCAAAATAAAATATTCCAACTATCATTTATTTTTTGTCTGATATTCCACGAAGATTATTTGTCTCAGAGTTTTGTGTAACAGATATTTAAGAGATAGAGAATCAAAAACTTTGAGCAGTTACATTTTAACATGGGCTTAGAGAATTCAATATAAGCAGTACTTTCATGAAGAAAACAAGAAGGACGCAAAGTCTCCATCTTTCTTTATGGCTGCATAGTATTCCATGGTGTACATATACCACAGTTTGTTGATCCATTCATGGATCAATGGGCACTTGGGCTTCTTCCATGACCTGGCAATTATGAATTGGGCTGCAATAAACATTCTGATACAAATATCTTTGTT
>NW_003852396.1:65775437-65839978 GCF_000181295.1 Otolemur garnettii | reverse complement strand
AAAAAAAAAAAGGGTAAAAAAAAAAGAAAACAAAGACTTCAGGGTGTGCAAATTTTGTAAATTTATAATAGCGTTAGAATGTACATTAGGGCTCATTCTGAGCCAAGTTACAGAAAATTAGTTTCATTAGCTAAAATTGGAAAGGGCACATGAAACAAACTTTAGAAAATGATGGGGTGGAACTGGTTTCATAATGACTGTATGCAGGAATGCCAATGTCTCAAGCCTCTTGTTTTCACATTACATCTGGGCTCATTCTGGTTTTTTTTTTTTTTCTTTTATTATCTTTCGTCTCTACTTCTCTCTGTTATGACTTCATTCTCCTAGACTAGTTGGACCCACAATCCAAGATCATGCTGTTTCTGGCTTTTATACAATATAGGCCCATGAATAGAAAAAGCATACTTTTCTGTCAGTTTCTAATACAAAAAATTCTGGGGAACGACTCTGATTGATTTAACTTGGGTCATGTGTCCTGCCACTAGAAAATTAATGGGAGCAGAGGGATGTGTTGTTTTGAGGAGTACCTCCAATATGCGGGGGGGTGGGGGAGGAGGGTAGCACTGGGGAGTGTTCTGCCATAGCAGAATAGGAAGGAAGAATTTAACAGATAAAACCACTGCTATCTATTTCAGATCTCTAACAATGGATTTTTTAATTTCAAAATAATCATACATCAGTAAATCAAAACTGAGTCCATAAATCTGATTTTTCCATGTATATGGTAATATTCTCAGACTAGAGTTATTCCATTTATTTATACTTACCGCAGGTCTGTCTTCAAAATAATAGTTCCTTTGGAAGAGTAGTAACTGAATAAGTGTCATGAAAATAAATCGTTCAGACAAAATATACATGCTACTTTCAGACCTGCAATTTTGCTTCGTATTAATGTCATTCAAGACAGACATCTATAGAAGTAGACATATATGAGTATGTATTTATTTCCAGTTAGAAATGGGTAACTTTTCTTTTAGAAAATGAAATCTCTAAAATACAGGAACACTTTTGAATAGCCATTGATGTCCTTTATCTTTATGATAAAATTTTTATAAGTGCCACATACGTTTTCAGCATGTTTGATAAACGACGTGATGAACACTGCACCCCTGACTTGACCAGAAGCTTCTTAAAAATCAAGGCCAATGTCTTATCCATCTTTGTTTTCTAATCCTTGTCAGAGTACTTTGTATGTTTCAGGCTCTTTATCTATGTTTGTGGAAATGAATTTGTATCTGGGGACTCATATATTGTTTTGGGATAAATAAATACATAATCCCTCAACTCTGAGAAATTTCTGAGAATCCAATGATCAGAAAACTTCATTTTCTAAAAATAATAGGTGCTGAATTGCTGTATTTCTTACACAACTTAAGATGTATTCTTGTATTTTGTTTCTTTTTTTTCCCTGTTTCCTCTCATTCTTGCCCTCATTTTTTTTTAAACACATTCTATATTCTGCTGTTTCTTGACACCAGTGGCTATTGTTGGAAACCCATGCCCTGCCAACAACTTCTCAGTTATTTTGGGAAGCCAATATATGTATCTCATGTATCCTCAAAAAAGAAATTCAGGCAGCCACCCCCATTTTCTTCCTCTTCCATCTCCTTCTTTGCTTACAGCCCCTCCTGTGAAGTTCACTGCTGTTACCTTGATTTGAGTGGATAAATTGCTTCCACAGCCAGATATCATTGGGAATGGATTCTTCCCGGGCACCTCTGCAGCTTCTGCTCATTATCGCAATAACCACTTGCCGTGGCTGATCTGCCTTGCTTGTTCCGGAGTCTTCAAAGTCCCAGAGTAGCACTATGTCATGTGGAGTCTATTTTGCTAAAGGCATTCTGTCTTCCAAGCAGGTGTAAAGGATACCTCTCCCTTGCCTGGAATAGTACTCTGTTATCTGGCAATAATACTGCCGTGTTCCCAGTTGTTTGCGGTTGTTCTTACGGAGGCATTATTTCAGATTTGACTTGAGACTCACGTAGTCCAAGCTAATTTAGATGATTCAATGTGAATTCAAAGTTTAAAAATCAGGAAAGAATCACAGGGATAAGGACAAAACTATACTAAGACTTGTTAAGGGCTCTGGACTTTCTGCTACACCAATCTGAATATTTCTTTAGGGAAGGAGAAATGATCAAAGCTGTGCTAATTGGTCGCTTTGCTGTCTACATGTGGCTAATCCTCATAATAGTGACCAGCTTCTCTTCTACTGTACTCTCTCCTGACGATCTCCCTTCCTCCCACATTGTTGCCTTCCAGGGTTTCTGTATCTTGAAATGTTGGGTAGGGGATGTCATGGCTTGAATTTTGTGCTTTCAAAATTTATACAATGAAAGCTTCACTCCCTCAGTACCTCAGAATGTGATGGTGTTTAGGTATAGGGTCCAAAATTATATTAAGTGATAATGAGGTCATTAGGATGAGTCCTAACTCAATATGATTGGTGTCCTTATAGTCCTGAGGAAATTAGGACTATAGACATTAGACATGTTGAGAAGAAAGACCACATAAAGAGCTGGAGAGAATGGCATCGCCAAGCCAACGAGAAAGGGTACAGAAGAAATTGGCCAGAAGGCCTTGATCTTGGACTTGTAGCTTTGTTCCTGTGGTTAAATCACTCACTCTATAGGACTTTGTGGTGGCATATCTAGAAAACGTATATAGGGACCCTCCTTTTTCTCTAATTAGTCTCTCCTTAGGGGAATCTATCTAATCCTGTGGCTTTACTAACATTTCTGGAATGAAAGAAAGAAAACATATTTTGTGTGCATTCTCTAGAGAGTTAAGTACATTTTTAGAATCTCATAAACATGACAATATTACTTTGTTTAGAATTATTTTTTGTTGTTGTTGTTTGAGATGGGGTCTTGCCATGTTGCCCAGGCTGATATCAAAGTCCTAGGCTCAGGCCAACCTTTGGCCTCAGCTTTTTGCATAGCTGACTACAGATGCTTACAACTATGCCTGTTTTTTTTACTGGCTATTTTATGCATGGGAGTGATAGTGGTTCTCCAAGTGTAGTCCCATAGCCAGAAGCATCAGCATCATAGGTAAACTCATTAAAAATATAAAATCTACAAACCTGCCTTACACTTGCTGAATCAAACATTCTAGAGGTGAGGTGAGGCCCAATAGCCTTTGTTTTGTTTTATTTTATTTTATTTTTAATGTTTGGGATTCGTTGAAGGTGCAAAAAATCAGGTTATACTGATTGGACTTGTTACCTAACATCCCTCGTATAAATGTGTCTTACCCCAAGAGGTGTGCTATACACTGTGACCCTCCCCATCTTCCTCCTCCCCTCTCCCCATTCCTCATTCCCTTATCCCCTCCTTGTATTAGCTCATCTACTGCATTCATATTAGAATTGAGTACATTGGATTTTTCTTTCTCCATTCTTGTGATGTTTTACTAAGAAGAATGTATTCCAGCTCCATCCAGGTCAATACAAAAGACGTGAAGTCTCCATCTTTTTAGTGGCTGAATAGTATTTCACATTATACATATACCACAGCTTGTTAATCCATTCCTGAGTTGGTGGACATTTAGGTTGTTTCTACATTTTGGCAATTGTAAACTGAGCTGCAATAAACAGTTTAATGCAAATGTCCTTATGACAAAACGATTTATTTTCCTCTGGGTAGTAATGGGATTGCAGGATCAAATGGGAGGTCTAATTTGAGTTCTTTGAGGATTCTCCATACTTCCTTCCAAAAAGGTTGTAATAGTTTGAAGTCTTTGTTTTAACAAACTTTATAGGCACTTCTGAAGCACATTCAAGTTTGAGAATCACAGATTATTGTCGGGTAGACCCAGACAGTTTCACTGGGGTTTGCAAGTGTTGGGTAGAAGCAGCAGGTTTTTCCTTAGCTACCCATTGCACTCACTCTTCTTGTCTATGATATATCCTCGTATTGAAGATATAAAAGAGTATTCTAGTAATGTCATTAATTTCTTCCAAATCACTAAAGTCTATTTTCTGACTCTCCTTTCTTTGCTCTGTGCTTTAATGCCTTTTGGAGTTAGTTCAGGAAGACCCAGCACTTGATACAATTGCCATTTCTGTTGTTCCTTATTTAGTTTGAGGATTGTCTGTCTAACAGACACGCAAATCTTAGGCCTTCTTTTCTCCGTCTATCCCTGCATTACTAAGTACATGTTTCACAATGCTTGTTTTTTTATAAATATAAAGAAATTTTCAAAAACTGGCTTTTGTCTTGTGTCTGACGTGCTACTACAGTGTAATTCAACTTTCTAGTTCCACTGATTTGATGTAGGCAAAAATAGGCACTGTGTATGTTAAGTCACTGAGTGGATAATATTGGTCTGATGCTATTAAATAGATAAAAAAAATCTTGAAAAAGTTAGAAACAATAATTGATCATTGGCTATATCAGTGCCTTTTAATTTGTCCCAAATCCTGCCATTAATTTTTTTAAAGAATTTAGAGTATTTTGTAAAACAGTGGAGGTCGACTAATCTTTAGGGGAGCCCTGAAGTAAGCAACTGGATACACAGCACACATGCACTGTATGTATTTGTATGTGTGTACACTCAAATAGTATGTAGATTAAGTGGCTTATATGAGTAAATATGCACATGTGCCTATTTATAAACCCAGAGTTGTCCTAAGTACAATTAACCAAACAACCCCTTTTAGATTTATATTAAATTTGCATTTTGATTTGAGAACAAAGTATGTCTTGATTTGTTTCTTTATCGGTCTGTAAGCAGAGCACTGTCTCTTGCACGTGGGGTTACAAACGGCAAAGCAGGCTGTTTGGATCAATGATGACTTTAATTAATAAACAGAAGGTCATGTGAGTGCCCAGGAGCTGCTCATGGCAGATGCTTTGGCTAATCATTATTGGATTCAATCACTATTAATCACTAAAGTTTCACTGGGGTTTGCAAGTGTTGAGAGGAAACAGCAGGTTTTTCTACACAGCCCGTTGCAGTCATTCTTCTTGCCCATTAACTCTTATGAGGTCATGATGCTAATGCCTTCCCGTGAGGACCGTGTATCTTTCCACGCACTGTGTGCTTCTGGAGTTTTCAGAGTCTGGTTTGGATCACAGCCACACTGGAATATCACACTCTTCACTAACAGAAACATTTCCATTCAGTATGACGGAAAATACATGACAATCCCAGGAGCAGAGAAACAAGAATCCAGTTCAATTTGATCGTGACCATCAAAAAGCTTTATTAGTAGAAGATCATTTAGATGTGGCCCAAGACCAAGCTGTCTACTTGTCTCCTCAATAAAGCATATTCAAAATATTATCATAACTTTTGAATTTGGATTAAGTCTTAAAGATTTTCTCCCTGGTGCTTGTATATAGTTGACAAAAGTGCCATATGAAATTATGGTTAGAATGTTTATATTCCTTAAGATAATTAATGTATAATGTATGTACAATACATAAGAAGGAATCTGTAATCAGAGATGAGAGAATTGAGGCCATTTTCCTGTTGGCCCAGATCCAGACATCGGGCTTTATTGAGGAGAAGCAACATTTGAATCTCAATTTGTCTGAACTGGATTTTGATTTTGATTAATTTTGCCAAGCAGTTGTGCAGTCACTGTACCTACCTCATTTTTCCTCTGTAAGCACAACCTCACCGAACTCATATTCAATAAATTATCCCTTGGCTGCCAAATTCCAAATCAACATTTTCCTTCTCTTCATTGTTTGTGAAGAGAACGGCTGTGCAGGTCAATTCAGGTGAGCAGATAATTTATCATCTTCACTAAGTTGTAAGTTCATCCTGAGGGTAAAGAGGATACAAAAATAAACACAAAGGGAAACCAAAATATTTTGCTTTTTAGAATATTAAAAATAATAGAAAAGATGAAACCTAAGAAGTATCGGTAAAATACAGTAAAATGATAAGGTGAGTCACATGCACATTAGTATTAAAGTGTGAAGAGTTCCCTTTACGTACAGAGCAGAAGGTTAGTCACTAGTAGGCCACTCAAGGCCATTGTAATATGCAACCCAGCACGAGGCTTGGGCCGACTTTTTCTTTCTGCTTCACATCACTTAGAAGGCCTGTATCTCTACTGCTAGTAATCAGAAAATATGTTCTTGACGATCAGCTAGAATAAACATACTGATGGAATTTTAAGAGAAAACTGTCAAAGATCACTTTAATGGCACCATTAATCAAAACTAACAAGAAAATAACAAGAGCAGGAGGAAAGAGATACTCGCCCAATGAATTGGGGAACAGAAAGAGTAACAAAATTAATTAGTTAATATGTTGACAGTGAGGTATTACATTGTCATCCATCTGAAGATATTCAGGCATAAATCGAAAATGTGTATCTGGAACTACGGGAGAAATTATTGGGCCTGAAGAACAATATTTAAAAGGCATTGCGTTGTTACTTCAATGGAAGCATTTCACATTGTGTATCGAAGCAGTACCTTGAACCCCATAAATGCATCAATGTACAAAATTATGATTTAATAAAAAAATGCAAACAATGTGATCTAATTGTATAAGTCTTCATATTAATCCAAAATGAACATATAAAAATTTTAAAAAGAAAAAAAATAAAAAACATTGCCTTAGTATTTCCATTGGAAATCAAAGGTGATTATTTACTGGAGTTAGTTGAGGAGAAGCCTAAGACGGCAGGCTCAGAGTTAAGGAGTTCCTACAATTAACTGACAATTGGGAGAATAGAAATTTGTAAAGAACACAAAGAAGCACTTATCTGGAAACCTCGAGAAAGAAGCACAGAGATACCAGGGAGAGTTTAAAGAATCCAGGGCTTTTTCCTGCTATCAACTGCTGAAAAAATCGTCAAAAATTGAACGATGATAAAAGGGCCTTGAATGGACCACAAAATTGCTGAGTGCTCTTAGCCAAGAGTTTCGGTAAAAAGTGCAGGCAAAAAAGTTCCAAGATGTTGAGTGGAAGGTAAAGGAAGATAAAATTTTGTTTTAAGAAATTCAACATAACACTGGAGAGGAGGCTGAAGATGGAGAGGCCAACGAGACCAAAGTAGAACGTGCCTTCTCCGTGGAGAGAACCAGAACGGCGAGAAAACGCTCACATTTGGAAAAAATCATCAAGGAGACAATACTAGGACTTACCCGAGAAGTGCCTGGGACCACCAAAAGTGTGTAAGGCGGGATTTAGGGCGTCCTGCCTAACCAAGGACTGGTAATAGCTGAGAGGAGCTCCTGGACACGGGGAATAGAAAGAGACAAGCCCGAGGGCTTTGCTTGCTGAGACAGCTTTTTATGATCTTGGCTCCAAGAGATCTCCCAACCCATGCAAGGATTGGGCCCAGTATGGGAAGCTGCTTGGAGACTGCACAGAGATACTGTTCCAGAAAGAGAACTCGAGAGGAATCTTAGAGGCATCTGAGCCGAGAGCAGCTTGAGCTGAGCACCCATTCTGAGAACCCAGACACCAGGGAACAGGGGGACTTCTGCAGCCACTGTGCATCTCTGCGGAGGGGCAGAGGAGCCCAGATGCTTCCACACATCCCTGGGAAGGTCCCCACCCACGACCATGCTGTGAGCTACAGCTGAGATTTGAGCGGATGGCATTTTCCATGCACAGTTTCGGGCCCACACCGCCTATCTGGGTGGGGTCCCCGCCTTACTGGTCCCTGGTCTGGGCTGCCATTATGAGAGTTGGACACTGGGTGGTGGTCTGCTCTCATGCTGAGTTTGGGCCTGATACGGCTGCACCCTTCTGCTGAGGGACCGTGAAATCAGGCTTTCCAGCATGCATCTGGGACAATGCCCACCATCCTGCAGCCAGCTGCTGTGGGACTGAGTCTTGAGCAAACAGCACACCTTCCAGTTTCCAGCCAACACAGCACCGTTTGGGTAAGGTGACCAGATGTCCCGCTTTTGGCGGGACAGTCCTGATTTTTAATAATTTATCCTGCATCCGGCGGCGTTTAAAAAAAGTCCCAATTTTTGGAAAGAATGCACTACAAGCTAGGGAACAGCGGGACAACGGGAAGGGAATATACGGTTTTTTTCGGCTGCTGAAAAGGTTAATGTAACTCCATTTGGGAATGAAACGGTTAATGCAACTTCATTTGGAAATGAAAAGCTAATGTAAACTCCCTACTCCTCACCTGGGCAAGGTCACCCAGGTGGACCTGCGCCCTACTTCTTTGAGCCACAGGCTCTGCTCTATACATAATTCTTTTTAAAAATGTAAATTGTACTTATGTTGAAATTTAAAAATATATACATTACAATACTATTTTTGCGTTCTATGAAAATTTTTGTTGCTCCATATAGACCAAATTTTTAATTAAGAACATTCCCCCACCTCCCCTGGCCACCCCTACCCACCATCAACGGTATCCTACTTCACCAATGTTAAAATCTAGTCACCTTACCTTTGGGGAGTTTTCAGGGAGGCAGTGCACTGCCCTCTGGCTGATTTCAGGGTAGTGCAGCCACAGTACTGCCCACCGGAGGAGGACCAGGGGAGCCCCACCTCCCCTACAGGTCCTAGGACCATGTCCACTACCTTGCTGCAGCCTGCTGTGGGTCTGAGTTGTTAGCAGGTGGCACTACCCCCAGCATCTTGTGTACACTGTTGTTTTCACAAAAGCTATCCTCTGTCTGGTGACAGGCCTAAGGTGCTGGTTTGGGAGTTTAAAGTTGGGTAGTGCCCTGCCCTTGGGCTGAGTCCAGGCTGACTTGGCTGCAGCTGCTGTTACGCTGGGAAGGGACAGGGAATCCCAAGCTCTTCTAGGCACACCTAGGATAATTCCCACTACCCTCCTGTGGGCTCCAGTGAGTCTGAGATGTGAGTGGACAGCACTCACTGCAGTTTCTTGCTCATACTACTCACCCGAGAGAGGCCCTGCTCTCTTTAATTGCAAGCTCACGCCCGGTGTTGTTTGGAGGGTTTAACATTGAGCTGTCCTCTCCTTTGGATGAACTGTACACCTTACAGTTTCCTTCCAACACAGCCTGCTGAGAATGACCCTTCCCTCTCTGGTCAAGGTGACAGGACTGCAGCCACCACCTGACCAGGAAGGAACAGGGGAGACAAAGCTCTCTTAAGCACATTTAAGATGATGTCCATCACCCTGTTACAGGCAACTGTGGGGCTGGGGACTAGCATGCCCTGCCCATTGCAGCTACCAGTAACACTAATGTGGACTGGTTGGGTCCCACATCACACCAGCTGCTCGGGGCCTGAGGATCTGGCCTCTGCCCCAACTACCAGCCTCTGTGTGAACCTCCTGAAGGCCTGAGAACTGCCCCTACCCGAGACACACTAGCACGCTCCCAGTGAAAACCTCTCTGGGGCCTAACTCAGCCTTCTCTGGGACCCAGAGGTCCCAGAGGCAAACTCAGCCTTCTCTGGGACCCAGAAACTGACTCAGCAGCCAGGCTAGTCCCTAGCAAAACTTCACCCCAGCCATAACTAATAACTGTTCCCTAAGCCACAAAGAAAATTACAGATACCACTGAACCTGGATGCTACTAATTCATACAAAGGTCACATACTCCAGGTACCTAAAATCAGAGCCAAAGTGTCACACTCGGCCAAATATATATATATATATCACAATTACAAAAGATTGGAAGAAGCAAGGACTACATCACAGGTGCAGGTATCAGTGGAAGGACACAGAAAACATGAAAGAGAGAGGACATAGGACACCATCAAAGGACCACAACCATTATCCTAATCATTAGGTCCTAATCAAAAAGAATTGCATATCAACTTTCAAATGTGTGAGTTGTCACTGTAAGTTTTAACACTACATGTTTTAAATAATGATCTCACTACTTTTACTCATTATATGTTTAGATACCCCAGAACACATGGAATATGGGAAGTCACAAGTTAAGAGAAGGCACCCCTTTTGCTATGAAGGATAAATTTAAAAATGAATACTTCATCTACTTATATCTGTGGAGACATGTTATCTATTATCCTCTTACACCTAATATCACTGAAAATACATAAAGCCTTCACATTTTTCACATTTTTTTCATGTAAAACTTAAATATTGGGCGACACTTGTGGCTTAGTGAGTAGGGCACCAGCTCCATATACTGAGGGTGGCGGGTTCAAACCCAGCCCCGGCCAAACTGCAACAACAAAAAGAAAGTAGCTGGGCATTGTGGTGGGCACCCGTAGTCCCAGCTACTTGGGAGGCTGAGGCAAGAGAATCACCTAAGCCCAAGAGCTGGAGGTTACTGTGAGCTGTGATGCTATAGAGGGTGACAAAGTGAGACTCTGTCTCTAAAAAAAATCTTAAATATTTCTCATTGTTTTCTAAGCTACTCCCAACAAGGGACGTGAAGCCCAGTGCAGTACTCTGCTCTTGAACATAAATCCATGGCTCAAATATGATGCCCTATAATTCCAAGTAAAACGTAGAAAGATATTTAATCATATAATTCATTTATTTTCTGAGAGTCATTTCTCACCTACTTTCCTTTCTCCTGACAATACACTTTTATTACTTTTTTAGCCTTAAGTGAGAGTTGTAAGCAGTACGATGGTGAGATATCATTAGATGATCCATTTCCAGTGCAGTCACCATATGGGGTTTGTCATCCAAACGTGAGTTGCAAATGATGGGGAGGAAAAAATAAGTTACTCTTTTCATCTAACCTACAGAGAGCCAGATAAAATATATCTTTCTTTTACTACTTTAGTTTGTCTTGGATGCCTCTAATACACAATGATCTTGAGCAAAACGTGTAGTTGTGGCAAGATAGCTAATGATGGGAAGATATAAAAAATAGCAATGAGATTACCTTCTCTTTCAGTTATCACTGCGTTCACAAGGGCTAGAGATTTATTATAAGCAAGGTGGAAAAACCAAATTGTTCACTGAGCTGAACTGAAGCAAGCTCTTTAAATTACTTTAATCTCTTCTCCACATGGGGACCATGGGATGGAAGAAACTTTTTCATTATATTCCACCAATGATCCCCAAAGATTAAAAAGCAAAAAAAGAAGCACTTTCACCTGTTTCTTACCTACGGCTTTTACTTGCATTCCATCTTTAAAAATATGCTAATCAGCATTGTTAGTGTCCCTGCCATTATTTGCAATTTAAGAGGAGAAAATGAAGAGAAAGGAATAGAAGTCAACAGATACTGGATGATAAAAATACATGTTCATGTATTATCTTTGTTTAGGATTTCTGAACCTTAGCACACTATTCATATTTAAACTACACAATTCTTTGTTGTGGGGAGCTCTCCTGTTTATTATAGGACTTTTTGTATCATCTTGGCCCTCCACCCACCAGATGTCAGTAGCAACCTCCTCTACCCATTCTGACCATCAAAAACATATCCAGATTCCACTAAATACCCTAAAATTCCCCACAGTTGAGAAGCACTGGTTTACATTGGAACTTGATAATTTTCCTAAATATTTCTCTATGCTTTCTCTCAATCCTTTTTGTTTTGTTTTGTTTTATGAAGTCAATATATAATCACTCACACTTTCATATGAAAGATATAACACAATTATAGCCCAGGAAGAAGGAGAGAAGAGGAGGGTGAGGGGAGGGGTGGAGGGTGGACGGGTGGCAGGAGGGTAATCAGTGGGACCTCACCTACTGTGCATATGGCAAGAGTACATGTCAAATATATTAAAAGTAGAGTATAAATGCCTAAACACAACAAGTAAATGAGTGAGGTGAATGCTATGTTAACCAGTTTGATACAAATATTCCAAATGGTACATGAAATCAGCACATGGTACCCTATAAATGCAGGAATGTACACAGTTATGATCTAATAAAAAAAATCAATCTTTTTTTCCTTTCCCTTCCTCCCTCCCTCTCTCCCTCCCTTCCTCCCCTTCTTCCCTCCATCCCTTCCTTCCTTCCTTCAGTCCTCCCTCCTTCCCTTCCTTCCTTTTTTTTTTAGATTAAAATTTTAATAAGGATTCCAGAACAAAATAACAGGTAAATTACAGAGCCTCCAGCAAAACAGAGTCATAATAACTAAGTACAGTGTTAAGTCTATAGCATTCCTTTTCTGATTTCAAAAATAAACCATTAGCTTACGGTGTCATCTTAAACATACCGGTAAGTGTTTTTTTTGTTTGTTTGTTTTTTGTCTAATACTAAAGATTAGTCATGCCTCAAACTAAAGTCAAAGGTACCATTTTTCTGAAGTCGTTTTGGAGGGCCTCTTAATGAAAAATATCCTCATGGTGCAACCCGTAATGTTCCACCCTAGGGAACAGCATGGGAAATTCATAATAATAAAAAAAAGAGTTGTTAGTTGTTAGCACAGGGTTCCAGAAGGTTTTGTTGGATGAAAGAATCATGTACCATACGTGTATATCCTTAGTCTTAGCCTTGGGAAAGAATGAATTGTTATTGACTAAACTGTAAAAGAAGAATTCTGTCAGTACCTGAGTTTACTACACAAATAAATCCCTGTTTATCCAGGGACAATGTACCAATGTACAATGTGTTGAAATGCTTTCTTCTTAAAAATATGTACTATGATTATTCGAGTGGTAGCATTCATTGTCTTTTACCAGATTACAGATTTAAAAATCAGCATGTGACCTACTCATGTACTTTTCTAAACATTTTAAAGTTATTTATATATTCAGATCAGGGACAAACTCAATGTCATTAATTGAAATTCATCAATACATTTCATAAGCCTCTTCTAATCTATAAGGTCCCCCTTGCCTCTCTCTCTCTTTCTCTCCTTTTTTCTTCTTGAATATGTGCTGTCAAGTTTCCCGTGGTCGGGATTTTACTCGTTATAATATACTCTGTTCATTTTTAGATTTATCATAAATTGAGTATTAGAAGCAGAAGTTTGATCAGGGTAAAGCTGAATTATCCAGCCAGATTTTTTATAGGTGGTTTCTTTCTTCCCATTATAATATCACATGAAACCTATGGAATAGGCGATGCAGTTTACAAATGGGGAAACTAAATGTTAGGATAGGTCAATGAGATTCTCAAAGTAACAACACTAATAATGTGCAATTAAGGTGGCTATCCTATCTTATATCTTCAACATAGTGTTTTTTTTTTCCTTTGACCAATGTTTTTCAAATTCTAATGTGACTTAGAACCAACATAAAATACTGGGACCTATCCCCAGAGTGTATAATTAGATTAGAACCCAACAATCTGCATTTCTAATAAGTTCCCAGGTTATGCAGGTGCAGCTGTTCCAGAGGCAACATCTGAAACTCCCTGGGTTTCACTCTGTATAAGTTTCATAGTTTACAATGTGTTTAACCACTTCAGAGCAGCACCACCTTTCCCCCTGACCACGAACCATTTGTAGAGTTTCATTTTCCTCTAAGTATCTGTTGAGGACAGTGACCATAGGTGATGGATTTGTGACAATAAGTGGTGAGGATGACTCTGTAAGGTATTCCTTGGAAATGTGGAACTTAAGAACAAGTTCCAATGGAATAACTCCCTTGAGATTTTTTTTTTTTCACAAAAAATAAAATGTTGAATCAAGTCATGACTGATTCTGTAGCAAAGTCATGACATAACTTTGGGAAAGTTACTTCAGTTGTCTCTTTGGTTTGAATTATCTTATCTCTAACATAAGGGCTTTTAGAAAATGGACAACAGGGTGGTCAGCGGTCTATGTTCCACACTAATGTAAAATTTTTGATGCATTTAAATTAAGAAGAAAAGGTCAATGACATTCTTGTAATTCTTTTTGTAGATACCTGGGTAGCCACGCATTTATGCAGTATACTTTCTTTTAGAGATGGGGTCTAACTTGCTTGTCTAGGCTAGAGTACCGTGGTCTCAACCTAGCTCACAGCAACCTCAAACTTCTGGGCTCCAGTGATCCTTTCACCTAAGCCTCCAGAGTAGCTGGAACAAAAGGGGCTTGCATGCTAATTTTTCTGTTTAGCAGGGACAGGCTCTGGCTCTTACTCAGATGGTCTTGAACTCCTGAACTCAAGGGATCCTCCTGCCTCAGCCTCCCAGAGTGCTACACTGCAGGAGTGAGCCATTGCACCTGAACTACACAATATACCCTGGACTGTAAATTTCAGGCGCTACCAGTAGCAGCATCTCAAGCCCTTGTTTTTCCTCATCATGCACTTGAGAAATTTAATTTCTCATTTCTTCATTTAAGCATAATCTATTATTGTTATTTCCCCCACTCACTTCTTCACTAGTAGATGTCTTTAAATCCTCTTCTGAAGTTTTTGATACCCTCTTTCAGAACTCGTAATCCTTTTTATATTAATGCATCAACAAGAAGAAGTCTAAAATTTAATTAGGTAGTAATATGATAAAGATCAGAAGATTTTTCTTTCTCTCCTCAGTTGACGTAAATGACTATGTAGTTTAGCTGAAGAAAATAGCTTTATCCTTTGGCAACAAAAACACTATTCCCTCTGCGATCATCAGCTGGAGAGCATTTTTGTCACCTCTGTATAACATCAGAAACAGTTTTATTGGTCATGTAAATCCCCTTCAGCTTTTGTGAGTAACTTCTCTGCAGTAAGAATAAATCAAATTATTTAGATGAGGAAGGAATGAAGTAATGGCAACAAAAGGAACAGATTCTCCTGGTTTTGTGTTTGCTTTCTCTGTATTTTTCTTTTCCAGCAAAGACTGTATCTCAATGAGGGGGTCTCTGAACAATGAGATGAAAGAAACGATATGAAAATCATTGCTATAATTTTTCCTGAAGATCAATGCAAATTGTTAGCAAGTTGTCTAAATCGTCTTAAATCTCTCCGACGCTGGGACAGTTACCATTAGCCATAACACATCTTAGTTTCAGAATAACATTACCCAGGAAAATGGCAGATTATACAATTGAGAAAATAGGAAATGATGATGAAATTTTATTTTTTATAGCCATGGGAGCTATGCTCAGGTAAAAGCATCTATTAATATTGAAATACAAATAATATACTATAAGCCCTTTTGAGAACAGTGGAGATGCAGTACCAACTACTAGGAGAATGACCCTAGATTGGGTACACTGGCTTTGCTGCTCATGGGTTCCATAACCTAGAACACATTATTTGACTGCTTAGCCTTTTAATTTTCTCATCTTAGCTTTTTAGTTTTCTGTAAAGTGTGAATAAGAGGAGCGACTTTCTTACAGCAACTGTGTCACATGTGAGGAAGCTTTACGCACTTGCATAACTCAAAATATATTTGCAACCAATATATATTATTGGTGCTGAAGCAGCGATCTTTGTCAAATTTGTCTTATCCTGAGTCCTCTGAATAGGATTTATAATTTGTTAATGGTAAAAGATAAACTAATTTGGATTCAAAGACAGGTTCCATATAGATTTTTCTGCTTAGATTTGATAGATTTCAACAGATTTTCCTTCAGTGCTGGGTATATACATATCACAAAATGATAAAGTTTCAAAATAAAAAGAAAAGAAAAGAAAACAATGAAAACTAAGACTATGATGTCAAAATTATTAAATATATTTAGGTTTAAAGAAATATTCTTATCTGTAAAGTTGTAATCATAAAACATATTTTATCAACTTTTGTAGTCATACTGTGAACAGTAATCTAAGGCTGTAGTAACACATTCAAAATCAAACTTCCAGTGACTAAATAATAAATACCAATGTGCATAGCCACATAATGAAAAGAACAGAACCAAAGACTTACAGTATAAAAAGATAGGTTTAAACAAGCACAGAAATCATCTCTGGGAGGAAAAAACAACAATAACAAAATCAAACATCAAAGAGGATTTCTAATCTTGTGACACATGGTATCTGTATACTGCCTCGGTCTTAGCTAAAACATTACACGAGCATTGTTTTCAAATAACAGACTCGTCGCCATAAACAGGGATGTTTTCCACGAAATATTTTGATGACAGGCCCAATTGATAACTCAAAAAGGGTACTGGAAAGAAAAAATTGGGTAAAAAGAATGGGTGTGCCGGTTGTGGGGGTGGGTAAGATGGCCGACTAGAGACATTGGTGACCAGATTGTCCCAAATAGTGGCAGTTTAGGTGAGAAAGCATCACCGAGGTGGAATACTGCAGAAAGGAGCCAGAACCTACTCCTACCAGAGAGCACATGGGAGTCAGTGGCTGAGCACAACAGGAAGGAGAGAAATTTCAGCAGTGACGGCCCCTGAGGGATTCAGAGCCCAGCAGAAGGGACAGATGAGAGTGTCCACTGTTCCTCCCTCACACCTGTGGCAGGCTGCCAACTCCTGATCTGGTGGAAAGCCCTTCTGCCCTGACAACTTCAGGTGATGCTGTCATGGGTGAACCGAGAGCTTCTTGGAAACAGAGCACCAGGCTGCAGGCCCGTGCAGGGTTTGCTCACCTCCCAGCATGATGCCAGGCACCTCTGTCCAGCCAGGGAATTCACAGCCTCTCAGTCTCTCTCTCAACAGATTTCACACGATCATTCTCCAGCAGCTGCTTGGACTGTGATAACTGCAAAGAAATGGGAGGCACAGGAGAGCAGCAATATTGCTGGAGTTCCCACCCATGGGGCACGCTGGTGCCACAGGACTGGGAAGTGCCAGAAATAATTTTGAGAACAGAGGCAGGGAGACTGCCCACTCTCCTGTACCAGACAGCCCTGGCTCATGATCCAAAGCTGTCTGTGATGAACCCAGTGGGTGCAATGATACTACTCTGGTGATAGGTTTATAAAAGCCCTGATTTCAGTGTGATACAATTCATCCATGCAACAAAAACCACTTGTAGGCTCTAAATCAATTGATAATTTTTTTTTTTTTTTTTTAAGATTGTGTCTGCAGTAACACTCAGGGACATAGGATCTTGATTGTAGTAACCCAAGTCAATTTCTATCAGGAGTATCAAACTGAAGTTCTTTCATTAGTCACTGATGTGGAGCTGAAGAATCAAGTGTCAAAAGTATATAAGAATAGAATTGAGGGAGAAAGAAAGGTTCTATCTAGAAATATTCAAATTTAGAAATCCTTTAACACATGGTTTGGCGACTGTAGCTGATTGAGTAGGGCGCTGGCCACATACACGGAGGCTGGCCAGTTTGAACCCCACCTTTGCCTGCTAAACAACAACCGTAACCAAAACATAGCCCAGCATGGTGGTGGGTACCCATACTCACAGCTACTCAGGAGACTGAGGCAAGAGAATCCCTTAAGCCCAAGAGTTTGAGGTTGCTATGAGCTGTGACACCATGGCACTCTACTAAGGGGGACATAGTGAGACTCTGTCTCAAAACGAACAAATAAAAAAACAAAACCTTGAACACCATTTAGGGCCAATCAAAATGTTTTCAATAGCAAAACTAAAAGAGCACAGGCACAAACATTAAAATCCCAGATGTCCTAGAATAGGGAAGAACATACAAATTAGACTTACAGGTTACCTGAGATTCTAATGGATTTCTTGTCTATTCTTCCTACTGAGGGCTTACAGAAAATGTAAATTACCTGGTTCTCATATACCAGAGAGGAAAAATATGCAAATTATGAAGGGGTTAAAACTAGCCAGAGGCAACCAAGGGAATGCCCAGGGAAGTAGAAATGTGTCAAATATTATGAAATCCTTTGCTCTCATTAAAAATATAAACTAAAAGAACAAAAGTGAAAAAATAACACTTACAGAAAAATTTTGAGCTTATACATTTCATTCTAGTTGATTCACTCTTTAAGTGCTCCCCAGTCACCTCGCAAAAGCCAGTTATGGAAACAAAACCACAACTGTCTATCTATAAATTTAGAATTTTCCATCCATTTTAGATTTAAGTTCATCATTGCAGATGCAAATACATTTATTTATCATTACCAAAAAATGAAACCTCATAATTGGATATCTTGCCACAAATTCTCATAGTACTTCAAAATCCAAACTGTAAGGCCCCTTCTATTTGTAAAAATGATAATAATAGCTATCGCTTACTGACCCTGGCTATATGACTAGCATTTTACATATAGTATTTCATTTTATTTTCCCTCCAAGTTTGTGACATAAACTCTCTTTTATAGATGACAAAACTGAGATCAAACATTTGGAATGGTTCAATTCAAATGACAAAGGTAACAGAGAACAATCACTATTCAAATGCAGGTCTGACTGCAAAACCTGCCTTATTTGGAGCTGCTGACTGGGTAGAGATAAGTCAGCAGCTCCTGAAATGGGAAGAGATGGAGAGAAAGGGTGCCCTACAAGCTGCTGCATGAAAGGGCAGCTGGCCCCAGAGCAGCTGACTTACTGTTGATGTATATACTGGATTTGCATATTATTTGAATAAAGTGTTTGGTTACTGGGCTACTTTGAAAACCACTTTTTAAAGTAAGTACATTTCAAAATAAAAATGAGCATTATTATTCTTATAATTTTTTTATACCTTTTTTATTGTTTGGGATTCATTGAGGGTACAAAGAACCAGGTTATACAGATTGCATTTGTTACCTAAAGTCCCTCTTATAATTGTGTCCTGCCACCAAGAGATGTGCTATACACTGTGAACCCCCAGCCCCTCACTCCTCCCCCTCCCTGCTCCCTCCTTCCTTTATTCCCACCTTGTATTAGGTCATCTGCTGGCTGCATATTAGAGCATATTAGAATTGAGTACACTGGGTTCTTGCTTCTCCATTCTTGTGATGCTTTACTAAGAAAAATGTGTTCCAACTCCATCCGGGTTAATACAAAAGATGTAAAGTCTCCATCTTTTTTAATGGCTGAATAGTATTTCATGGTATACATATACCACAGCTTGTTAATCCATTCCTGGGTTGGTGAGCATTTAGATTGCTTCCACATTTTGGTGATTATAAATTGAGCTGCAATAAACATTCTAGTGCAAATGTCCTTATGATAAAAAGATTTTTTTTTTCTTCTGGGTAGATGCCTAGTAATAGGATTGTAGAATCAAAGGAGAGGTCTAATTTGAGATCTTTGAGGATTCTCCATATTTCCTTCCAAAAAGACTGTATTAGTTTGCAGTCCCACCAGCAGTGTAAGTGTTCCCTTCTCTCCACATCCACTCCAGCATGGGCAGCTTTGAGACTTTGTGAAGTGGGCCATTCTCACTGGGGTTAGTTAGGTGATACAGGGAAGATGATCATTTTTTTTTTCAAATGTTTGTTAGCCATTCATCTGTCTTCATTAGAGAAAGTATTGTTTTATTTTTTTTTAACAGATTCACATTTCTTTTGTTTTAACAGATCCAATGGCTAATTTAGAAAAGCAACCTCAAAATGCCTTCCTATACAAACCTTTCCCTCAGCTTCTCCTGACTTCTCTTAGCTTTAGGGTAGGTTGTGATCAAATGCCTTCCTCCAAGGGCACATTATTCAAGGTCATTATTCTTGCAATTGACATTTTGATAGCTTCATTCTGGAGTCATTTTATCAAGAATTTAAATTCTTCTCATTTATTTCCTACTAAAATGCATAATTATTTATTTTAGAAGTGGGGCGTGGAAGGGAAGAAAAACCAGTTTTGTTGTTCCTAAGAAACAGTCAGGAATCTTGCCTGTTTCATTTTATATTACCTTTGCTTCATCCCACACTCAAGACTTTCAAAATGAAGAGATTTATGAATTATATTTATAGGAGAGAATGAAAATCTAAGAGGATATAGTAGAAATATTATAAACATACAACATTAGATTTACTTGGGCTTACAACCAATATGATAGTAATTACTTTGTATATGCACGCGTGTATGTGGATGTCTGCCATTTCCAACAATGTCTCCTGTTTAAATACACACACATACACATATTGTGTGAAGGAAAATTATCTTTTCTACCACTTTTGTCTCTGTACCAGGGAAATTAGTAAGTTCTCAACATTTATGTGTCAAATTAATAAATTTAAACTAAAATCAATTTTTGTATTAGAACATATGCGAAATTTAAATGGAGTAACTATGTCTACTGCAAAGAAACTTTGTCGAACTTTGCTGTGCTGCCCTCCTCCATGGAGTTATTTTCCAGGTAATTAATTAATTTTGGCATTGAATTTCTGTATATATTTATGAAGTAAGACACCGGACAACTTCAGAGTAGGGACAGAGAAGGACGCCCAATATGGGACTCATAAAGGAATGATTTTTATGAGGATAATATTACCTTTCATGGATTTTGTGCAAATTTATTGCATTCTCTTCATGGAAGAGCTTAATATAAGACTTGTAAAAGGTGCCCAAATGTAGGGCCATCACTCATTTCTGAAAAGAAGACTGAATGGATAAATATATGGTCGATGATTTGTTTTATAGGTATAGTAGCTTAACCACAACACTTTATAATATTTCAGCTCAAAGATATTTATAAAGAGGCATTAATATCACAGCACATACCTCCATGATGATGTTGAAATGCCTGTAATATATCCTTTTCGTTCTATTTTTATTTGGAAGTAAAACAATGATCAGATAACTTTTGTAGCCAAATCTACTTTATCTTGAAATAGAATTGAGTTTTAATACCATCGTTCTAAACTTAATTAAGAAGCTTATTTGTTTTCAAATTACTGTAATTGATAGTGACGACTTGTTCAACCCTAAGAAACAAGGAAACATCATTTTTCTCCCAGATAACTAAGTCATTAAGTCATTCAGTTTTAAAAAATATAATTGAAACACTGCCACTACCATACTTACAGAGCATGACGGATTCAATTGAATTTCTCAGTCAATCTAAGTTTTAGAAATGGTGAATTCTGTTAAAATCTTGTCTTTATATAGTACCTTACATTGAGCTCTGGAACGAACAACGATTAATACGTACCTGTTTTTATTGCATGTGTTACAAACAAGTAGATTATCAGTGTTACTTCTTTTAGAATCATTTAGAAATATGCTGATCCAGAGGCCATGTTTTACCTGACATAATCTGAGATGCTTTTGCAGGAGTGATATAAGTTTCTCTAATATGTTGAACACATTCTTCATTTTTAAAAAGTAGCTATAGAAGGACAAATTGATTTAACCGTATTTCCTTTCTGATGCTTTCATGTGTGAGGCCTCTCTTCAAAGCCAAGAGGTGATGCAAAAGAGGTTATATGAGATTTCTAATATACTTTGTGACTACTATTATGGAATGTTACATAAATGTAAGCAAGCACTTACTACCGAGGTGACTGGAAATAGAAAATCAACTACTGTTATTAAATAGTTGATGTGTGTGGTTATCCCGTTGTTTTTGATTTATTCACGTCTTTATTCTCTCTGTATACAGGTGGACAACGAAAGAACTCTTTTCCATTGAATGACTTATTAGCATGACATAAACACTATAATTATTTGAGGAAAACAGACAATTTTGTATAAAAAGTAGTTAACGTATTTATGATGTATGACAAAATATCTGAGGATTTTTCGAATGTCTTAGCGAGTGAGGACGATTTTCTTTAATTAACATCCAAAAACGTACTTTCCGGCTGTCGTTTTAAGTCTGCTACATTGAAAAGATGTTATAGTAAGAGACATAAAATCTAGTTTTCCCTCAAAGGTATGCAACTAATAAAACTTGAACTTGAATTTGGTTTCCTGATACTCTCTGATGCCTGCTATTCTAAGTTATGATTGATAAAGTGATGTAGAAATGCCTGTAGGTAAGCAACACGTTTATTTTAATATTTCCAGGCAGTATGTATAATGACACTACTGCTGTGTTACCCGATGAGGAATCTAAAGCAGTTTCGCTCTTATTCTGGAATCCATCACAGCCTCAAAAGATCTGAAACCAGTCATGAGTTTAAAGCTGTTCTCACACTCAACTGCATTATTACTCCGGTTTAGTTATCTGTCCTCTTCTACATAAGGTAGATACTTGGTCTGATTTACTCACGATTGTATTCTAAATGTTTCGCTAGGATAACCAGGTAGGAAATGTTTGATAAGTGTTGATCAAATGAATAAAGACATTAACTCTAGGGGAGAAGAATATACAACAAACAGAAATGTATTAAATACAGGTGCTTTCAAAGGTGAGAAGAAAATCAAGAGGAAAAATAATTGTCCCCAAACGGTCCCCGTTTGACTTCAATTATTTATTTTTGTTATGTTGGCAGTGTCCTAAAGATTCCAGTAAAATGAAACAACTCAGCAATTGAACCCAGTGAACTTTTGGGCAAAACGAAATTGGCAAATGTATGAGCAGACTCATTTTGGCAAAGAACACTGTAATAACAAAGTTGTTCTGCTTATTTGAGCATTTGGTTATTAATACAGTTTTCCAAGCAATTATGCAGTTCTCTCCCGGAGCATTTCTCCTAAAGTACAAGTTCTAATTTTGTCTTTGGAATTAACATCCTACAGATTAATTTCTAAGATCTGCTTCCCTCTCTCCACCAATACAGGTGATAACTGATAAGTATGAGTCAGCGACAACTGCATACTGCTATTATGTCTTACTAAATGTGCAAGGTGTTAAATTTAGTACACACTGAAGCAGATTATTAGAATGTAGAAGCCAAATCTCTGAATGGAATTGGAATGGCTTGGAGCTAATATCGTGCTGCTCGTCAGTGGTGCAAGAGAATTTATCTCCTAATTTTTGCATGATAACCCAAATTTAAAAACTTCCCTGACTCCCAGGATCAACAGATCTGGTGAAAACTTCTCCAGACTGTATTTTCTAGGCTCATTTAACTTCAGGGTGACCTTGGCTATTTAATAAGAGGATGTAATATTCTACCACAAGTAATAATATTCTACTGTAAGTGCCAACTAATGGGAACCTGAAATCTTTTGTATTTTAAAATTGCTTAGTAGAATTTGATTTTAATAGTAAAACTTTCAAAAACATTAGTTCCGTAAAATAAATTGTAACTATTTCATTAATATCTTCCTGTAGCATGAGTTCTACCAATTTATTTTGAAAGCTGAAGTATAGATGAAGATACAGCCTAAGGCCTCAGATAGCTGGAGAATGTGACGGGTCCCCTCAGAATCCTCATGGCTGGGGTTTCTAGATGTTTTTCCAAAAATTTTGAGAACTCACTTTATTAGCGAATTTACTGAGACTCTTAAGCAGTATGTCTCACAAATTAAGGTAAATAATCCCATTTCCTCCTTAACAGAGGGATATATTTATTCTGAACCTCATTTTTAGATAAGTTATTCATTTTTTAGGTATTTCTCCGTGTGTGTACATATATATGTGTTGTGTGCTGTTAGCCTAAGACTACTTTTATTAGTTTCATAAAGCTATTTGCTACTTGTTGAACAAATTCCGTACGTACAATGGCTTAACCATCATTTATGTTTATTCCGTGCAGTGTCATGTTGAAGGCATATGACTTAGCAGGCAGACAGGTCTTCCAGGGATGACTCAAGAGCCCCTGTTTTCTTTCATCCTGTGGTGCCGCCACTTCAGCTTGTGGCTACCATAGTCGCTGTGCCCATTTTTCTCAAGATGACAGAAGGGATAAGAGCCTGGAGCTTTACACCATGAAGATTTTTATTGGCCGAGAGATAAAAAATGTTTTATGATCTTTTCCACACAGTCCATTATCCAGAATTCAGTCACTTGGTATACTGGGATGAACTGTGGCACTCCCTCTCCCCACCAAATTCATGTGCTGAGTTCTTAACTTCCATTATCTCAGAATGTGACCTGTATAACTCTACTCCACTATGAGCGGTGTCCTTTTAAACAAGTTGCACTTTGAACCCAGAGCCAAATACAGAGGAAGAGAATCTGAAGAGACATGGAGGATGGTCACCTACCAGCTGAAGAGGAAGGCTTGGAGCAGATCTGCCCCTCACGACCCTCAGAAGGAGCCAACCCTGCCAACATCTTGACTTTGGACTTGTAGCCTGTAGAACCGTGTCAATAAATTTCTGTCATTTAAGTCACCCCACTTGTGGTACTTGGTTACAGCTGCCCTAGCAGATGAATATATCTGACTGCATCTAACTGCAAAGGGGAATTTGGAAATGTACTTCAACTGTTTCTCCAGGAGTAAGATGGAACTAGTTCAGCAAATAGCTAGCTGATCTCTGCCGTATCACTAATATGTTACCTGTTCTAACAAAAATAACACCAACAAAATGCCAGAAGATTATATTCCCTAATTATAAAATATTTATTCTGCGAGACATTCAGTTGCATTGTACCTAATCAAAATGTCTTTTGATTAATAACTATTACTATTGCTGAATAAATAATGGTGCCTAGGTAATGAGAAGGATATTGGTATGGAGAAGTTAATTACACTAAGTTCCTTCTGAGCTCTGCTACTACGAGTGCTGCTTCACAAACTGCTTATGCGCTCGGGCTTCAGTTTCTGCATTTGTAAGACAAAACAACTGCAGTGATTTCTAAGGAGTCTGATCCAAATTGATTGGTAGTTTTGATATTTATCTTAAGTTTTCAGCTTGATTTTTCATTTCTCATGGATATATTCTACAGACTTGTAACACAGACATTCAATTTGGCACATCCCATGCCCATCTCATCATATGATCTGGGTGTCTCCACAAACTTGCTCAAACTCCTCCTTTCCTATTCTTCATCTTGGTCAATGTCAACAATCATTCACCTGCTTTTCCCCAGTTATAAGTCTCAGAGTCCATCCTAAATATTTTTTTTGTTTCTTATCATTCATTAGAAATTCACTGCTAAATATTACCATTTTTTCTCTCTTAAATATCTCTCAACTCTATCCACCTCTCCATTCCTAATGTCCTAATTGGAGTGTTTACTATCTCCTTGAAAGCCTACCAGTCTCCTCACATCTTTCCCTTCTTGTAATAATCCTCCCCAGTCCATTTCCATGTTCAGGGGTGAACAACACCCTGTGCCCAACCACCATTTCCTCTTTCTAGGCACAGGATAGTTAGGTCAAGGTTGAAAGAATCAGTTCTGGCCGATGGAATGTGTCCAGATGTGATATAAAGCTTATCTTTAAAACATATTCAGTCTCGTCCTCTTATCTTTTTCTCCTGTTTTATAGTGACTTTAAAAACTTCATGTTCGTGATGGCGAAGTTATATGATAGACAAAGCCCAGAGCAGCACAGCTGGCCCTGTACTGCCTAAGTGATGTCTGCAATACACATTTTCTCCTAGTTTTACAATTCTAATGGCTTCCCATTATCGGGAGTATAAAAACTACATTCCTTCTTTTAAAATATAAGTTCCTTTAAAAATCTGACCCAATTTATTCCTTGGGTGTCTTTTTGTCTGCTTTTAATTCTGTATTTGACTGATTCTAAACTTCTTTTCTAAATACACTACTTTCTGCCTCCTCCTAAGTTATTCTTTCTGCCAAAAGTGCCCTCGACTCTTCCATCCTATTCATCACTCGAGACTTCAGTGCATCAGGTATTCTGGGCAGAGTAATAAACCTTTTTCTTGAGGTTTACAATATGTCTTTCTTTACTTCACTTCACCACTGGGCATGTTTCCTCTTTAGGCTATGAATTGTCTGAGGTCGGGGACTGCACTCTCTCTTCTCTCATTCCCAAGCGCCGAGCACATTGACTGACACCCGGTTGGCATTTAATAAATATTTGTTGCATGAATGCTGAATGAGTATGATATTATGTCAGCGTGGAAAAACTCCGGAGGGGATGTTAGGAATGAATGGGCAAATAAATTGCTTATGAACTTTGGATGTATTTTTCCTGGGTTATTCCAAGTTCCTTACTTCTTGCCACAGTAACTGGCCAGCTTATGTATTTTAATTAACTGTTAGCTCCTCTGGGATATTCAGGAGCGAGCAATTACTTCGGTAAATACCATCAATATGGAACATCTGTGTCTCTGAGGTCTAAGTCCCATGTTCAATGCCTATGTAATTGTTCAGTCTAGACACAGGCAGAGATTTGTCCCTTGACAATGTCAAGGGAGATTGGATCTCCAGAATGCCTCCTGCTACTTTGTGTTTGCATAACCCCCCTCCCCCCAGACAATGGCCTTTCATTAAGACTTTCAATAACTCTCCTCCAATCCAACTACACAGTCAAGGACTGTTTGTCACCGTCTTGCCTGCCCCATTAGGATACTGGGTGCCTGCAGAGAGCTGTGACTGCTATTGACAGAGGAGTAGGGATATGAAATCTCTGGTGTCATTCAGAAGTATTTACTGTCCCAGAAAAGCCCAGAAGTCATCAAAGGTTAAAGACAAAACTGATAGTGATTATCCTGCTTGGTAACAAGGTTATAAAGAAAATGAGAGATGAAAATATTTTTATTTGAGATTAAACAATAGTGCAGCAAATGTGGTGGGAAAGAACAGAGTTTTTTTTTTCTTCTTCTTTTTTTAATATTATTATTTTCCAAGACTGCAGTAGGGTTGCCTGAGATATTAATGTCCCTCAACTGTGCAAGATTCCTGAGTAGCTCTGGGAATTGGGAAGGCGGCAATTTACAACCACTTTCCTCTGATCTTATAAGCAATTTAACCGAGCTCCTGTTAGCGAGAGACACTTAAGCAACAGAAATCCTAAAGGGGATTTTTAAGCCCATAGTAAAGATAATACAGTCCTCCTACATAAAAACAGAGGATTATTAATGCTGCACTGCTGGTGAAGTCTCATTTCACAACTGATGTAACTTTCTGTACTAAATCAGCCTCTGCAGCACTCCAATGAGCCTAGCTCCGGAGGTATTCATCACTCGCCGTTTGGGGGGTACCAGCCATAGAGCTAGCCCTCCCTCTGACCCTTCCAGAGGCTTGTCCCCTGTGTGGGTGGAAGTTTTTATCTGTAGACATGCTGATCTTTTCCAGGATTTAAATTTATTTTCCTGACGTGGTTTATGGTTCCTGTCTCCAGGTGCTTGTCCTCTGAGTGAGCTCCTGCCTCTGCTATGCACCCTCCAGAGCAGATCACATCCTTTGGCAATTTGTAGCCCTGGCTCCCTTTCAACTCTTAAATCTCCCTTTACGACCCATTTACCTGAATAATTCATAATCAATTGAGTTGCTAATTTTGGCTTTTGCTGAATCACTCAGGGAGATGTGTCCGGGGAAGATGCTGTTACATTGCAGGAGAATCCATCGGTTGATAGATTTGGGGTTTGGTTTGATAGGTTGTTTGTATATATTTGAGGACACAGCTTTTTCTTTCCTAGATGAAGCCTATGTTGAAATAGGCAGCATTGTTTTTATTTCTTTGTTTTTGTTCCTTCTTTTTCTTTCTCCCCTACTCAGTCTTCCTCTTTTTAGTTTTTAGTTAGTTTTTTTTTTTTTTTAAACAAATCACTTTGTAGAAAGAATAATGATGGTGGAGAAGGAAGTTTTTTGCTCACATCCAAAACGGGTAGAGATCATCAGAGTTTTTACCCATCGTTATACATCTCTCTCTATTTTAATGTACGAGATCCATGATGGATTACAGGCATGCATTATATATGAGGTCACGGGAGTGTGACTATAAATGTCAACTTAGATTTATTAAATTCATCCATTCTTTCAACAAATGTTTATTGAGTGCTTAGTATGTCCTTGTAAACATCTATTTATAGATGTTGTAAACATCTACCTATTGTGAAATGTATACAGGGTAAACAACAAAGACAGCATTTCGGCTCACCTTAAGGTTGCAGTTTATATTTTTAAAACTCTATCATATGGGTATCACTGAAAAGTTTCAGGCTTTGACATCAATGCAATGTAGTTTAAGTTTTCCCAAATATTAGCAGTGTGAGCTATAACAGCGAGAAAGCGAACAACATAGTATTTTTTACACAGTTTCTATTTCTGGAATTGTGTCCTTAGCCAAATTATTTAACTTTTCTAAGTGTCAAGTTTTCTCATCTGTTCATAGGGGCTATGAATATCTCTTTCCATACCAGACAACATCAAACTAAAATCAAGAATAGACATGCCAGACCAGGCACGGTAGCTCACTCCTGTAATCCTGGCACTCTGGGAGACTGAGGCAGGTGGATTGCTTGAGCTCGGGAGTTGGAGATCAGCCTGAGCAAGAGCAAGACCCCATCTCTACTAAAAATAGAAAAACTAGCTGGGCTTTGTGCAGTCACCTGTAGTTATGCTGCAGGAAGACAAGGCCCAATGGAGAGAAAGAGTACCCAAAGACCATGTTTATAAGAAGAAGGACTTTATTCACCAGCCAGGAGCTTACAGCATAGAAGAATTCCAAATGGCCACGCTCCCCAACTGGCTTGGTCTTTCCCTTTTTATTGACAGTCAAAAAGTTCCACCCCATGGGTACCCTTCTCATTGACCAGTTTGAATCAAAAGGGGGATGCTATTCCAGCCCCTACAGAGCTACAGGATTTCACAGAACTTGGCAATTTCCAAGTTCCAGGAAGTTAAGTTTACAACTTCCCAAGAGCTGAGTCACCATGGAAAGTACCCTGCAGGTGTATCCTTGTGGTCTCCTTGAGAAGACCTATTCCCTTAGACTTCACCCTTCTCGGCAATCCTCTCTCAGTAGCAGTTACTTAGGTGGCTGAGGCAGGAGGATCACTTGAACCTAGGAGTTCACGGTTGTTGTGAGCTATTATGATGCCAGTGCACTCTCCCCCAGAGGGATAGAGTGAGACTCTAGTCACACGCACACACACAAATACGGAATAGCACATACCATATGTATAAATATGTAAACGGGAGAAAGCAAGTTAACATACTATTAAGTAAAATGTGTTTTTTGCTCTTATCTTGACATTTCCATAGTGACCTGAAAGTCACAATTTAGGATTTAAAATTCTTGAATTCATCAAAGTTCTGAACAAAGAGAATTAGCTAGTCTCTGATCTGCTGTCTCCCACCCATAGTCCATGCTTCTATCTCTTCCCTTCCAACTCACTTGCTGCCCCTAGACACTTTAGGCTGCACACATATAAAAACTGCTGCCCATCCAAGCTCTATCTACAAGCTCCTAAACAACTGTTCTGTGACCATTTCCAGCCTGAGGGCATGTCCATCAGGGCTACAATCTATCCTTGGGAGATAGACCTCAGAAAGATGCATTTGCATGTTCTGAAAGTGGGCTTCGGACCAAGGCAAGGAATTTCATGGTCTTGGGGTTGCAGTGTTGCGGCATTCTGTTAGGCTTACTATTTTTTAATTTTTATTCTTTGGGTCTGTCCACTGCTTTCCCCACATAATAGTAGTGTGGCAGTAGTGGAACCCTACCTATTGAGGGACTGTTAATATGTAAGGTAACTGTAAGTCTTAAAGGAGGTAACAAAAAGTCCTTAGTTCTATGCCAGAATTACAGCAAATAAATACTTTTATCACTGAGGGCACGTTTATATCAATCATAGAATAATAACAGTTTTATCTGCCTCACCAGTGCGATAACATATTTATAGCTGCTATCTCACTGCTTGCTATTTAGAAATATCTTAAAAGTTGCTTTGGTTCACAGTTAATGCCAGTGTCAGAAGCACCAGGGGACTTAATGTTCTGAAGAGTATCTCTTTCAGCTCTGGGACTGGGCCAAACTCTGTAGACATTTAGAGGCAGTTTCTCATCTTGGAAATATATTTTGGGGATGAGGACAGAGAGTGCTCCACTGAAAACAAGGAAGAGGGCATCACTGTATTCAAACATCAGGCTTCCATGAAATTGCTTATCTTTTGATTTTAATGTTATGCCCCCACAGAGGAGCACTCATAGAAAAGCTCATTGTAATCTCCCCCATGCACCAACAGCAGAACCTAGAGTAGCCACTCCAGGATGCTAATGAAACTAAATGGTTAGCTAAATCAGGTTGGGGATAATCTGGTAATGCCTTTTAAGGATTGCCCTCCACATAGTGCCAGAAAATTTTAGTCCAAATTAAGAAGCATTTTACTTTAGCCCATATTCAGAGAATGTTCACTGAAATTGTCTTCTAAGGAGACTGAAGGATCCCATTCGCATTTTAACCTATTCTTGAACTAAGACTTGAAGGCTAATTCTCTAACAAATTATAGCTTCAGTGTGAAAGGAGGGAATAGTTCAGGTTGGGAAAAAAATTTAATAGAGTATTCCATTTCTGTATTTTGGACTATCAGAATTCATAGGCTGTCTTGTACACCTGGATCAATAAGATATTTTCTTTTAAAGTAAAGGCAAACACATTTTCTAAGACTTATTCATCATCATTTTATAAATTGGGAGTTAATATTAGGTGGGGAACACTTGTTTTTATACATGTGTATTATTAAATGCACATGCAAGTTTCCACACATTTTTAAATGTTCTCCTGATTTTTCTTTTTTAAGAAGGCTAAATTATTTCAATGGTTCTGATGGCATAATTCCTGGCATTAAATGGGATATATTAGGGTAAGCAGTGATGAATTAAAAAGCACAGTAGAATTGATGAGTAATCTTAATTAGAGGTAAAATGTGCCCACTATTGTTCTGCTATAAATGGAATTTCATATGAATTACAGAGATAAAGGCAATGTGAAATGCAGTGACACATTAGTCAAAGACTCAGTAAAAGTGAATTAGATGTAGTGGGTTTTTTGTGGGGGTGGGGAAGAAAAGACAACACACGTTGTCAGCATCTGATTTACCTCAATTTACCTAAATATAAATGATTTATAAATTTATCAATTAACAATGTCTTATTCTATAGTGCTTCACTTGGATTTACATTATCATTTTATAGTTAAAATTTAATTATAAATTGCTATCTACTTTAGCAGCCGAGTTAAAATATTAGAAAATTGCCCATTCTAGCCTAATACTTGCACAAAAATAAATCAGGAAAATGTGCATTGCTTAGCTTCCCCCATGAAGGTCGCATATTAGCCAATTATCAGAAAGTAAATTTATCAAAGCAGTTTAAGGAGGTAGAGGTAGGGATAGTGACATCAGTAGTGATAATTTGTTATACTTGTAAGTGAGAGCTTTGTTCTTGGATTGTATTTCACGTGACTGTATAACTAATTGCTTAGCATTAAGTACCAGCTTGACAATTGACTCAACAGAGCATGTTAGGATACTATTCAAAGAAAAACAACATTACGGAGAGTCCTGCCCTGTGAGTTGAACATCATGTAGTAAGAGTACTATCACTAGGTACTCAGTATTTACACAAGTTTGGAATATATTATAAGAAAGATTTAGAGCAACAATGTCAACAAATTGGATAACATGGAAGAAATAGACAAATTTCTTAACACACAGAACCTACCAGGTTGGAACTGTGAAGAAATAAAACATCTGAACAGATTAGTGATGAGTAAGGGTACTAAATCTGTAATAAAAAATCTCTGAGATAAAAGCCCAAGACCTGACAGCTTCCCTGCTGAGTTTCCACCAAACATTCAAAGATCTAATACCAGCAAGGCATGGTGGCACATGCCTGTAATCCTAGCACTCTGAGAGGCTGAAGCAGGTGGATTGTTTGAGCTTAGGAGTTTGAGACCAGCCTAATCAAGAGCAAGACCTGTGTCTACTAAAAATTAGCCATGCATTGTGGCTGGTACCTGTAGACTCAGCTACTCAGGAGGCTGAGGCAAGAGTTTTACTTGAGACCAAGAATTTGAGGTTGGTGTGAATTACAACATGACAGCACTCTACCCAGGACAACAGAATAAGACTCTTTCTCACAAAAACAAACAAATTCTTTTACAGAATTGAAGAAGAGGGAATACTTCCCACTTCATTTCACAAGGTCTCTACTAACCTGATACCAAAACCAGAAAAGGACACAAACAAAAAAAGAAAAATACAAGCCAATATTCCTGATGATTATACATGCAAAATTCCTCAACAAAATAGTAGCAGATCAAATTGAAATGCACATGAAAAAAAATCATTCACTGTGATGAAGTAGGAGTCATCTCAGAAATGCAAGGAGAGTTCAGCCTATTCAAAGCAATGGAGTGCTATGCAGCCATAAGAAAAGATGGAGAATTTACATCTATTATGTTTACCTGGATGGAGTTGAAACACATTCTTCTTAGTAGTGTATCTTATGAATGGCAAAAAAAAAAAAAAAATTCAGTGTACTCAGTACTAATATGCACTCTATGTATAAACAAGTGCACACTGACACAAATGCTAACATACAAACATGGGCAGACGGCTGTTTGGTGGGATCTCAGCTAATGTGCACAATGTGACAGTCACCATGCGCCCGAGTGAAGGGCTTAACTACAATTTGGACTTCACTTTAGAATTGGAAACAATTCAACCTTAAAATTTGTCCCCTCATATTAATTTGAAATAAAAAAAAATCAGCAGCAGTTGAAGTAAAAAAAAAAAAAAACATCATAAAAGATGACATTAAACAGAATGAGTCCAGAAATATGTCCATACATGTACAGCCAATTGATATTGGACAAAAGTGCCAAGAACGTATAAGAAAGGGTGGTCTCTTCAATAAATGTTGTTAGGAAACTTGGATATTCATATGCAAAAGAATAAAATTAGACATTTGTTAGACACTTAAAATCAACTCAAAGTGGAGTAAACACTTGTATGTCGGCAGGGGAAAAGCCCCAAGACGTTGTTCTTGGCAATGATTTTAGGTATAACCTCCATTGCGTGGGCCCCAAATGCAAAAATAGACAAATGGAATCACACCAAAATGAAAAGTTTCTGTATAACAAAGTAAACATCAACATAGTGAAGAGACAATCTACAGAATGGAAAAACAATTGTAAATTATGCCTCTAATAAAAAGTTTAATGTCCAAAATATGTAAGGAATTCAAACAATAGCAAGAAAACAAACAACCAGGTTTTAAAATGGGGAAAGGACTTGAACAAAAAGTTCTCAAAAGGAAACATACACATGGTCAACAGGTGTTATGGAAACAGGCTCAACACCACTCATGGGAGGACATGCAAATTCAAATCGCAATGAGACATCAAATCACACCTGTCAGAATGGCTATGATAAAGAGACAAAAGATAACAAATGTTGGCATAAATGTGGAGAAAAGGAAGTCCTTGTACACTGTTGGAGAGTGTGGAAAACAGTATTGCCTTGTGGAAAACAGTATGGGTGTTTCTCAAATTTTTGAAAAGAGAACTACCCTGTGATCCTGAGGTCCCACCGCTAGGTGTATATATCCAAAGGAAATCAAATCTGTGTGTTGAAGAGAAATCTGTGTCGTTGTGTTTATTTTGGAGTTAAGCTAAGTGCCTACGAATGAACCTGGAGGCTTTCTGTTAAGCAAAATCAGCCAAACACAGAAAAGCAAATACTGCGTGACCTCACTCCCTTGTATATGCGGAATCTCATAAACTAGATGGTACAATGGGCGGAAGTGGAAGGGGGTGTTTAGGAAGATGCTCAAAAAATCCAACATGTTAGTCCCATAAAAAGAATAAGTTACAGAGATCTACTGTGCAACACGGAGAATGTTGTTAATGACAATATATGGTAGTCTTAAAAAAAAGCTAAAAGAGTGCATATTCAGTGTTATCATGGCAAAAACAACACGATATGAAATAGTGCATATGTTAAGTAGCCACACTTAGTCATCCCACAAAGTATATACGCGTCGACACATCAGCTTATCACATAGATACATACAATTTTATCTGTCATATTAAAATAGTTAAAGGGGAAAGAAGTTTTGCTTCAAAAGTGTTGTGCTTATCAACTCTTGGAATACTTCCAAGAGCTACAATCAAGTTTGACTAAGAGCAAAGTACAGCTCACTGGAGGACTTCATTAAGTCCTCAAGTATCAAGTAGGCAGTAAAAGGCTCTTTTTAGCTCTTTGATTCCAAAGAGCTTGTGACTTTTAGGACATCATAAAGAGGTCCTAAAAAGAATACAAGGAGCAACCCCCCCACCCCTAATTTCCCCAAGTATACGAGAAAGCTTCAGTTATGCAAGATGAATTAATTCCAGAGATCTGCTGTACGGCATGGTGTCTATATTTAATAATACTGTATTTTACACTTAAGTGTTTGCTGAGGATGGATAACATTTTAAATGTTCTTGCCAATAAAACATAAGTAAATAAATAATGAACTATGAAGGTGCTGGGTTTCCTCTTCTGTGTTCTCATTCAGCCAAGAAAATACAGGTGTCCCAAAAGTGGCCCCAGAGTAGCCATACATAGGGAAAATAAGAAATTGCAGTGAAGTGCACCTTTGTTATGTTATTGATTCCAAACACTTTTTAAATTTATTTTGATACCTGAACGAACTTTAGGGCACCTGAAACATTCATTTTAGACTAAGTGCTGGAAGCATTGGTAATGGCACACATTAGGTGAAATAATTCTGTGTCAAAATTTCATATCATACAAAATTTAACTGATCTCTACATGCCATGGCAGGTCAAATATCTAATAACTATTTTTTTTAAGAGCAGAGTCTCACTTTGTTGCCCTCAGTAGAGTGCTATGATATCATAGCTTACAGCAACCTCCAACTCCTGGGTTTAGGTGATTTTCTTGTGTCAGCCTCTGGAGTAGCTGGAACTACAGGCGCTTGCCACAATGCCGGGCTATTTTTTGGTTGCAGTTTGACCAGGGCCGAGTTCGAACCTGCCACCCTCCATATATGGGGCCAGTGCCCTACTCACTGAGCCACAGGTGCCACCCACTAAGAACTAACTTTAATTGGCCTTCCTACTAGTAGAAATGGTCTTTTCTTAGAGTGTAGAAGTGTTTCTGAAGATTTAAAACATTACACTTGAGGAAAGAAAGAAAATCTGTCTATGCATGAAAGAAAATTAGGGAAAAACTTCCCAGTGTGATCTTTAGAGCTGACAGCCCCCCTGAGATCATAGTGAACTTGTCATATTTTGTTGGACCAAAGTTGGTACCTTTCTGTCCTCAATATATACTTCAAGGCTTTCTAGAAATAGAGGCTTTGCATATGACAAGTCTCAATTCTCAACGTGGGACCATGAAAGGCTCAAGTGGCACAATTTGATAGAACTTGGGAGATGGACGTTTTTAGTGGTAACCAGATGCTAAATTACATTCATGCATTATTATTTTCCTTTAATGTATTCTGGAAACAGTATTCTCAGGAAGTAAATATTTCTAACTTCTACTGAGTTTAGCATTGTGGAATGTTGTTTACCTAAGCCGTTTTGTTTAAACAGAGACCTGTAAATCACAGATAAGGAACTAGTCCTAGATTAAGAACTTCATCTGTTATGACTTGCCTCATTATTCTCTTCTTTTTCAATTTTTAAAAATTCAGGTTAAGCATACGAATTGAATCAAAAAGCAATGACGTAAACAGAATATAAATAACAATCATATGAGCAATTATTTTAAGACAATAACATAGAAAGAGAGGAGTAGGGAATTTGAAATAAGACTAACTTGCATTTAAATATATTGTGTAACCTATAAAAATATTAACTTCCCTTACCATCACTATCTTTGTCAATAAATTCAATAACATCTATGCCATTTTATTCTTGTCGAGAATGAAGGACTATATGTATATTTTCATTTATTTAGAAAGGTAGATCATCTTTATTGTTCCCATAAGTCTTATGATATCTATAGCCCTGTATTATAGCTAATGATAAAAATACCTAACCGGTTTTTTTAGAACTATGAATCTGACGTGAACATTTTAAATGTTTAGCTATTTAAGTCTCACAACAACCCTGTGAGTTAGGTAATATTATTATTATTATTATCCAAATTCTACAGCCATAAGCCTGGGGCACAAGGAGATAAAATGATTTGCCTGTTCCACCTAGCTGCTTCTTCCTGTCCTTCCTCTTTTCATGTTTTATCTTACCATTCACTTACTTTCAACATCTGTGTGGTTTATATTTAAATTTTGTCATTTGTGGACAACATATGTTGAATTCTGCTTATTTGGTCCATTCTGGCTATTTCAGGTTTTTAATTAAAAATTCCCGCCTAGGCCAGGCACAGTGGCTCGTGCCTGTAATCCTAGCAGTCTGAAAGGCTGAGGTAGGGGAATTCCTTGTGCTCAGGTATGTGAGAATAAGCATAAACAAGAAAGAGACCCTGTATCTACCGAAAGAGAAAAATTAGCTGTGTGCTGCAGAGGGTGCCTGTAGTCCCCGCTAGCTACTCAGGAGGCTGAAGCAGGAGGATTGCTTGAACCCAGGATTATGAGGTTGCTGTGAGCTACAATACCACTGCACTCTACTCAGGGCTACAGAGTGAGACTCTGTTTCAAAAAAACCCAAACCAAAGCAACCAACCAAACAAACAAAAACCCAGAAAAAACCCTAAAACCAAAACCAAAACTTTTTACCCCATGGGTACAGTGAACAGGTGGTATATGACACATTATCTGGTGAAAGACTCAACTGCAGCATGGACTTTACCTTACATGGGCAAACAATATAACCTTAATCCAAACTAAAAAAAGTAAATAAAATTCCCATAAAACCAGAAGCTCTTTCTTCTGTGATGGTTATGGTTTGTGGAATAAACTGCCATGTCAGCACAGAAACTAGAGAAGCAGGGAGAGTTTCCTAGAAGAGAGGCTATGTGGTCACGAATGAGAATGGTTGCATACACACAAAGGCAGTGGCAACCTGGACAAAGTCAACAGCCTGGGCAGAGGCTCTAAGGCTGAAAAGATGCCAACGGTTAGTCGAGAAGACACCTGTGTCCCCTTACCTTTATTATGCCTCTTTAGGAGCACTGTATGCTCTCAAATGACGAGCTGAATTTAGTTACCACGCTTATACCAAATTAATTCCACGTACTATATATGTCCCTGGCAGAACCATGATTAATTGGGTCAGCTTTGGACATGCTCAGTACGTTTGATTCATCCGTCTCCCTTTTGGAGATTTGAACTACACAACATGGACATCAGTACTGGAAAGTGGTGACATGCCAAGAGGCATATATTTGATGAGAAAATGAACTACAGTTTTATGTAGCTGTTTTGCACTTGTTTACGGAGAAGGGTGTATTCCTTTCAATATCATTTATATTTAGGAGCACGGCGCTGACTATTTATTCCAGCCATATAGATCTATTAGGTTTACTGCAGAGATGTTTTCAGGATCCTTATGGTGTCTTTTTTGGCTACCCTAGGAGGATAGTGAAAATTATAGCCTATACGACGACGGCAAAAATAGTGTGAGTGAATAAAAAAAAAATTGACTCAGTCCTTTCCATTTTCTCTGCACTATCTTAGTGTCATGTCATGAATGTATAATCATATCTCACCGATGTAGGGAAATAGCAGGGTGATAGGAACTGGGATGGAAACGGATACTAAGGTGATATGAGATGGATTATGTTTTTATGTGTTCTATAAAGAACTATCTACAGTTATGACATTCCATAAACAATGCCAATACCGGTTTAATATATTCAGTAACTGCTGTTCTATTTGAGGCTGGGATTGACCAGGTTTTCATATAAGAGGGAAATAATACTAATCTAGAACAGTTTACCAGGAATGGCACACCCTACAAATCAAAACAGTGAAGAAATGATAGGGTATTTTCTTTACATTAAAAAAAAAAATACTGAAAAGTAAAAAAGTGTTGAATTACGGCGGAGACTTGAATGGACTGTGACAAATCACAGTGGCTGAAAGCTGATTCAAAATAAATCAAGGTAATTAACAGACTGGAGATCTGCAAGCAACAGGTAATTGAATTATCGATGGATAATTTGTTTCCATGAATGTTTTTACTACCCGTGCATCTGCAATATGTCATTCCTGTTGTTTTGTTCTCTAAAAGAATGTCCTCGAAACTCAGTTAATCGCCCATATGATCCTTGTGATGAAGTTATTTTAAAGAGATGGGGACTGCATTTTTGTCCTCAAACAGCATCCGAAGCCCTCATTTTCGTTGCAAATGACAATTTATTTACCTTGTGTTAGTACCAGCCCTTTAAGAAGAAGAAAGTTGTTGTTTTTTTTTTAATTCTCCAGGGAACACAAACCCAACTTTAATAACTTTGATATTTTGAAATATTAACCACTAATCTGTATTTTTCTGCTAGTCATGGCAATTAGACAGTTCAGTTTCAAATATCCTTTCATCAGATTTCTAACTTTGCTGTAATTTTGACTGTTGTAATTGTGCATCAGGAGCCTACATGTTGCCCCCCCCGCCTTTTTTTGGTAGTACTGCCAAGACTAAGACAGAGTCATGTTTTTCTCCTTCTAAGGAAGATGGAAAACCAGTTCCCTGTGTTGCTGGTGGGAATAGAAGTTGGCAGTTTTCAGTGCTCTTATAAAAATTGTGAACAATTCATCTAAAACACGTGACAAACTTTCAAACACAGAAAAAGCACACAATGAAACCAGGACTATTAACCCATCAGGCCCTTGGTGGAAATGGAAAACAAAAATTTTTGGAGGGGGCCATTAGTCATAACAGACAGAAGCACCATTTACAATTTGAAGCCTTGGTTCCCAGACCAATATATACCGTTAAAAGCACAGTCTGATGCCAGACACTCCTGCTTGCTATCTTGTTTTACCTCTTAATAGTTATATAAGGTTGAATAAATTACTAACCACCTTGATCCAGAGTCTTCACCTATAAAATGGTAGATAACATTAAATCTCTAAATGCTAGATTAAATATGATTAAAAGAGTAATAAAGGTCTTAGAGGAATGTCTCCTGGCACATGGAAGGAAGTATATTACTATTTATTATTGTTATCACAGTCAATAGAATGAGCATGGAATTTATGAACTCACAATCAAAATAAGTCATGAGAGCCATCCAGAATTCAATTAAACTTTATAGTGTATTGTTAAATTTTGTGTCCCTAAAAGACTGGTAAAATATGAGAAGAAGGAAAAACTTCATCACGTTCTATAAGATGACAAAAAAGATATGTTAATATCGTGGGCGTAAAGAAAAGAGAAATTTTATCACACGAAATAGCAGCCAGGATGTGGGTCACGGATTTTAGTGTGAAGAATGATTAATTTGATAGTGTTTAACTGGAACTGAGATAAAATCGTAGTATGCCCCAGTAGTGGCCCCCAAATGCACTAGTTAAAATATTGACAAATATGACAAGTGATTTATACAACCTCATCTGGTTTAAAAACAATCCCCAGGATGGCGTGCCGGACATGTTGGCAGGCCTTCTTGGGTGCCAATATTAAATCCTTACTGCATAAGCATATTTTAAATATTGGAAAATTAAAAAAAGTAGAGTGATGAGACTCAGAACTATAATGTTAATGTGTTTTTAATTTAAGTAATTTGCATATTTGATATTTTATATATTTGAAATATTTGAGAGAGGTTAGTGTTCAGGTAGAAAAATAATTGGCCTTGTCAATTCAAATTTAAGATATGTAATGAATTAATTGATTTAGAATTATTAAGTAGAAATCACAGTAATATTTTATATATGGTATTAGAATATTGTAGATAACTTGATACAATATTTATTAGTAACTCATGAAATTTGTTTAAATTCTTCAAAAAGCTATTCTTCCTAATAGCTCCTTGGACAGTTGAAATGCTTATAAAGAAAATGGAACATATTAAATTTATAAAAGAAACTGCTTGAGTTATTTTAAATATTTAAGAAAATTTAATTATTAATTAGTAAAAATCTCCTTACAAGCAATTGTTGAGCTTTTCTATGTTTTTGTTTTTTTTTTTTTTTTGAGACAGAATCTCAAGCTGTCACCCTGGGTAGAGTGCTGTGGCATCATAGCTCACAATAACCTTCAACTCTTGGGCTCAAGCTATCCTTTTGCCTCCATTTGTCTAATTTTAGTAGAGATGAGGTCTCACTTTTTGCTCAGGCTGGTCTTGAACTCCTGAGCTCAGGCAATCCACCTGCCTTGGCCTCCCAGGGTGCTAGGATTATAGACATAAGCCACTGCACCTGGCCTTTTCTATGGTTTTAATTAAAAATAAGATTGGTAGATCAGAAGTCAGTTTGCACTGAACCAGCACCTGGAATTGCTGCAGTTCCATTTTCAACTTCATGATGTTTTTCTTGGACAAGAATGCACTAAGTGGTCTCCAAGTTCGCTACATTCAGCAAACAATGGCAAGGGCGAACATCTGATTTTCATGATAAATATGGTAATGCTGTATTAGCTAGTGCAGCCACTTTCTGTATGGCTGTATGGACGTATGCAGTGACACAAATTGGAATTGGATGGAGCCTGTCCCCTGCTGGCAGAGTCACCCCAAAGGAATGGAGAGATCAGTAATCATCCCAGCTGGTGTAATACTGAACTGTTTCAGAACCAACTCACAACTGATGCCAAGTAAAAGCACTATATATACCCATTAAAATATGGTATTATTGAAAAAAAATACATTTGAAACCTTCAAAAATAAATAAGATTGGTAAACTGACTCAGGAACTTGGTTTTACAATTTACATAAAATGAATTTGAATATTTAAAGCTAAATATTACTTTATAACTGTTGGATATATTCTGGATAGTTTTTTCTAAGGGGTAAAATCTTTAAGAAAATTATATATGTGTTTACATGTTCCTGTGGATTTGTACCATATTTAACAATCATGATCATCATCAAACAACCTGGATTATTTATTATCACCAGCATATTTCTATTCTTTCTTTAAGGTGTGAAATTTTTCTGAAAATTTAAACTCATTTGAAGATTCTTTGGGCTTCACGTTGTTATATCTGGAAATCATGAATTGCATGGAAAAAACATGTGATTTGTTGATGTTTTTGGGAAAAGGATGATACTTGGAGTACTGTCTGGAGTCTAAAAAGACAAATATTAGAGTTGAAGTCAAGAGTACCATTGGTAGCTGGAAGTTTTTTGTTTGACTTCAGACACAGAAAGCCAGATGAACATGAATCTATACTGTGTATTTGGGGAAAAAATTGTTACATGAGAACCAGAAAATTTGGACCCTGTTAAACTTCCTGCTACTTCTCTTAAGGTGACCAGATATCCCGCTTTTGGCGGGACAGTCCTGATTTTTAACAATTTTTCCCACATCCTGTGACATTTTAAAGAAGTCCCGATTTTTGAAAAGAATGCATGACAAGCTAGGGAACGGTGGGAGAACCAGAAGGGAATAGACAGTTTTCGGCTGCCATGTGGCTATTTCACCAGGATATGAGTTTTATATTATTTTTGTTAATTTTATAATGTTAAACTTTAATAATAAAAAATAATTGTTGGGACTGATTATCGAGAACTGCTTATCAGAGTTTGCATTGCTGATCAGTTGTTAGAATTTGATCACCATTGTTTGGACTTAATGAACAATGGCATTTTTTGGCATTGGCAACAACGAAAACATTTTGTAACTGTCTCTCAGATGATACACATGGTACTGCATGCTAGTGATAGTTAAACAAGTGATGTCAACAAATCAGCTATTCAGATTTTAGGTAAGTAATTTATTTCTTTATTTCATGAATTTAGTAGACAGTACTCATATTATTTATATTTTATAGTGGTGGCAAAACGTCTAGCGCCAGCCTTGAAAATGATACTTACGACTTATGAGGTATCATTATTAAAAAACATATTGATAAGGAAAAGGTTAAATCTTGGGCATCAGCAAAAATCACAGTAGAGAACAGATGTTTAGAAATATTTCATCATTTTGAAACAAACCATGTTCCATATAATAATGCACTAAAAATTGTGGGATACGCTCTGTCCTTACCAGGAACTAAGGCTGCGACTGAATGCATTTTTTCTATGGTAAATAAAGTGTGGACATCGGAAAAATCACAATTAAGTGTTGAGACTTTGAAAGCCATTTTATGTGTGAAATATAATTTAACAAATTCTTGTGAAAAATTTCATGACCTTTTAAACCACAACAATCTACTAAAAAAAATTCACTCAAATGAGAAATATGCCAAAGAATAAAATAATACTATACATATATTTTTTAATGTATTATATTTGTAAATTGTACTTATGTTGAGATTTAAAAAAAATTACAATACTATTTTTGTGTTCTATGAACATTTTGGTTGTTCCATATAGACCAAATATTAAATAAGAACTCTAGCCCCCCCGACCCTCCTGTCAATGTTGTCCCGCTTTACCAATGTTAAAATCTGGTCACCTTATTCTGACATAGGACAGCAAATGTGAGAGAAGGATGGACCCCACTTCACATGTAATTAACTAATAGAAACTTATTAGGAATTTAATAGACCTGCAGGTGCACCTACAGGGGGCTATTGTGGTGAGCCAACAAGCAGCCTTGAATAGCAGGGGAGAAGTCTTTTTATACCATTATTCTGCATAGTCATGTGTGCTTAGCAAGCTGGCACAATACAGACAGAGTGGGGGGCACATATTGATTCATAAATCACAAAATACATCACAAGTACATTACTTCATGATCACAAGATGGGGTATATCATAAGCGGTTACACAATTAAGGGTGGAGGGGGCCACGGGTTGGGGGCTTGGTTATCACAATTCAGAGTCTTGGGGAGGGGGCCAAGGGCTGGGGGCTTGCTTATCACAATTCAAGATAGAAGGCATTTCTTTAGGAACTTGGGTGTTTTTTACATTGAAAATGTTTCTGTCATTATTTTCTCTTTGTTCTCTAGATTTTAGTAAATTGGCTTCATAATTAGGATTTTGATGGTTTCTGTCCTCATTCATTACCAAGGAGGCAACTTACTCTTATTTAGAAGGCTACATTGTAGGGAGGCAATGCCTGGCTCCTAGGGGAGCAGAAAAGGAGCAAGGGGAAGGGAGGAGGGGCTCACGTCTGCTGAGCAGCCAGCAGGTGCTTTGTCATTTCCAATTTCTCGTTAACTCAGTTATTTTGCCATAATTATCCTTGTTTTAAAGATTAAACAAAATGAAGATTAAAAAGAATACCACTAAGAATCAAAGGTTGGAAGCAAAATCTCACAGACAGTAAGTAGCAGTTTATGTAGCTAACCCAGGTCTGATACCACAGTCCTAGTTATTTCTACAAACAGCAAAGGGAAATGAAACCCAGTGATAAAGTTTGTTTCCCACCTAAAGATTTTCATTTCAGACTTCTCTGATCCTTTATCTGAACTTTTGAAAGAATATCTGTATGTGACCCTTACAGTTGAATTAATCTTGAGAAATCTATATGTTTATCCCTGCAATGTATATTATATTCCATATGTTCTATCTCTGGCAGGTTGAATTATTCATTGATTTACAGAAGCCATTTTTTAATCTTAATGTATTTTATGTGTGTATGCTATTTTCCATTTTGTTTTTGTCATGTGGTATTAAATAGTGCATGAACCTTTCTTAATAATTTTCATAAATATATAGAATCAATACCCATGGCCAAATTTATTTGCTTTCACTGAAAGAGTAATGTTAATGTCAAGTATATTTGTTTCCCCCTCAGGATCTGTTTTAATGACCCTATTTTTAGATAATCTATGACTTTTGAATGTAAACCAAAGGGAATTGCTTTGCCTCACACAATTTTAACAATCTATTCAGCCCAAAGAGGCCAACAGAAAAACCCAAATTATTGATGTTGGCATTGATTGGGTTTGAGTTTAGAATAACGTAACGGGAATGCCTACACTTTGTCAGATACTTTTCCTACTGGCATTTAAGAAGTATTGTAACTGTTTTCTCAATATGTCATTGAACAATGAGGGAGATCGCCTGTTCCCACTGATCACTTGGTACCAGATATTTTGTTACCTTGGTAACAAACAAAGGCATATGACATGCCTTTTTCTTAATAGGTTGTGTGTTTTCCTTAGTTTGGGGGGGGTGTTCGTTTGCTTTTGTGCATTTCCTTTTAAGAAAAACTTTTACCCCAAGGATAGCAGGGTGTATCCAAAAACAAAACAGAGAGGTCTGATAGTCATTTTCTTAACAGAGGTATACTAATCCCAGTATTATTCCTTTTGTGAAGTTCTTGAGATCAAGCAGAGATAAAATGAGAGCGTGGTTGAGGATTTCACTAACTAGAAGAGCCTGTGGTAGCACTTGGGTCTTTAAGGTAATTGTGTGATTAGAAAATTGTCAGGAGAGTTGCCACTCCTTGCTGCTAGGTTTCCTGAGAAACTTTACCTCCTCTGGGTTTAGGAAGAGACTTGAGGGCATGTTCGGGTCTTGGAGCAAGGGTGAAATGGCTAAAAATCTTGGCAGGGGGCAAACTATTGATGGATCACAAAATTGATTATGGACCTTTGCAGGACAATCACATAACGTCTATTATTTTTTCTCTCCTTGTCAACCCTGGTTGTGGGTAACTGAGTTACACTGTAGGGTTGATTCTCCTCATTCTGCATGAACTCCCTCTATCATTTCTGCATTCTGAGCCTCACTCTGGCATTTAGTCTTTCATTAAACAACAATTCACTTAGTGATTACTATATGTCAGGAGCACTAACGGATTCATAGACAGTCCTCATCTTATTACAGATAATGTCTCTGTGTGTTGCCATAGACACAAAAGTCAAATTTAAAACATTTTTAATTCTCAGTCTGTGCTGTAGAGACAGAGTGTTTTGTTAGAGCTATTTCTATAAGCAGTTTCTGTTATAAAATGCAAATTTAAAAAAGGTTTAAGAAGTTACCCTAGATTTTGGGTGGAGGTGGGGCTCAGTGAATGGAAATATACTCCTTTACAGATGAAGAAATTGGTGTGGTGAGTTAAAGGTCTTTTTTGAGCTGATACCACTGCTGCATGTTAGAGATGGAAATAGCCCTCAGGTAGCCAATATCTGGGCTCTTAATAACTAATTATAATATTTAGGTTTCCAGTGAAAGAGACAGAGAGGGAAGGGATGCAAGTGATTTGATTCCTCAGATGATTTCATTTTCTCTAGTCGTGAAAGTGTTACGAAGGCTGATATCTCAAGGCTTTGAAGATTTCTTTATTTGTAAATCACTTACTTGCCATTTCTAATGAGGTTTGCTAAACCTGTGGAAGTTGTTAGTCTACTATTAGCAGGTAGGTTCTCCCCTCTCCCAGGGACACATAATTGGCAGTATCCTCTGTATCAACCTTTTCTCTCCCAAGAGTAATATGTATCTTTTGATAAATGTTTACTGCAACAATTGAATCATTATCTGCATTGTTGACAGTGTCCATATATTTTGGTGCTTTCTACTAAAACCACAGTTTATAATGAAATATAATGAAATATGTTTATAATGAAATATGTTACGGATCTATTTGCATCTATCTCTGTATATCTAGTTTACACAATTTGGTAGAAAATGAGTGATGTCAGTCTATAATTGGGTCAGTTCATCTGATGAAAGAAACGCTTAGATTGTGAGAATCAGTTGAACTATTAATATTTGTCCGTGCATAAAAAGATAAACAACGTATAATCCTGATCTTGATTTGCTAAAAGAATGGAGAACAGATGGTACAAAGCAGGTGCCATCCACTGTTTCTTCATTACAGCCCTACCCAAACGTTTTTACAAAACTCCCAGGGGTCTCCATTTGCATAGACTGTGGTTACTTTTCTCTCTCCCTCTTTTTTTATTACGTGTTTCTTTTTTGGCTCAGAAGCCCTCGAGTTAGACTTTCCAGAAGTATCTGCCAAAACGCTTCATGATTTTTGATGACACTTATTTGAGTTCTTACATAGGGTTAAGATGTGAACTTCAAGTTTGAAGAACGTCCTTAAACTCTTAAGTAATAACTCAGGATTTAATAGACACACAGATTCCTGTAAGAGGGAAAATAAACCGCTTTGTTGTAATTTTCTCTACTACCACAGGACATTGTTTGTGTAGGAAGAAAAAGGTAACAATACCGCTGGACATATTAGAGACAGTTATTAAATACATAAGTATTTAGAAGAAAATTTTCTTTTGTCTGGAAAACCCCTCTGGTGTTGCCAAGTCATTTTGTATCTGACATTCCAGAAAGACAGGGCTGCTCTCTTCAAAGGCTCTTGAGAAAAAAAAAAGATCAACTTTGCAACATCTAAAGAGCAGAGGGAGCAGGTAATGATGAGAAAATATTTGTGTTGTTTCTTAAATCAAAGAGAAATTTGAAAGTATTAATAAAAGTCTCTCTGGGAAACCAAATCTTATTAATACTAACAGGTTGACAGAATGATTTAGTCTACTCATTTTATTTCATTTGAAAATGTGAAAGGATAATATCTTAATAGGGAAAGTGATGTAGTTTATGTTTATATAATCCTTTTATGTGTGTGTGTGTTTTCAAATCTATCTCATAAAAGAGATGCATTCATCTACTTCTATCTGTACCTGTGCAGAGCGTTTGAATGGATGTAGCCATATTGAATTATAGGGGAAGATTAGTGATGGATTTGTTCACGGAGAAAGATGTCTTTTATTTCTGTAATATACTTTTAGATATTTCGTCCCCACACAGATATGTATGGCCATCTGTCTTTTATACAGCCAGAGAAAATCACTTGTCCCTCTTCATTCTCTTAACACAAAGAAAGACCATCTATATCACATTTGGAAAGGACAATTTTAAGAAAAAAGTATAATCATGAATATTTATGTGGAGATAAAATGAACATAGGAGAAAAATTAAGTTAATGTATTACTAATGTGAAAAATGATGCTACTAGCAGTTTAAAAAAGAATGCCAGGACCGGAAACAATTTTAAATGAAAAATGTTATGGTGAATGTGTAAATAGAAGCAAACTGGTTTCCAACATGAGGGAAGGAAATCAGCTGAACCTTCATCAAAAAATATTTACTTAGAATCACTTTGTATTGCTGTGAGCTACCCATCTACCTATGTCTTAAGGAGTTTTCTGTAACTTATGAATAGCTCAAAGTCAGTGAAAGACTTGAATTGGATAAACAGAAAGGATGTATGCTAAAATATGCGTATTATACCACTGGAGATTCCTTACACAATGTAATTTTCTGGAGGACAGGTTCTCTAACTCTCTGATTATTTTTTGAGTAATTGTGTATCTCTTTGTACTCGTGAGGTGTTGAGCTGCCAAGGGGCAAGAACTGCCTTGGATTATTGCTGTCTCTTCATTATGCCAAATATAGTAATGGATGAAAATGATTAGTCATGAAATAGTTGGTGAAATAAATTTTCAGCATTGGATGTTATTGGTCAATCTCAATGAACATTGGGTCTTTACAGCACATTGCCAAATAGGTCACAACAAAAAATTTCCTTAGAGGCCTAGGGAACAATGTTGCTTGTTTTGTTTCGTGTAATTGATTACAGTCTTAATATGGCATCACATCTGCAGCTGATACTCAGAGAATTTTATAGGTGAGCGGTAGACCTTTTGACCCCAACTGAGCCTAACCATCTGAAAAACCATGGGTGGAACTATTTAGAAAAAACTGTATCTGAATCTTACTCTATTACTTTGACCCTTAGGTTAATATTAATTTTTAATTAATTATGTCAATTAATTAACATTAATAATGTTACTATTTAATTTTCTAAAATCAGGTTTCCTCATTTTTAAATTGAGATAATTATAACATGGGATTATTATAAAAATTATATAACATCTAAAAATGTATTTTACTGGGGAAGGCAATATATATGTACTATTCTCCTTCTTTCCCCTTCTATAATATTTTAATTAAAAAATAATTTTAAAAGGAAGTCTCAATCGCTGTTGAATCTAAGTCATCCCTGAGATTAGCCTGAATAATCATTGAATGGATTTTTTTCCCTTAGACAAGGTGCTTGAATCATTTTAGTTTATAAGAGTAACATTTAAGATTACTTTTAACTTGAAATTAAACATGTACTTTAAGGTTAGGATGATTTTTTTCTAAAACATTTCCTTTGCTCCCTAAAAATTAGGAAAAGTCTGATTAATTAAAGGGCTTACTCATTTTCCACCTGTTAGAAAACAAAAATGTCAGATGTTTCTAGAAGGCAAATATTTAGTATTTTAGTACTGCTACCTTTTTTAATTAGGCGAATTTCAGCTGTCCAATTCAGAAAACAGATTAGCCATTGTGTTCTTATTCCAGAACGGAAATATCAGCCTTCAGACAGAACACTCAATATGTATATGCCGAATTAGTCTAAGGCACTCATAGCTCTTTCATGAAAATAGAAGCTGAAAATCAGTCTCTTCAAAGGCCTAACTCCCTTGAAAGGAGGAATACAGGATGTTTTCCTGTGGGAATCTAAATGGGCACATATATTTGCTTTTATATGTTTTCTCATAATTAATAGTGTAGAGCAAGCTTTTCAGCTAAACCAGCAAAAAGACAGTACAGGAGCTTCAAACCCTAATGCAATATTAAAGCATGCTTATCCTCTCAGAAATATAGAAAAACAGAAATGCATTTTACCCTCTTTGTTTGCTGATATTTTTATGGCAGCTCCACAATTACTTTTATTCCTTGAAAAATAGCGTCTGCTGAACAGTGAAAGCATTTGAGGCAACTTAAATTAATGCAGCATTTATTTGGAAATTATTGGTCAGAAAACAGGTTTTGTCCCCTCGTTCGTTGTCTTCTCCGCATTGCTTACTTATTTAAGAACAAAAACTACACAAACAAAATTCAAAGTCGTGTCCTCTGAAGAGTGTCTGAGTAACCAGAAATTAAATGCTCATATCCCCGTTCGTGTATTTAGAGGTTTTGGTGCCTCCACGGAAATGATAAGGTCACTTTAGGTCACTGTATAGCAGTGGTTCTCAACCTTCCTAATGCCGCGACCATTTAATACAGTTCCTCATACTGCGGTGACTGCCAACCATAAACCATAAAATTCTTTTCATTGCTAAGTAGCATGAGGAAGGTTTAGAACCACTGCTGTATAGGATTCTTCTGTGGAGGGTTTTCAGAGACTCAAAAATTCCTCTAAGATCTCTCAGAGGAAGGGGTGGAAAAAGCATCTTCAAGTTTTCCTGTAGCCAATTCAAATCCTTCAGGACGTGGAGTCCAGAATGCAATGGACTGCATCTTGAGTACTTCATTCAGCGGTTAGAAATTTCTTTGGAAGGAATCGAAATAACAGCCAGATTGAGGCCCCACACTGGAAAGAGCTGGCAAGAGCTCACATGACCAACATTCTGGGTGATTTTGATTTATGCGATGATCCCATGTAAACCAAATCCTGCTTCCTTCTCATTAGGGCTAATTAAGAATTAATACAGCAGCAGCAGAGAAGTCAGTCCACAAGATTCCTGTCTTGGCTCGGAGATCTGATTAGAGGTCATGTCTTCCCCTCAGAAAATTTACCTACACGAAAATTAGGTTTGACACAGAAAAATAAATGCCCACATTTCTGAATTAATTACATCACTTATTGGTAAAATCTCTAAAATATTAAGACTGATTTCAGGGAAAAGACAAATTAGAATTTGGAAAACATTGCATTATCCACTTTTTTTTTTTTTAAGGCAAGTGTGAAACAAAGTATATTGAGGATGAGAAAGACCGGTTTACAGAATGAGACACAGGCTTGCAGGACAAGATGACATTCCCCAGAGACAGCAAACGGGCCTCTGCTGCCACTGCCAAGGGAAGTAGGCAGAGAAACTTATTATCCACTATTCAAGGGAAGAAATACAGCCCAGATATATGGTGATAAAGAACAAAATGTCATGGCAACAGATGAACATGAACTGTGAGTCGCACTATAGGTGCCACCCGCTCCAAACCTGACTCTTCATCCTGCCTCCTGCTTTGCTTTTATTCCAGTGTTTTAACAGTAAATTTATTACCATTTTTACCCTCCATTATTTAGGCCAGATATCTGGAAGCTTCTCTTGGTACATTTCTCAGTATTTATAGTCTAACAACTACCTAGGTCTGTGGTCTCTAACCCTTGCAATGTAAATTGGTACCAGCTCCTGGCTGTTAGACACCTGGCCTCCCAGCAGGAGGTGAGTGGCTGGTGGGCCAGTGAAGCAAAGCGTCATCTGTACTCACAGCCACTTCCCACTGCTGTGTCACCACCTGAGCTCGGTCGCCTGTCGGATCAGGGGTGGCTTTAGATTCTCATAGGAGCACGGACCCAGCAGACCCTACTGTGAACTGTACAAGTGAGGGATATAGCTGGGGTGCTCCTTAGGAGACTCTAATGCTGATGCTGTGAGGTGCTAACGCTGGGGGTGGCTGCAAATACAGACAGTCATCAGCAGAGAGGTCTGACTGTGCAGAGACCATAAGGAGTCAATTGTTTGCAGGCTCAGACTGAAACCACTCTGCCTGTCTTCCGTCTTCTCCCATGACACTGGTTCCTGAGGGCAGAAAGTTTGGGTACCACTGTGAAATAACTTAGGAGACCTGGAAAAATAGAGTCAGACCCCCACTTAGGTTAATTAATTGGTAATTTATTTTACCTGCCGCAGGGGCTGCTGCTCTGAGAGTCAGTCAGCAGCCCAGGTGAGAGGATGAGTTGCCTTTCGTAGGCTTTGTGCAAGCACATTACAGAAGCGAAACGTGGCTGGTTAAGGGGGGGTTACAACTCGGGTAGTCATGGATACAGCAATGGAACAATATTTAATACAGCTTCGGTTGACAATGAGTACATCTCATACCACAATGGTTATGGTTATACAACAGTAATTAATCAAGTCTTGGTGAGTTTTCCACTATTGTTCATCTACAGAGAATTTGGGTGTTTTGTGAAACTTGGGACTTTTCTTCCTTGTACCTAAAGCTTGTTCTTGGCAACCCTAGGGGGAAGGAGGGGACCTGGGAACGTGGCTGGGAAGCACTGTTCTCAGCCACCATAGGGGGAGTCGACCCTGGGGAGAGGAGGGAGTGAGGAGGGAAATGGACTGGGGAGGGCAGGGAGGGGACAGGAGGGCAGGGGAAAGAGAGCTTGGTTACAACTGACTTAGGCTATTTAGTTAACCTCCTAATTGTTCTTAGAATTTGTGCACTTCTATTTTCTCCTGACTTTTTACTTTGGTCTAATCTGTGAGCATCTCTGGTGTGGTCTGCAGAAATAGCTAAGAACAGGCCTCCCTGCCTTGGGGCTTTGCTGTTTTTTAATTAATTCTCAATCATAGAGCTAAAGTAATTTTGAGAATCCGAGCAGGTCAATCTGACTTACTGCCTGACTCTGTCACACACACACACACACAGGCAGACACATGTGTGCTTGCACACTCTTAGAAAAGAGATTCCACTTAGGAGAAATTCTCAAACATAATCTGTACATGGCTTATTGTTCTCCAAAGACTATGACCCCTGTCTATATCTTTCAGCTCTACAATCACTACATCAAAGCCTATATATCCATCTTTTAACCAACTGGCCTAGAAGAACAGAGTTTTGTATCAAAATTCCCAGCCAAAGTCCAGACACTCACTCTGATTCAGTGTATGAGTTAGTTTAGTGTGTATTCTGTGGCTAGGAATGGTTTGCCTTTTGCTGGAACTATATGATTTTCTAAACCCAAATTATGAACATTCTGGAAAAGGATGGGTGATAAGAAGGTAATCCACCAGTGTCCATTATACTAATATTAATCAAATTTTATCAGTGCCATGCGCTAACCGATTGCACGACTGGAGCTCTAACATTAATCAAATTTTAGTGTGGTAAGAATCACCAGGGATGTAAATTCTGACTCATCTGATACCAGGCAGAGCATGAGCTTGAACTGCATATCTAACCAGTTCCCAGGTGACACTGATGCTAAGCATCAAGAAACATTTCTCTGGGTAGTTAGGCATTGGAATGTCTTATTCGCATGTATATTAATAGAGTCATTGGAAGCTAGCTTTGTGGGACAGAGAGTCTAGGATTCAAATTCTGAATCCAATCTTTACTTTTTGATGGACTTTGGGAAGTTTCTTAAATACTTTAAGCTCCAACTTTCTCATCTGTTAAATAATAGTACTTACCTCATATGAATGTTATATTGAATGAAAGTAAATATGCATAGTGCGATAGGCTTTGAAGCATTAGTCAATGTAACCTGCACACAGGAAGTTTGAAGCATCAGTAATAATATTACACAGGAAGTGTGTAATATCATTATAATAATGTTGGCTTATGAGATAAAACATAACAAGACAACAGCAAAAATCCCTCCCCTCAAAGAGGTTACTGTATTCAGAGAAAGAACAAACATAGCTATATGAAAAGGTCTCACTCAACTCACAAATTCTATTTCATGTATTACATACATGAAAATATGATTACTTGTAAAATCAATAAAAATAGAAAGTACTTACCACTCATATTAATGGGAACTGAATGAATGAAGTTTTCCCTAGAATACATATCCCTTCAAAGTCTATTACAAGAAGAGACTTTGAAAGAAAATTATATATCTTCCTGAAAGATCAAAAAAGATTTCATCCCAGTTGATTTCTTTGCTTACAGAATTAATACATAATTAAAAAACTAATATTTGAATAATGGCCAACTGATAGAAATATTTTCGTTCCTTTCTCTCAGACATGTTTAGAATTCACTGAGATACGGTACATCTGCATAAATCTAAATTGCAGGTAGCCTACAAATTATAATTTACTTTTGGACAGTAAGTTCTTTTTTGAATTTTTTCCTAAGAGAAGCAAACTATGTTAGCTTTGCTTTATGGAGGCAGGTAACTGACAAGAAGATTAGACCGTAAGTGTTCCCTTTATTTCCTACAATTACTATTTCTGATTGAACAGAAAGACTTATGATCTCACTATATGAACTCATTTGGATTTGGTTCCAAACAGATCATGAAATCTGGGGGCTACTCTAAACTCCATAATTTCTTATGTATTTATGTATTTAGAGACAGGGTCAGGCTTTGTCACTCAGGATGCACTGGTGATGCAATATTGGCATCATAGCTCACTGTACCCTTGAACTCCTGAGCTCCTCAGACTCTCTGAGCAGCTAGGACAACAGGCATGTACACCACACCAGACAAATTTTTAAAATATATTTATTTATTTATTTAGACACAGGATCTTACTCTGTGGCTTAGGGTAGAAAGCTGTGGCATGATCAGAGCTCCCTGCAGCCTTGAATTTCTGGGCTTAACGAGTCCCCCTGCCTTGGCCTGCCAGAGTCCATGGTTTATAGGTGTGAGCCATCATCCTCAGCCCACCAATTTCATATATTGAAGCAAGTCTGCATTTAAGTCATCTCACATAAATTCAAATTATTCCAGGGTTAACTGTACTTCATAGAATTATTATAAAGATTACTTGAAATAAATAATTAGGAATAGAACCTAGCAGAGGGCACACCCTAAATAAGTTCTAGCTATTTCTAGGAAGGAAGCCAAAACCAAAAACAACGCTCTTGTAATCTTGATGGACGCTATTTATCCTCACACATTCCAGCAACCAGCAAATTTGCTAAATTAGTTGAGATTTGATTTACATCAATATTATTGTAAATTATTTGCCAAGTTATAATAAAAATTAGGATATATGCTATGTAACCTCTCTCCTCTCACTAGCTTTTGCTGGGGTTCTTGTACAATATGCTTAATTCTCCTAACACTTGGTGGCCTGTTTAGATATTTCGCTGAGTGCCATTGTGCCCTTTATATCTACTTTTCATGTGACATGTATGTGTTAAGATAAAATCCATGCAGTTTGGGTACAAAGGTCACCATTTATTCAACCCACAGCATCCCACTAGGTGCTGGGAATACAGAGCCAAGTCAGACGTGCTTTGACCTTGAAGCATACATACTGTGTTTTGGGAGACAGACAACCTACAGAGAAGTTGCAGCACAGTGTATTAAGAAGCGTGCTAGACCCAGGAACTAAATTCCTCTTTGAAACGCACAGCTAGCGAACTACATTAAAGTAAATGGATATAAGAGGCAACAATTTTAAGAGGTAAGATAAACTCCAGTGAAACATTAGCTTAATTATCTGAAACATCAGGCAATGGTGGCCAGGAATAGCAGAGATGGGAGTTGATTTCTTTAAGTATATATAGTTTATATTTGACTTTCCATATGATAAGTATAAAAGATAAAAGTGAGATGCTGTTAACTTGTGTTAATATTACTCACCACCAGAAATATTTTAAAAAATCATTTAGCAATCATATAGGAAACTATACCCAGCAATGACGAAAGACTGAGGCTTTGACTTTCTGTTGTCACTTAGACACCACCCTGAAGATCTTGGCTTTAGTTCTGGGTTCCTCGCCTTATAAACATGTTGAGAATAAAGAGAATAGTCAAGATAACAGAGTGAACACAAATAATGTAATATGGAAATGGTTAATACAACTGGCATAATAGCCCAAGTATGATTAATCTTTTAAGGTGTTTTAGATTATTATACAAGGGATATCGCCTATGACACATGGGACAGAAGTGGAACTGTCGGGTGAAATTGTTTATTTTATCTGATAAAGGAAAGTTAAAGTTGCAATACCACATACATGAACTGAGCTGTCTTAGGAAGCAGAATATTTTTCCTCAAAGGAGGCGATTGTACACAGGACTGAACACATTCAGTGGGATTACTGTGGAAGGATTCAGACGTCGTATAGGTAGTGATTAAATAATGTTCTTTTCAGCAATGAGAAGTTCTGAATTTAAAACAGGAAACTGGATTAATTTGTACTGAACTAAAGTGGCCAGTAAAAGTTAGGAATTGATTGAACATTGTATATTATTCTGGGATACATTCAAGTATAGAGAAATAAAATTATACCACTGTGACCCACAGGTCTGTCACAGAAATGAGATGTCTATCTCACTAGGCTATTGCCATCAGCAAAAAATTTAAATAATGACAATTAAAAAGCGGCTGGCCTCCCTAACTAATGAAAGTTCAATATCTACTAATTATGCTGGTGCCACAGTATGATTGCAAAATATGACTTAGTACCTCTAGTGCGGTATCGTAATGAGTCTTTCATTTCAGCTCTATGCTGTATGCTTTCAAATCTCTTGGGCGTATCAAATATTCCACTGCCAAAGGACAAGAAACTCAATGTTCTTGACATGATAGAGGAAAGCGGCAGCTTAGGGAACAAAACCATTTAAAAATTCAATTTATTTTAGCAGTCATTTATTACTGTTGATTCTGCACTGGTCTCTGTGCTAGATACTGGAAATAATACACAGATTAATAAAACATGAAACTTGCCCTCAAGGTGCACGCTGTCTGGTGGGAGGGTAAGAAGCATACCACCTAGCTGATACAGAATGGGGAAATTGTGTTGGCGAAATTATGCACAAAATATAGGAGAATGCATCGAAGAGAACTGTCAGATGTGCTGGCGGATGGTGATGACAGTGAAGAGGGCGAGAAATCTAAGAAGAGTAAGAGTCAATTTAGGATGCCTTTTAGCTGGGTCTTAAATAACATGTAATTCCTTGAATAAAGACTATGGACATGGTAGAAGAGGCGCTGGAAACATAGCCAACCATGTAAGTGAGAGCGTGTGAAAGCCTAACATTAGGCTTGTGATTAAGGCCTTGGATATTCCCATGCTCTAAATGTTTGTATTCTCCCCAAATTTAGGTGTTAACACATAATTTGCAACACGATTGAATTAAGAGGTGGGTTTAGGGGGAAGTGATTAACGAGGGCTCCACCTTGTGCATGGGATTATGCTCTTAGAAGAGGCTTTTGGGAGCTTGATCGTCTTTCCATTGTGAGAAGCACAACATCTATATTCCAGACAGCAGGTGCTCACCAGACACTAAATCTGCTGATGCCTTGACCTTGGACTTACCAGCCTCCGAAAGTGCAGACAATAAATTGTGCTGTTTATAAATTACCCCAAATAAGGTATTTTTTATGAGCAGCCCAAATGAGCTAAGATAGATGTCTACATCAGCAGAGGCATGGAAGTAAAACTGTAAAGTTGAATGAAGCAGCAGCCAGAGAAAACTAAATCCATCAAAGATATTAAATTTATTTTTCCTCAGTCGTTTTTGCCCTAGTGTTCCTACCATACTTCCCAGTAGATTCAAATTTGTTTCTTCATTGCTGCTCTGGCCTATTAATCCTCTGCCCTCATATGTTAAAAAGAACTGTACTGTCTCAAGACACATGCCAGTCTTCACTATTGAAGTTTCCACCTACCCCTACTCATCTAGCTATGGATGCCCTGTGTTTTCTTGATCTCAGTCTACACAATTTATTATGAAACTCAGCACCTGCTCAGGATATTCCATTAAAGCACATATACTTCTGATAGATTTCATGTTTATGAAAACAATCCTCTCCACATCTGGCCTCTCACTCTTCTTAATGTCCTGACCTCACCTGTTCGCCTTCAATCCCTGCTCTTTAACTTGTTACCGCTTGTAAATTTTACTCCTCCAAACGTATTACTTCAAGCATTCTTAGCTCTGGCCATAGGCTTCTCTTTTCTCATGTAGGAAATTTGACTATATCTAATACAACCTTCTTTACTTCCTTTCTACCTCAAGATATGTCTCATTTTTTCTTTTCAACCCTTGAGCTGTCAAATTTTCATTTTTTAAAATCTATCCAGTACATTTTGTTTAGTATATCATTTAAAAAACAAACTTGACAGTGCTCTAACATTTTAGGTTATCATTTCTAAACAGACACTGAAAGTCACAATAATTGAACTAATTAAATCACTAAATATTTGAATTATGCAGTCTTTCCTCACTGTCAAGAATGGGGCCTAGCATTGTATCAATCATTGTTTTGGGAAGGAGGCAATTTTTATAACCCTTCCATAGAAAGTATTTAGGACATTTTCTTTTCTTTCTTTTTTTTTTTTTTTTTTTTGAGACAGAGCCTCAAGCTGTCCCCCTGGGCAGAGTGCCGTGGCATTACAGCTCACAGCAACCTCCAACTCCTGGGCTCAAGCGAGTCTCCTGCCTCAGCCTCCCAAGTAGCTGGGACTACAGGCGCCCGCCACAACACCTGGCCAGACATTTTCTATAAGCTAGTAAAGTGAGCCCACTTTGAAACTACCAATATAGGTTGGTAGATTTAAATTTAATATAAATGTATTGGTTATAAATGGTTAGAAGAATAAAGATGAATGAAATATGTGAGGGTCATATTTGGACAGGTAAACTTACTGATCATTTTTTAAAATTACAGATGGACTTTTATAAATATAGACTATAAAATTGAAAGAGTAATTTATTTCTCACTATGCTTTATTAAATGTCTAGCCATTATTTTTTCTATATAAACCTGAATATTGAAGATTTTACCCTCTAATTTTCTTCCAAATCCATATATTTCCATCTCTACTGAAGCCATTCCAGACCAGATTATCATATGATGAGACTACAAGGCTCCTAACTTATCTTGCTGCTCTCACCTTTTCCTCCTTCTTCCAATTCAGTTCCTATAGATAATATACCTGAAGTTATATTTTTCAAATTTAAATCTTCCTATGTATTGTTTAAATACTCTTCCTAACCACCGCCCTCACATCTACCTTCCTTTTCATCCTCAACTCCTATATTACCCTACTTTACTCTCTCTAATCTCTCTAGACTCTTTCCCAGACTTGGAATAAAGCATTTTCTCTTTTGTACCCTTCTTTTCTGTTTGCTACAGAAGGGTTAGGAAATTATAAGCTTTTAATTCTGACAATGTATTCTTTGCTTCTAACAGTGCTCAGCACATAAAAGTACTTTAGTAAACATTTATTTATTTAATAAAAGAAGACCAAAGGAATAATATGAACACGAGACTAATATTTGTTGTTCTATAGTCTACTTCGCTGTTCTAAGATGACCCCCATACACACATTTTTTAATACTTTGTAAATCAATATACACTTTACCATGGATAATTTCTTATAGCTGCTTTTCCCAAGATGGCTTTTACATCATAGTTGTCAAGTCAAGTAATTGCTTTTGCAGGTTGCATGACAGTTCAACTGTAACCATTTGACTTTTTAGTAAACAAACCATTGATGGTCCATTTGAAAAATGAATAGGAACCCTGGTACTTGTCTCAAAACTTTCTAGTGAAAGTGTCTGCATTAAAAATCAACAATGTATATGTCAATGGCTTAAGAAGAAATGTAAGAAATAATATGGGGGCACTCTTAATAAATGGCCTGTCATCAAAGCTCTTCTTAAAACAAAGGAGGATATCATGTCTAAAAGTATAGACAACAACAACAACAGCATCAAAAAGAATAGATAACAATAGCTCTGAGTTTAAAAGTGATTCAGAAAATTAGGACCCTCAGAGAGGGGCAGGGGAAGGTGATGGAGTAGGATTCATTAGCCATTGCCTCCCCACAAAGATATCAGTTTGAATAACTATTCACACATGACAATACTTTCACAAAAATTGGGTACTTGGGTGTAACACAATGATAAGAAAAGATGCATTGAAGAAGATAGGAAAAACAATTCATATTACCTATGTCACTCTCCCTAAGTTCTCGGAAGTACTGTGCTGGAACAGATATCATCTGCTTGAGAAAAAAAAAAAGAAGATGAGCACAGGACTTTCAGACTTGATCTTCAGCCAGAATCACTGAAAGGTCATTTCCAGTGGCCCCAGATTCTGGACAATCTTCAGTGGCAGGTGTTCCTCAGTAGTCATGGCCTTCTGGGATGTCCTAGTGCTGTGCTAGAAGGCATCTGTCTGGGGCTTCTGGTGCACTCCAGAATTGTGCCTGTTTCAGTAGGCCCCGACTTTCTGACAGTGATGTGATGGCTGCAGCTGCCCCAGGTTTCTGGCATACACCAGCACCATGGCTGCTGTAGGGCTTTCTCAGATATAGCTAGTCTGTGAAGACTATAATTAGTACCTACTCTACATGTGCAGACATTAGCACATTTTCACAAGGATCAAGAACAATCAAAGAAACATGACATCACCAAATACAAAAAGTTAAGAGCCAGACTGACTCTAAAGAATTAGAGAGGTGTAAACTGACTGACAAAGAATTCAAAGTAACTGTTTTATTTATTTGTTTATTTATTTATTTACTGTCCCCTGAACAGAGTGCAATGGCCTCATAGCTCATTACAACCTCAGACTCGGACTATGGGCATCCTGCTGCCTCAGCTTCTGGAAGCCAATGGGATGCTTGCCACATACCCGGCTGTTTTTTTTTTGTTTTTTTTTTTTTTTTAATGAGTCAGGGTCTCACTCTCATTCAGGCAAGTCTCAGACTCCTGAGTTCAAGCAATTCTTCCTCCTCAGCCTCCCACAGTGCTGGGATTACAAACGTGAGCCAACACAATTGGCAAAGTATGTTTTAAAGAAGCTCAATAAGTTTCAAGAAAACATAGAGAAACAATTCAATAAAATGAGTAACAGAACAAATGAGAATAACAAGATGTTTAATAGAGATTAAATTAATGATAAAAAATCAAATAGAAATCCTGGACATGAGAAATACCATAAATGAAATAGAATCAACAACAGAATCACTGAAATAGGAAACAGTTTGTGAACTCAAAGAAAAGTTATTTGAGCATATACCGTAAGAGGAGGAAATCCAATTAAAGGATATTCTTTTTTTCTTTCTTTCTTTTCTTTTCCTTTTTTTTTTTTTTTTTTTTTACAGATGGGAAATCACTGTGCTGACAGGCTGGTCTTGAATGCCTGGCCTTTATGTGATCCTCCCGCTTTGACTTCTCAAATTGCTGAGATCATGGGCATGAACCATTGTGCCTGTATTTAATTTAGAAAAACAACAATAGCAACCACAACAACTAGAGTAGGACCCTGATAAGATGATGTTTTGGAAAACTATATTCATTATTTTCCTGCTTATATTTTTCATTCATATAAGAGCAATATATGAAGGAAGATTTATAAACAATGTAAGTTGAAAATTCTAAGTGATTAAACATTATACTGTAGTTTATGTGGTAGCATTTATTCTTTCTTAGTGATTAACAAGATATTGACATTTAAAAATGATGCAATCTTATATTTAATGAACTACATAAAAATCTACTGGTAAAATCTTCAGTCATTTCATAGATTTTTAAATTAAATCATAGACTCATAAATGGTTAGAAACAGGGCATTTGAAATCCTGTACTCTGTTTTCTCACATTGAAGGTACAAATATTTTAACTATAGCTATAGAAAGTTATCTATTTTCAAGGAGTTGATTATTGATCTAACAGTCAGTGTTTTTTTTTTTTCCTTTTTCTGTTGGAGTTTCTTGATATTACGTAGAAGAACTGTATTGCAGCAATCTGGTTTTACACTAGAAAGAGCTGATTTCTTAAGCAGAAGGTTCTAAAAGTATTCCAATATGGTAAGAAATTCCTGAAGCCTATTTTATCCTCTCTGTTCATGATAACTTGCCTTCCTGCCATGTGCTCTGAAGCCTATGATTCAAATAAGCTCTATGCAAAATATGGGTAACAAAAATAAGCCTTGCTTCAGAAAAACCTCTCTACTCACCCCCAACCAAAAGAAAAGAATGGTCATGATTAACAACCTTCCCACAAGGAATATGTATCACTTTATATTAATTCACTCTTAGCTTCTCATAAATAAGGAGAAACACCCATGCACAAAGAAAGTTTTTATTTTCTAGTATCAAATTTAGATTAAACTTCTAGAAAGTGAGACAAACCATTTAGTTTGCCCAAATATAATTATTTAATTTAGTTTGCTCAAATATAATTATTTAACAGGAATTTACATTAAGTTGGTAAGTTGACATGTACTCAAGGAAATGTATAGACACACATCAGAAGTATTGCTAGTTTGGTTCTAGACCACTGTCATAAAGTGACTATAATAATAAAGCAAGTCATATAAATGTTTTGGTTTTCTAGTGCATAAAAGTTATGTTTACACTATGCTTTAGTCTATCAAGAGTTCAACAGCATTATGTCTAGAAAAATGTTACATACTTTGATTAAAAAACAACTTATTGTTTAAAATTGCTAGCAATCATTTGAGCCTTTAGGAAGACATACTCTTTTTGTTGGTGAAAGCTCTTACCTTGTGGTCAATGGCTGTTGACTTGTTAGGTTGGTGGTTGTAGAAGATTGGGGTAGATATGGTAATGTCTATCTTTTCTTTTTTTCTTTCTTCCTTTCTTTTTTTTTTTTTAAAAAGAGCATTAAGCTGTGCCCTGGGGAGAGTGCTGTGGCATCACAGCTCACAGCAAGCACAAACGATTCTCTTGCCTCAGCCTACCAAGTAGCTGGGACTACAGGTGCCTGCCACAATGCCTGGCTGTTTTTTGGTTGTAGTGGTCATTGTACTTTGGCAGGCCCAGGCTAGATTTGAACCCACCAGCTCTGGTGTATATGGCTGGCACCTTAGCCGCTTGAGCTATAGGCACTGAGCCAACAATTTCTTAAAATAAGATGACAATAAAGTTTTCTGTACCATTTGACTATCATTTCACAAATAACTTCTCTGTAGCACACAATGCTGTTTGATGACATTTTACTCACAGTAGAACTTTTTCTTTTTTTGCAGTTTTTGGCTGGGGCTGGGTTTGAACCCACCACCTCTGGCATATGGGGCTAGCGCCCTACTCCTATGAGCCACAGGCACCACCCTACCCCCAGTAGAACTTTTTATCAAAATTATAGTTAATTCTTTCACCTGATTAGGGGTTATCAACTAAGTTTATGTAACATTGTAAATTCTTTGTTGTCATTGTAACAATATCCATGGCATCTTCACCAGGAGTAAATTCCATCTCAAGAAATAACTTTTTTTGCTCAGCCCTAGGAAGAAACTTGTCACCTGATCAGGTTTTATCTTAAGATTGCAGGGATTCAGTCACACATTCAGGATTCACTTCTAATTCTAGTTCTTTTGCTATTCCTACCATCTCATCTGCAGTTATTTCACCACTCGAGTCTTAAATGCCTAATCAACTTCTTCAAAACCTGTTAAGGTTGATATTTTGACCTTCTCCCATGAATCATGGGTGCTTTATTGGCATCTAAAAAGGTAAATTCTTTACAGAAGATCATAATTTACTTTGCTCAGATCCATCAGACAAATCACTATGTATGGCAGTTATACCTTTATAAAAGTGCACGTCTTAATTAATAAGGTTTGAATGTTAAAATGACTTCCTTTTTTTTTTTATTGTTGAGGATTCTTTATGAGTACAAAAAAGCAGGTTTACACTGGTTGCATCTGTTAGGTAAAGTCTCTCTTATAATTGTGTCCAGCCTCCAAAATGTGTGTCACACACCATGACCCCCACCCACTCTCTCCACTCTCCGCTTCCCCCACCCCCACCATACACTAGGTTATTAATTGTCCTCAATCAGAATTGAGTACATAGGATTCTTGCTTCTCCACTTTTGTGATGGTTTACTAAGAATAATGTGTTTCACTTACACCCAGGTTAATACAAAAGATGTGAAGTCTCCATCTTTTTTAATGGCTGAATAGTATTCCACGGTGTGCTTATACCACAGCTTGTTAATCCACTCCCGGGTTGGTGGTCATTTAGTCTGTTTCCACATTTTGGCGATTGTAACTTGAGCTGCAATAAACAGTCTAGTGAAAGTGTCTTTATGGTAAAAGGATTTTTTTCTTCTGTGTAGATGCCCAGTAGTGGGATTAGAAGGTCAAATGGTAGGTCTAGTTTGAGTTCTTGGAAGGTTCTCCATACTTCTTTCCAAAAAGGTTGTATTAATTTTCAGTCCCACCAGCCTGTAAAAGTGCTTCCTTCTCTCCACATCCACGCCAGCACCTGCAGTTTTGAGATTTTGTGATGTGGACCATTCTCACTGGGGTTGGATGATATCTCAGGATGATTTTGATTTGCATTTCTTAATAATTAGGGATGATGAGCATTTTTTCATATGTTTGTTAGCCATTCATCTGTCTTCTTTAGAAAAGGTTCTATTCATCTCTCTTGTTCAGTGACATCAGGGATTGTTGGCTCTTCTTATGTTGATTAATTTGCTCATATCCATCATATAAATCACTTTGTATGGCAGCTATAGGTTTACAAAATGTATGTCTTAACTAATAAGTTTTGAAAGTTAAAATAACTTCTTCATCTATGGGCTGCAGAAGGAATGCCATGTTAGTGGGTATGAAAAAACTATAATCTTATACATCTCCATCAGATCTCTTGGGTGACCAGATGCATTTTCAATGAACAGTAATATTTTGAAAGGCATCTTCCTTTTTTAAAATTTTTCCTGAGCAGTAGGTCTCAACAGAGGAACTCAAATATTTTGTAAACTATGATGTAAACAGATGTGTTGTCATCCTGGCTTTGTTGTTCTAGTTACAAAGCACAGGCAGAATAGATTTAGGAAAATTCTTAAAGGCCTTTTTTTTGAATGGTCAATGAACATTGGCTTCAACTTAAACTTAGCAGTTGCATTATCTCCTAACTAGAGAGTCAAACTTTCATTTCAATATTTCAAGTCAGGCATTGACTTCTTTCTAGCTATAACAGTCTTAGATGATATTTCTGATGTAAGGCACTTTTGTCCACTTGGAAATCTGTTGTCTGTGGAGCCACCTTCATCAATTCTCATAGCTGGATCTTCAGGAAAACTGGCTTTGGCTTTCACACTTGTACTTGCTGCCTCACCTTGCATTTTTATGTTTTGGAGACAGCTTCTGTCCTTAATCCTTGTGAACAAATCTCTGCTACCTTTCAATTTTCCTTCTGTAGCTTCCTCACCTCTCTCAAACTTTACCTAAGTAAAAATAGTCAGGGTCTTGCTCTGGATTAGGCTTTGGTAAGGAAATATTGTGACTGGTTTGATCTTCTATATATTGCACTGAAACTTTCTCTGTATCAGCAATAAAGCTGTTTCACTCTCTTTTCAGTCATGTATACTGCAGTGTAGCACATCTAATTTCCTTCTAACATTTTTCTTTGCATTAACAACTTGACTAACTGGCACGAAAGGCTTAGCTTTTGGCCTACCTTGACTTTTGACATGCCTTCCTCACTCAGCTTAATCATTTCCAACTTTTGATTTAAAGTGATAAATGACCTTTCACTTGAGCACTCAAACATCTAGAGACCTTGTAGCATTATTAATTGGCTAAATTTCAGTATTTTTGAAATGCAATATCGTTTTACCTAGGGGAATAAGAAGTCCTGAGGAGAGAAGGAGAGAGAGCAATGAGGGAATGATCAGTCAGTGCAGCAACAGAATACACAGAACATTTATTGATTAAGTTCATTGTTGTATATAGGAGCAGTTTGTGATGCCCTCAAATAATTATAATAGTAAGATCAAAAATGACGGACTGCAGATCACCATAACATGTATAACAGTAATGAAAAAGTTTGAACTGTTGTGAAAAAAATTACCAAAATGAGATGTAGGGGCATGGAGTGAGCACCTGTTGCTGGAAATTTGTTACTGATAGATTTGCTGACACAGGCTTGATACAAACCTTTAATTTTGAAAAAACTGCAATATCTGCAAAGCATAATAAAGCAAAGTGCAAAACAAAACAAGATATTTCTGTACTGGTTGTTTCCTACTCTATTGGCTCTATTTCTAGAATAAATTGTCTACAAAGCTGAAAAACCTGGTGCCTGGGTCAACAATCAACACTTAACAAGTATCCGCTAAAATACAAATACAATTTCAGAGGTCAGCATTATATTATTGGATTTTAAGACTGAAAATGAGCTTATCATCTAAAAAGAACCAAACATTAGTGCCAGATTGAGTCTTACAAAATGTCGTTGTTGGTGACTTTGTTATTAATGGCTGATTTCTTTAATAATATTTTGTTTCATCCACCACTGACTTAGTGGCTTTGACAGGAGAAAAACCTGTTAAGGAGCTAAGAAAGTCTGACTCCACCAATCCCTAATAAACAAGACATGGGCAGTATGTAAAGCCATTCTATGGTTTTCTAGATTTTATCTCTCCCTTTATCGCCTGTTTTCTTTGTATAAGAAATATCTTTTAAAATATATCAGTTTGAATTTGCATTTCT
>NW_003852396.1:65747361-65775103 GCF_000181295.1 Otolemur garnettii | reverse complement strand
CCGGGCTGGGGATTCGAACCCGCCACCTTAGGTGTACGTGGCTGGCGCCTTAGCCGGTTGAGCTATAGGCGCCGAGCCAAATTATTAATATTTTAAGAGAAAGCTATGGAGACTTATAATGTGAAAGGTCTTACTCTATCCTAGGTCATTCCTTTAAGTGGAAGAACTTGTCTTGGAATATTTAGCTCCAGGATACAAATTTTTCAAGACCAATTTCCTTCTTTATCTCCAAATAGATGAATAACTCAATCTAAATTTGGTGGAATAGTGTAAACAAGCATCCAAAAAGAATGAAGGCATTATGTTTTTTTTTTTTTTTATTCTTTTAGGCTGTCGTATAATGGCAATCCCTGGAAAGTCGAGTGCTGAACATGCATATCATTTTTGGATGAGTCAGCAACCCTAAAGTGAAGGTTTTTAGAATGTGGCAATATTTAGTCAATTGTTGATGATCCTATAACCTGTTTTTCAGATGTATTTGTAAAAATGTTAAAAGCACTACCACTGCCTCTCAGATCAAAGTTTGTGGAATAGAATGATATTTGAAATTTTCTGCTGTTGACCTACTTGGTTAAGTAGATGTTATGTTTCCAGTGTCAACTTCTTCTCTGAGCTATTATTACTCTGTTTTTCTTCAGCTGTTCACATCCCCTCTGAGTGGTTCCTGCACTTTAGAATGTGATTTAACCATTGGTTTACTGTAGAGCACATGACTGAGCACTAAGCTAATCAATTACATACCATTTAGAACAGCGGTTCTCTACCTGTGGGTCATGACCTCTTTGTTCCATTTGTAACAATAGGGCAATTAGGCAGGTTGAGAACCACTAATTTAGAATATTATTGGCTCAAATATCAGCATGATCCTCAATGGAGGCAAATGAGCTATGAAATGTTTCCTGGGAGATTTTTGAGAAGGAATTTTCCTCAATCATTAAACTTTCCTTCTTTCTATAGTGTTAGAAGAAGAGCAAGTCTCCAGGGATTATTGACAGTCCTATTGTGACCCAAAGGGGTGCTTTTCTTAGAATGACAACCAACACTATAAATAAATGGCAGAGCAGAGTGGTTGAAGGATCGAAAAGTGTAATACTCATTAAACGAATCCAACAAATATAACTGACTTGCTTTTGGCCACTAAACTATAAAGGATAATAAATCCTCTTCATTAAACGGGCTCAAGCTAAGATTTCTGTTATGTGCATCATAAAGGCCAAACTGCCAGAATATATGTTTAAAATATATGACATGACTAAATAGAAATGAAGATTTATAGATTATTCTTCCTTTTTGTATAAATTTAAAAATCATAATCTGAGCATCATTCTTTAGATAACATCTTCAAAACATATATACATATATATGTATATTACATAAAACTCCTTCAACTTATGGAAAATATTAATCAAGAGTGATAGTCAATAATAAAGAATGAAAATTCTACACATTCTACTATATCATCAGCCATAATGCACATACATCAACATTAATCAAACTTTTAGGACACAATTTAGAAACTCTATAAATTAATAAGGATAATTAGGCTTTTGGGCTTTCAAACATTAGCTACTCTTTAATTTTTGTGAAAGAAAGATTTCCTTTTTTGTGACTTTATTGCTTTTCATTTCTTCTGGCTCTCTGCTATAATGTTGTGATAGAGATTTCACAAAACTTCTTTTAGCAGGAACAATAACTTAGTAATTAAAAATCTAAGTTATTTTCATAAGAACATGGTGCAGAATAGCAGGCACTCCAAACAGGAAACCTGTTATGTGTGTTCCATCGATATACACTCAGTATCCCTAGTCAGCCTGCCCAAAGACCCTATGCAGATTGATACCTGTGAGAGATGTCAGTTAATACATTCATCCCAAATGAAAACTAAGATTCATTTTTCTCAGATTGTTTGAAAATTCCCCTTCCACCTTTAGTTTCTTTTTTCTTTATCAGTCTTGCTTTTTTCTTCATGAAAATAATCCAAAGGCATTTTTTTCCCACACATATGTTCAAACTTTGTGCAACAGCTAGATAATATCTCTCACTAATTTCTCCAAGTTATCCTTTAATGATTAAATAGTTCTGTGTTCTTTGAAATGTCCAAGCTGAAAACATATTTCCATTTTTTTCCTGACACTGTTCAGAAACCTCAATTATTATGAGCTCATTATACTATCTTGCTTAAATATTCAGGACTATTGTTTAAAATTATTGTCTACCTTCTCCTGTGAGAGTTTCATGTTTTATATTGCTATATCTCAGTCACTTAGAGAAGGTCAATCCTTCGAGAAAAATTTCATGCTCACATTGCTCAGCAAAGGTCATTTCTACTTTGATTTGTGCACCACACCCCACACCTGTCTGCTCCAATGATTCTTTTAAACCTTTTACTGTGTTCTTTGGAACTGTTTTAAGAATTTTTTTTAATTTCCTCTGAGTCTTTTTAATCTCTCTTTCTTAACTGAAACCTGACTATTCACCAAACATACCATCTTCCCTGAAGCTCTCTCAAATGGAAGGGGTTTTCCTTCCTCTCTCATATTTAATAACTTAGTAATTAAAAGATGAAGTATTCCCCCACCTGTTTACTATTAAAGTTTCCTGACTGAGTCATTTTGGGCTGTTATAATAAAGAAACATCAACTTATTGGCTTATAAAGTTATTTCACACATTCCTAGAGGCTGAATGGAAATAGGGTTGGGTTCCATCGGGGAAATTCTGGATTGAAGATGGCAATCTTCTGCTTATAGCCTCACATGGCAAAAAGAGAGAAAGAGAACTTTCTGAGTTCCCATTTTAAGGGCACTAATCCCATTTATGATGGCTGCTCTCATAATCTATTACCTCCCCAAAGCCCATGTCTTAACACTTACTGGAGGTTAGAATTTCAATGTATGAATTTTGTGGGGACTCAAACCTTTCATTTATTTCATTCCTCAGTCAGTTGTTTTTCTTCTCATTAAAACTTTAAATTACAAATTATCCTGTCACTTAATTTCATTTTTCTTTTTATTTATTTATTTATTTTATTAAATCATAAACACATAGATCATGTATACATTAATGCATTTATGGGGTATAATGTGCTGATTTCATATAGAATTAGGAATGCTTACATCACCCTGGTTAATACATACTTCATCTCATTTATTTAATTATTGTGTTAAGACATTTATAGTCTATACTAATAGATCCAACATGTACCCTTGCATTATGCACCATGGCTGTGATCCCACCATTCACCCTCCCTTGATCTGACCTCCCCCTTTCCTATCCCCCCCCTCTTTTATCTTGGGCCATAGTTGTGACGTATTCTTTATATGAAAGTGTGAGTGATTGTAAATTGGTTTTATAACAGTACGGTGTACATTGGATATTTTTTCTTCCATTCCTGAGATACTTTACTAAGTAGGATATGTTACAGGTCCATCCATGTAAACATAAAAGAGGTAAAGTCTCCATCTTTTTTAAGGCTGCATAATATTCCATGGTATACATATACCACAATTTATTAATCTATTCATGGGCCAATGGGCACTTGGGCTTTTTTCATGACTTGGCTATTATGAATTGAGCTTCAATGAACAATATGGTGCAAATATTTTTGTTTAAAGTGATTTTTGGTCTTTTGGATGTACATCTGTAGAGGAATTGCAGGATCAAATGGCAGGTCTACTTTTAGATCCCTGAGTATTCTGCATAATTCTTTCCAAAAGGGACTATTAGCTTGCACTCCCACCAGCAGTGCAGAAGTGTTCCCTTTTCTCCACATCCATGACAACATCTGTAGTTTTGGGATTTTTGTTATGTGAGCCACTCTTACAGGAGTTAGATGATAGGGAATTAGATGATATCTCAAAGTGATTTTGATTTGCATTTCTCTGATGATTAAAGATGATGAGCATTTTTCTGTAGGCCATGCACCTATCTTCTTCAAAGAAGCTTCTGCTCAAGTCCCTTGCCTACAATGAAATGGGATTACTTGTTCTTTTCTTATTAGTAAGTTTGAGTTCTCTGTGGATTCTGGTTTTCAAACCTTTGCCAGAAGCATAACCTGCAAACACCCTCTCCCATTCTGAGGACTGTCTGCTTGTTTACTTACTGTGTTCTTAGCTGCGCAGAAGCTTTTTAGTTTGATCAGATCCCAGTAATGTATTTTTGGTGTTGCTTCAGTTGCCTGTGGGGGGGGTCCTCCTCATACGGTATTCTCCCTGGCCAATTTCTTCAAGTGTTTCTCCTGCACTGTCTCCAGGAATCTTTATGGTTTCATGTCTGAAGTTTAAATCTTTTATCCAGTGCGAGTCAATTTGTGTTAATGGTGAAAGCTGTGGGTCCAGTTTCAGTCTTCTACAAGTTTCCAGCCAATTCTCCCAGCATCATTTCTTAAATAGGAAATCTTTATCCCAATTTATATTTTTGTTAGGCTTATCAAAGATCAAATGATGCTAAGTGTCTGGGTTCATCTATTGGTTCTCAATTCTGTTCCATACATCTACCTCTAAGTTTTTGTGCCAATACCATGCTATTTTGATCACTATAGATTTACAGTATAGTTTGAAGTCTAGAAGCATGATTCCTCCTGATTTGTTTTTATTTCTGAGTAATGGCTATTCGAGGTTATTTCTGGTTCCATTTAAAATGAAGTACAATTTTTTCCAGATCTTTAAAGTATGGCAGTGGTGCTTTGAGAGGGATTGCATTTAATTTGTAAATTGCTTTGGGTAATATGGACATTTTAACAATGTTGATTCTTCCCAGCTATGAGCATGGTATGTTTTTCTGTTTGTTAACATCTTCAGCTATTTCATTTCTCAGAGTTTCATAATTCTCTTTATAGAGATCTTTCATGTCCTTTCTTAGGTAAATTCCCAAATATCATCTTCTTTGGCACAATTATAAAAGGAATACAGACCTTGACTGTTTTTTTTTTTTTTTTTGGTTTGACTATTATTGGTATGTATAAAAGCTACTAATTTGTGAGTATTGATTTTATATCCTGAGACACTAGTATATTCCTTGATAACTTCTAAGAGTTTTGTGGTTCAGTCCCTGGGGTTTTCCAGGTATAAAATCATATCATCTGTGAAGAGTGAATGTTGATCTCTTCTGAACCTATTTGTATACCCTTGATTGCCTTTTCTTGCTTAATTTCAAGAAATTTCTAATCTGAGTGGAAATGTTTTCAGTTTTACTTCATTCAATATGATATTGTCTGTGGGTTTGCTGTAGATGGTCACTATCAGTTTAAGAAGTCCCTTCCATACCTATTATCTTAAGTTCTGATCATGAAAGGATGCTGGATATTGTCAAAAGCTTTTTCTGCAACTATTGAGAGAATCTTATGGTCTTTGTTTTTTAGTTTGTTTATGTAAAGTATTATATTTATAGATTTACAAATATTGAACCAACCTTGAGACCCTGGGATAAAACCTACTTGGTCATGGTGTATAATTCATTTTATGTGTTGCTGGATTCTGTTTGCTAGGACCTTATTGAATATTTTTGCATCTATGTTCATTAAAGATATTAGTCTATAGTTTTCTTTTCTTGTTGGGTCTTTTCCTGGTTTGGGGATCAGAGTGATATTTGCTTCATAATGTGTTGGGAAGTATTCCTTCTTTTTCAATGTTTTGGAAAAGGTTAAGTAATATACATCCTAGTTCCTCCTTAAAGGTTTGGTAGAATTCTGATGTGAAGCCATCTGGTCTCCGACTTTTCTTTTTTGGGAGATTTCGTATCATTGATCCTATTTCAATACTTGAAAAAGGTCTGTTCAGCATTTCCAATTATTTCTGGTTAAGTCTAGGAAGTTGTCATGCTTCCAAGTATTGGTCAATTTCTTCCAGATTTTCATATTTTTGAGAATAAAGGTTTTGTAGGATAAAAAATTAAGGATTTTTTGAATTTCTGAGGTGTCTGTTGTTATTTTGCTTTTGTCATTTTTGATTGATGATACTATGGACTTTAATTTTCTACTTTTGGTTAGGTTGGTCAAAGGTTTATCAATTTTTTTGAATTTTTCAAAATCCAACTTTTTGATTCATTGATCTTTTGAATAATTCTTTTGTTTTCAATTTCACTTAATTCTTCTCCAATTTTAATTATTTCTTTTCTTCTGCTAGGTTTGGGGTTGGAATGTTCTTCCTTTTCCACTTACTTAAGATGTCCCATTAAGTTATTGACTTTCTCTTTTTCTGTTCTCTTGAGGAAGGCTCACAATACTATAAATTTCCCTCTTAGGACTGCCTTTGCAGTATCCCAGAGGTTCTGATAATTTGTGTCTTTGTTATTGTTCCAGAAATTTGGCAATTTCCTTCTTAATCTCATCTATGACCCAGCTATTATTCAGCACAAGGTTATTTAGTTTCCATGTCTTTCTATGAATATGCAGATACTTGTTATTGATGACTTCAACTTTTATTGCATGATGATCCAAGAAAATATGAGGAATAATTTCTATACTTTTAAATTTGCTGAGGTTAGACTTGTGACCTAAGATGTGATCAATTTTGGAGGATGTTCCATGGGCTGATGAGAGGAATGTGTATTCAGTTTTATGAGGATGAAATGTTCTGTAGATGTCTATTAAATTGAATTGTTGTATGGTGAAATTTAAGTCCAGAATTTCTGTGGTTAGTTTCTTATTGGAGAATCTATCCAATACTGCCAATGGGGTGTTAAAATCTCCAACTATTATGGCGCAGGAAGATACTAAATTGCTCATGTCTGTTAACAGTTTATAAATTGAGTAGCATTCTGGTTGTGTGTATAAATGTTAATAATTGATATCTCATCATGTTGAGTGTTTCCCTTGACAGATATGAAGCGACCATCCTTGTCTTTCCTTACTTTCATTGGTTTAAAGCCTAGTGTATCTGCAAATAAAATTGCCACGCCTGCTTTTTTCTGATTTCCATGTGCCTGGATTACAGATGCCAATCCCTTCACCCTGATTCTATATTATCCTTTAAGGTAAGATTCTTGTAGGTATCTGGCCTGAATTTTTGTATCCAGTCAGTCAACCTGTGCCTCTTAAGAGGGCAGTTTAAGCCGTTCACAATAATTGAGAGTATTGATAAACCTGGTAGTATTCTGGGTGTCAAGTTTCTTGAAAGTCCAGTGGACATTTTTTTTTTTTTTTAAGAGACAGAGTCTCACTTTATCATTGCCATGGCATCACAGCTCACAGCAACCTCCAATTCCTGGGCTTAAGCAATTCTCTTGCCTCAGCTTCCCAAGTAGGTGGGACTATAGGTGTCTACCACAATGCCTGGCTATTTTTTTTTGTTGCGGTTTGGCCAGGGCCGGGTTTTCACCACTGTGGAAATTGTGTTTTGGTCAAGAATTTCAGAGTTAGTTTATCTTGATGGTAGAGCATTGTGCTGGTAATTATGGAGGATATCCTGAGGATCTGGTTTTGTTATGGTAAATTTCTTCAATGTGTGTGTGTCATTAAGTATTTAACTTCTCTGTCATGAATGAAGCTCAGTTTTGCAGGATACAGGATCCTGGGCTGAAAGTTGTTTTGTTTTAGGAGACTGAAGTCAAAGATCATCCTTTTCTGGCTTGAAAAGTTTCAGCACAAAAATCTGCAGTCATTCTAATATTCTTCCCCTTGTAGGTTATGATTTTCTTATATCTGACTGCTTGCAAATTTTTCTCCTTCATATTAACTTTGGTGAAGTTAATTACAACGTGTCTAGAAGATACATTATTTGGATTGAGTCGTGCTGGGGTTCTGAAACTGTCTGCTATCTGTATTTCAGTATCTCTTTACATGCTTTGGAAGTTCTCCCTAATTATCTCTTGGCGTAGAATATCTGTGCCTTTCGGACCAACCTCTTGTCCTTCAGGGATTCCTATGAGGTGAATGTTTGCTCTTTTGGAGTGGTCCCACAATTATCTTAGGGAATGATGTATTTTTGCTCTCCACTTCTCTTCCTTTTTGAGCATTTGGGAGCATTCAAAAGCTTTGTCTTCAATGTCAGGGATACTTTCTTCTGCCAGCTCTATTCTGTTACTGAGGGATAATACTGTATTTCTCAGATCTTTGAGGGCTGCAAGTTCTTGCCTCAATGTGTCAAAATCTTTGGTGATTTTGTCTTTGAATTCATTGAATTCTTGAGACAACTTGTGAATTACTCCTTGAATTTCTAATTCCATCTTTACCTCCATTCTTTTAATCTTATTTGCCATCCAAATTCTGAATTTGATTTCTGACATCTCAGCCAATTGTTCATGAATGGGATCTTCTGTTGTGTCTCCTTTGTCATCCTTAGGGGAGTTGATCTACTCTGATTATTAGTGTTGCCAGAGTTTTTCTGCTGATTCTGCCCCATGATTATTTTTCACGGTTTGGCTAGAGAAGCTGGCAAGGTGAAATTGAATTGAGGGCCCCTAGAGTTATAATTAACCAGCCATTTACCAAAGAACTGGAACTGGTGACTGTGGCTTTTCCCTTAGAGTTTTACAAAGGTCCCATTCAAAACTACTGCCTGAAACTCTGGGTATCTGCTTGTTGTGGTGGGGCTAGATGGTGCTGCTGGGTATTCAGCTAGTCTCTGGCCAATCCTAGTGAATCAGTGGCTATGGCTGAAATCTCAGCTGTGGAGATATATAAGCAACTAAGACAACCAGTCCCTTCATAGGTGACAACTTGAAGGGGAGAATCCCACACTCCCACAGCAACACTACCAGGATACAACCTTACTGGATCCCCGGGTGATCAGCCCTGGTCAAGAGTTCCAAACCAATTTTTCCAGTCAACACAAACACTGATTAGGTGGGAGAGTTTAAAAGGTCTTCAGCAGAGGGGGTACACTGTCCACTCAATTTTACCCCAGTGAGAGGGACCGTGGAGCTGCCACCACTGTCAGGGGCAGTGCTGACACTGTCAGGGGTAGCACCACCAGTCTGGTGTACTACTGTGTGCAGGTTGCAGGAGCCGGCAGGTAGCTGGAGGGCCTTGCCACCAGCCACAAGTGTCACAGTGATGCAAGACAAGGTGGCACCATGAACTGCTGCCTTAGCCATGGAGGTGTTGATGCTGTGGCAGATGGAGGAAACAGCTTGATATCCAGCTTGATGGAAGGGCCAGACACCCCTGTGGGAGACACTGGCATCTTGCTGCCTTGCTGTCTCCTCCACATGCACTTCTGACTGGTCAATTTTATGTAAATTTCCAATGCCTGAGAGTTCATTAGACACCTGGCTGTAACTGATTAGAACCCACACCCTAAAAGTCAACATTTAGTTCCAGCAAAATAACCCCCCTGCCACTATATAACCCTCTGAGCAAAGAGCCTGAAGACAGATCTTGAAGAGGGAGTATGAGAGAGAGTTTGTTCCCCTCCTGGGTTCTCTCTGCCAGGAGGTTTGGTTTTTTGTAGTTGTTGTAATTTTTGTTTCTGTGAATAAATCCTGACTTACCATTGATCTTGTGGTCTGTCAATTCATCCTTCAAATCTCCAAGACCAAGAACCTAAAACTCCGTTATGAACAGGAGTCTGGTGAGGAACCTAAAGGAAGAGCCACTGACAACCAGTATTGTGCTGCTGGAGCCAGGCCAGGAACAGGAGGGTGGAGATGCTGACCCCCAGCCTCCATTCACAGGAGCTGGATGGAAAGCTGGAGGGTGGAGTCATCAGCGGCAGGCTACTGGGTCACAGGAGCCAGGCAGGAGTCACTGCCTGACAACTGGTCACAGGAGCCTGGCAGGAAGCTGAGTCTCACACTGTGGGCTGCTGAACCCGGGAGCTGGTGGGCTGCAGTCCCTGGTGATTGGTGGTGCAGGACCTGAGCAATGCTCTTTTCAGCACAGGGCATGTCTCTCTCCCCTTGTGACTCCTTGCCTCTATTAAAGTTATAGTTTCAGCGAACTGTCTCACAGTTCATGAGGTGCCCTACCCTAGGAAAAATCTGCAGCACTCTGGATTTTACAGAGAGTCGTCTTCCAAACTGCCAAGAGACTGGGGGAGTTGAAGATAGGGAAAATATTAGATCAACTTTTGTCCCAGGCAAGAGACTGCCTGGGCTTGTAGCAGTATCTCTCTGTGGAGGGAGTCCTGGCCTTCAGTTGTTCTCTCCCCTTTGGTGAAACAAAAGGTCTTCTGTTCTCTATTCACCTCAAGCTGCTCTCCTGGGGGCAGGGAAAGGGAAGGATTCCCATCTTCTCTGGGATGGGTTTTGTACCTGAAATTTGTTTCCTTGGAGTCCCAGCTTGTTGCAGCAGTGGTAATATGAACCTATAGATCCTCTCAGCTCAGCTCCGGATCTTCTGCTTTATTGAGTTATTTCTGGCAATTCTTTCTCCCTCTGGATGGGAGCCTCTGCTGAAAGCTGGCTTCACTCGGCCATCTTGCCTCCCTCCCATAATTCTGTCACTTAATTTCAGAGCTAACATCTCTAGAATTCCCAGTCACTCATACTCAGTTGTTGAAGAATTTGGCTTTTGGCTCACAAACTGTGGATGACTATCTGGCATTTTCTTCAGTAAATTTGAAGTATTTAATATATTTATGTTCATTACCTATCCAATACACTGGCTTTCTAACCTACTGTATTATATTCATTACCTATCTAATACCTTGGCTTTCTAACCTACTATAATCTTTCATCCCTATTACTTTACCCACTACCTCATGACTGCCAGACTGTGATATAACATGAAATGTTTATCTTCAAAATCTTAGCTACAGACAAGTACTTCCTGTTTTTTTCCTGCTTGTTCCTTCTGCCCAAACTACAATAGTTTTTGAGCTTTATGAGCTCTTCATACAGTTATCAGCTTAAGTTTGTGTAATTTTTGCTTTTTATTTTTTTAAACATTAATGGTTCTCATCTTCTCTCTTAAATTATTTTGATTCTATGATCTATCTTGGTCATAAACTTTGGGATTTTTCCTAGGCTCTTCTTGTTCTCTCAAGCACTTCATGGATTCTATTAGGACATGCCTTTAATTTTATTTTCAAAATATATCCAAAATATTAATTCTTACCACCTACTCTGATATAACCCTATTCCAAGACTTAGTAATTTTACACCTGAGTTATTTTAATGGTCTCCAAAATGATATTTCTACTTGTTCTCTTTTGTTTTCCTTCCCTCAAGTCAATTCTCAAAATAGTCACCTGTGTGTGTCTGTGTCTGTTTTAATTCAGAAATATCTTGTAATCATTTCCTTCTCACTCTCAATGAATTCCAGTCTTTTCTATGCCCCGTAGAGGTTTAATGATCTTATCTGTGGCTTCTTCTTTGATTTTGTCCCTTAATACTCTTTTTTCCAGCAGTACTGTTTTGTTTTGTTTTGTTTTTCCTCATTTTTCCAGGAAAATTTGCTCCTCGGGGATTTTGTTCCCTCTATTGGGAATGCTCCTCTTCTAGATAGCCCCAAAAGTTACTTACATACCCCTTTCAGGGTTCTCGCTAAAAGTTCAATAATACAATGAGACCTCCCTTTAAATTGACATTCCCTTCCCAAAGGCACAAGTCCATCCTCTTTGTTGCATTAATCTGCTGTGGCTGCTGTAAGAAAAGAAAAGAAAAGAAAAGAAAAGAAAAGAAAAGAAAAGACTGACCACCTTAAATGACAGAATTTTGTTTTCTAACAGTTGTGAAGGCTGGAAGTCCTAGATGAAGGGTCTTGTTTCATGGTGAACACACTCTAATTGCATTCTAGCTACTTTTTTTTTTCTTTTCTTTTTATTGTTGGGGAGTCATTGAGGATACACAGAACCAGGTTACATTGATTCCCTTTGTCAGATAAGGACAGTCTTATAATTGTGTCTTGCCCCCAAAAGGTGAACCACACCTTTATTCCCCTGACCCCCTCTGTCTTTCCCTTTCTCACCTCTCCCCATCTCCCACTCCCTACCATGTACTAGGACCTTAATTGTTTTCATATAAGAATTAAGTACATAGGATTCTTGTTTCTCTATTCTTGTGATGCTTAACTAAAAATAATGTGTTCTACATCCATCCAGGTTAATACAAAGGATTGCTGGGCATCTACTCAGAAGAAACCAATCCTTTTACCACATGGCCTTTCTTCATGTGCCTGCAGGCAGAAGGAGAAAGAGAGAAAGAGAGAGCAAGAATACACACACCAGCTTGTGAGTATAATATGTCTCCCCAATTCTATAGAAGGGGGCCCTATTTTTCTCCCACAGTGGGGTTTAGAGCTTCAACATGTGAATTTTGGTGGACATAAAATCGGGTTTATAACGTGTGCTTTATATATTATTCCCCTCTGCAGTACTCAACAATTTATGGCCTATTTCATGTTTCTTCTCTGACTCTTTCCCTTTTATACATCCTACCACTGGAATATCAGCTTTCATTTTTATTTTCTTCATTGATTTGTCTCCAGAGCCTGAAAGAAGTCATGTCCTAGAGAAAGCACTCAAGAACTTGCTAAGTAAAGGAATAACCTCTTGCTCTTAACCACCCTTTACACCTTTACCATTCTTTTCCTCTAACATACTTCCCTATGAAAAAACACCCTTGTTGAACATATTTTGAAAAAAAAAAAATTTTATTTAGAGAGGTTAAGATAAACTAATAGAAAAGAATCTGTACATAATCTTATTCTACTCAGATGTCCCATTTCTAAAAGGCTCTTGTGGTTATCCTTGGATAGTTTTTATATCCTTTGATGCTTCTAGAAAAACTTACCAGGGAAAGAAAACTAAAATAGACTTTATATAAAGTCTGCAACTGTGAATCGTTACAAGGGTGCATGCTCTGAATTCTAAAAGACTTTCTGGAAAGATTTTATACAGTATTCTTCAGAACAGGTATTATTAAGCATTAATTGCAAAGAATAAAAATGCACCATATTATTTTATTTAAGTAACTTAGGTATGATAAGATGAATATCTTTCTTTTCTTTTTTTTTTTTTTTTTTTTTGAGATGGAGCCTCAAGCTGTCACCCTGGGTAGAGTACCGTATCATCACAGCTCACAGCAACCTTCAACTCTTGGGCGTAAGTGATTCTTTTGCCGGGAGAATAGTAAGTAGCCGGGACTATAGGTGCTCGCCACAGTGCCCAGCTATTTTTTGGTTGTAGTTGTCATTATTGTTTGGCAGAGCCTGCCACCTCTGGGTATGTGGCTGGTACCTTAACTACTTAAGCTTTAAGTAGTTAACACCAAGCCATTATGAATATCTTATTTGTTACTAATAGTTGATAAATTTACTTTCTATTCTTTCTTTGAATAGTTTATTTTAATTATATCTGAAATGAAAGTAGTTTAATGAGTTTCATTTTATTAGTGCTTGTTCATTGTTTCTCTGTGATATATATTTTCAGAGAAAAAATATTATTACTCAGGTATTTAAGAATCAGAATTAATAGCTTTACTGTTTATTTTATACCTTATGCAATTATTGTAAAATGGCATAAAAATAATTTGTAGAACCTAAGTATAATTATGTTATTATCAATCGGCAGTTTTCTCCATAACTTTCTCAGAAAATTAGGTATGGGCATTTGGTGCTGATAGTATATAGCAAATATTCAGTGAGTTACAAGGTGCCATTGAATAGTGAGGTAAGTGGAAAAATTTTGAAGTTAGATAGACCTGAATTAAATCCAAGCTTTCACTGATGGATGTTAGTTGTATGACCTGAAATAAATTGCTTAACTTATTACTAGTCTATTTTTTCTTATCTATGAATTAAATTATTTAAATCCAATTTATGAAGTTATTTTGACTCAAAGATGTTTACTGATAATATATTCAAAACTCTTCTTGGATCAAGAAACACTGTAAAGAGTGAATATTTGTGAAACACAGGTAAAGGTTTCATAAATGTGAGCTATTACACCATTTTAATTTTGAAACCCAAAGACTAGATTAATTGACAGACAGCTCTATTTGCATCGTACTTCATTATTCCTCAGATTAAAATACATTTTCATAAACCTTACATTTTGCCTTAGCCATTTCTAATATATTTTTATTATTTATGTGGTGCTTAGTCACTTTAAAATTTAAGTAAATTGATGATTCCTAGTTATGTGCTTAAATGAAAATATATAATGTATTGTAGAAAGAAAAAAAATCTTCTGAGTGACTTTTATGAAAAAAAATACTCAAAGTATAGGTGATCACTTTATGTTTATTTAAAACTTTTTTGATCATAAAAAGTATAAAAAACAGCTTAATTTCAGAAAAAATGAAGAGTAATTTAGAAATTTTATAGAAGCTATGCTAGAAAGCCAATAGTTTTATTTTGTTTTGCATCCAACTATGTATTTCAGAGCATAGTGTCAATGTTCAGCCATAGTTGTTGAATTTTTGTTATTTTTCATTATTAAATAAGCCTGAATATAGAACAAGGTCTATGCCAGCACAAAGCTAGTTTTTGTGTGTCCTTTTTCCATTTTTTGAGATCTTGAATTAGGTCACACTGAAGAAGATGAATTATGCTTGGAAGATCATTATGATGGATAGTGCTTTGTCTAGTGAAATATCTAATCAACGTTCTCTGCCTCACAGGATACACTTTATTATTTCTTACCTAGTGGTAACAGATGGTGGCCATGGTTCTTAAACGAAGAGAGGGTGTGTGGCATATTCTAGTCCATTGCCCCAAGGCCTTAGTATGTTTCCAGGCAAAACTATTGTCCTATTTGGCATGATTCCATCTTTGTGCAGGAGAAATTGGTCAGTGAAGACAGACATCTATGAGTTAGTAAGTGCAAAGAAAATGCATGTTTGGAGATTTAGAGGTTGCACTTATAATTCTGCTACTTATAAAACCTAAAGCTCAGAAATTAACTTACCTATAGCAAGGAAAAACACTACCCTGAGGATAATGTATTTGGAATACTTTTCCAGAGGAGATTTTGTAACTGATAAATACTGCAAAATATATTAGGACAAAGAGACTTAAAAAGGTATAAAATATGTGTAAGATCATGCAATGTTGTTAATTTTGATGGAAATATTCTCTGAAATAGTCCTATAGATTATTTAGGGATTAGAATTGGTAATCTTGTTGAATGAGGCTACGCATACACACACAGGCTTACAAATGAAAATATTCGGCTTGTCCTTATGCTGCTAATCTTAGTAAAAGAATGAAAATGACTATGAAGTACATTTACAGTATAGTTTCCAGTACCTTTTTACATTAATTATTTCATTTAATACTCAAGGCATGTTTTGAAGTAGTTACTTTAATCTTTAATATTTCAGATGAGAGATAATATAAGTTCTCAAAGTCATACAATTCAAAAGTATTGGAATTCGGACTTGACCTCTCACCTTTGGCCACTGAAGCCCTGTTCTAATGTCCTTAAACTTCAGAATCAAAATCTATTTTTCTTCCACTGGGAAGACATTTTACTTTTCCTGTGGAGTATGGCTGTCATATTTTACTATCTTTTCCACAATTCACTCTAAGGTAATTTATTCCAAGGAAGGAATAGTATAAAAATTCATAAAGACTTAGGGATCTTTTCTTATAATAAAAGAAATGTTCACATTTCTTTAAAAAAAAAAACATGAAAAGTTTGTAGAAAAGGGAAATAAGGAAAGGTACAAATAGTCTTTCCACAAGCATTCACTTATTTTTATCCCTGTTTTCCCATCATTACTTCTTTGTTCTATTTGGAACATTCTTGCCACCTGAAGAAGGAAAACATCATCTGATTCCCCCAATTCATACAATGTTATTAGTGATCTAATAAATGATCCTTCTGGTTATTAGAATACGATATTAGGAGATAGGCTGAGACTGGACGTAAGGGCTTGAAGGTTGGATGTAGGTGTTCAGCAGTCTTTATGGAAGCTGCCTAAGGAGGCTGGTAACAGCAGGCTAGCACTGGCTTCAGCCAGCTTGTAGCTGCCGCTGTCACCTTACATGAACTTTGGCTAATTATAATATGGTAGCTTTAAAATTTCTGTGCCCTTAAAATCACCAGGACAGTTCTGAGGCAATCACATGAAGTATGAAAATGGGAGAGAACCCAACTCTAGGTAGTCCTACTCAAATTCTCAGTAAAAGCCAGCCTATTAGCCTGGAATATTCTTCCCTTTGATACTAAGACTTGAGAAGGCAAATAAAGGCTTTTTCCTAGAATAGCTGCTGTTTCCATGCCTGCCTTCATGCTCTCTCTCTTCCACTCTCTGTCTCTCTGTCTCTCTCTCTCTCTCTCGTTCTCTCTCTCTCTGTTCCGGGAGTGTCCTTTTGCATCAATAAAAACAGCTGTTGCTTGGCTGGCTTATGTGGTACATCCTGAATTATTTTCTCTCAATGAATACCAAGAATATGGAAAAGCTTTCACTTGGAGGTCATTAACATGATGATTCTGAGTATTTGCAAAGGAAAAAGGAAAACTATGTAAAATGTATTGTATGTTTAAAAAAGAAAATGAAAGAAAAGAAAGAAAATTTATACAGTGGGGAAGGGGAAGGTAATCATAATTTAAAGAGAACAGAATCTTAAGAGTAGCCTTTTAGTTTGTTTGACAATTTAATGATTAAAAGATCAATTATTTTATTTTTATTCATTATCCAAGTTTGTTCTGTGGATGTTCTAGCATATTTACATGGGAAAACTAATAATCCCACTCAAAAAGGCCAGGTAGAAAGGAAACAGCTTAGTTCTGACTATGCCTGGGAAATCGTAGGCAGGGCACCCCAATATGAACAAAAAGTCAACTATTCTTATTGTCTCTTTTTGTCTTGACAACACTTAGAAGTCAAACAAAAAATGTGAAAATACTGAATTTTAAATTCATGAGTTATGCCTGTTTGAATATTGTCAAAAGCCACCTACTTTGAATCATCTTTTCTTTCCTGGGCATAGAACCAAAGATTTGTTTTTTTAAAAATCATAATATCTATCTACATAAAACATAGGCTGACATTTTCTTTTAACGAAGGAAAATGTTCACCATTTGGGGGGCTTTTTTTCCCCTAACTAGTGCAAAGGAAGATTTAAAAATATAAAATAATTGTGTGGATAAGATACAATGAGAACAGTCATTTAGGAAATGCACTCTAACAGAAGCAAATCAATATTGCTGAATCTCCTGGGAGCACGGTTTTAAATATTCCTTTCTATCCCATCTAGGGTTAGGTTATTGATTACAAAAATTGCTCCCAAACCTCCATTCTAAATAATTACACTCTTGCTTGCTTGTCTTTTTCCCTCCAGTGCCATGAAAATTACAGCATTCTGATCAATAAGGACATAAAATAAAAGGAACAGAATCAGTGATTTCTGTCTTTCTCTGGCACTTTGCAGTTTTGTAAACACAAATGCTTTTCTGAAAACACATTTCTCTGAGGGTTGTGGTTTTAAAAGCCTTTTAAAAATGAGAAATACTGGGTAAGTTTTTGTTTTGTTTATTTTCCTTATCAAAACCCATTGAGTTGTCAGCTGTAGATACTGATATACACCCCTCAGATACCTTCATGAAGCAGGAAGGCAAAGTTTGCCTGCAGTTAGAAAATGCTGAGAAAACCAATTTGATTAACATTGCCACTTAAAGTCAAGACAAGCACTTAAAATCAGTAAGCATTCATACTATTGATTCAAATTGGTTTGGCTTAGTTTTATTTTCTTATTGCTAATGTGCCAGGTTGATCTTAATTGTTTTGGTGTTACAAGGCGAAAGATAAATTGAGCCAGACTTTCTCTTAGCTGAAGGAAACACAGTCATAGCAGACAGATGCTACTACGCTTAAGTTAAAATTACGTTTCTGTTTGTGGTTTTCTAAATTGTTAATAAAGCAAAACAAAACAAAACAACAGGATGCATTAACCCGACTCAGAGTAGCTCCATTAAAAGAAAAACCATCTATCAGAACTTTATTAGAAGCCTGGGTTCTAAAACCAGGTTTACATAAGTTTGAATCACAATTTCACTGCTTGAGGTTGGTGTCATTTAAGTCAAGATATTTAGATCTCTCCAAGATTTAGTCTCATTCTACATATAATATGATAAAATCAGTACCTAGGGATGAAACTGTTAAGAGAATTAATATGGAGGATTAAGCATCATACTTACTATAACAGCCACCAATATCATAACTCATCTGAGGGATTACTGAGAACAAGACATTCTCCTGGCAAGCCTGGAAATCTCTTGCGACTTGAAAGGCAAGCCACCAAGTAACTCAGTAATCCTGGAGGACCAAAGTTCAGTCCTATAGTAGTGAGGCTAATGTTAAATATTAAGCATTTTATGGCAGTTCTTTGAAGGATCAGTGGAGAAGAATTGCATGTAGTATTTTTGGAGATCATTTTCCTTACCACCCTTAAAAATAATTTCCTTGAGTATATACTCTCTTGACACCTATGAGATCATTCCTTGAGCACACAGCCCCTGCATGTCTTTGCTTAGTAATCTTTCCACCCATTATGTATCTTCTCAATAAAAGGACTCTGTGAGAAGTGCTCAGGGCTATCCTGCACCTGTGGTTAGCCTCACCTCTTGCAGTGTGTACTGTCAATCTGTGTCTTGCGTGATCATTTATGTGGTCACGACACATTAATTTGTTCCTTGTAGAATGATTATCAGACCATATGACGTATAATGATAATTTAACAAATATTAACTATTTATTTTATAGTTATCATTATTATTATTAAATAGACCACATAGCTGTCATCAACATTAAACCAAGGAATGATCTAAATAAATGGAACTTACAATAGTACCTGATAGATAATGAACTTTGTAGAACAATGATGATTTAATAGAAAGAAATAATATAGAGAAAAGATAAGTAGAACAGCCTGTTTCCTTAGTCTAGCTTATCTCCTCCCAAGCTAAGAAATCCACTTGATTTGAATACAAGTACCTTTAGTTTTTAAGGGCCGATTACCAGTGTTGATTTTGCCACAGCCTAGGATGTTGCCAATTACTGTTTCCAACTCCTCGTCTTCTGTGAAACTGCCCCTCAGACCTTTTCCATAAGTGTTTGATTGCATGGACTGCATCAACTAGGTAACGAGATGGAAGTTACACTTGCTTGTTGACACCCCAGATTTTCTTGGGAATGAACAGTTGAGATTCCTATGAAATATGGGAAGCAGAGAAGAAGCAATAAGCACCCAGAAGTGTCATCTCCTTTCCAAATTGTTGTTCCCTAGAATTCCCCTCTCTGTCTGACTTTCTTTTTTATCAAAACTTTATGCTAATAGTTTACTTTAAGGTGGGATTGGAGGACCTTGTGCCTAGAAAGTTGTAATAATTCAAGAAAGTATAAGATGTGACTAAAGTTTCCTGCCCCACCCACTGCCCCCTCTTACATCTTCACGTGTCCTTCAAATTTGCTTTATTTTGAATGACGAAGTTATGTTTAGGCAATAGGTATTTGTGGGAAACAGCCTCTACCAAGGCTTCTTTGGGATGCTTATATAAGTCACCCGCATAAGCAACGTGACAAGTAAAAAAAAAAAAAAAAAGTGGGGGAGAAAATTTAAGCCACATTTAGAGATTATTCCCAGGCATGGATCATATAATTGTAGAGTGGTCTTTTAAAGATCTCCTTCTAAATAGGAGTACAGTCAGTGGTTGCATTGCAGATAAACATACACAATTGGGAAAAATTCTATTTCTTCTAGTGTGTGTACCTGTGGTGTGGCCTGATTCAGTGATAGAAATATGTAGTATGCAGAATTTCACAAAACTCAAAATGGCATTGTTCAGAAAACTTCAGTGATTCAAAACGTGGAAGAAGTAAAGACCCATACATTCATGTTGAAGAGGTACAAGGAAGAGTTTCTGTACAATTATGGTTTATGAAATAGTTTTAAAATAGCAATATTTGGCTCAGCACTCATGCTCAGTGGTTAGGGTGTCAGCTACATACACTGGGGTCAGAGGGTTCAAACATGGCCCGGGCCTACTAAACAATAATGACAACTACAACAAAAAAAATAGCTGGGCATTGTGGTGGGCACCTGTAGTCCCAGCTACTTGGGAGGCTGAGGCAAGAGAATCGCTTAAATCCAAGTGTTTGAAGATGCTGTGAGCTGTGATGTCACAGCACTCTACCGAGGGTGGCATAGTGAGGCTCTGTCTCAAAAAAAAAAAATTGTAGATTACTGTGTTACTTTATATGATGTGCAATTTCATGTACATGTATAATGACATTAATTGTCTAAAATAATACTGTTCAAAAAACTGTTACAAAAACATGTCAATCAATAAAATCCAAGGAAATATTCTCCCTGGATATACGGGGGATATTGCCTTATCTTCATGTTGATATTATACAGAGGCGTGCAGGGTAATTTATTTTTATTATTACTTGCATCTTTGAGCTCTGCAGAGTGATCCAACCCCTTTATTTTTGGGTAAGAGTATGTGTATCTGTGCGTGTGTGTGTATGTGTGTGTGTGTGTGTGTGTGTTTGTGTGTGTTGGGAGGAAAGTCTTGTGGCAGAAAGAGCAGTAGAAAATGTCCATAACACAAAAAGGGGTAAATCCAGATAAACTGAGTATTCCTTCTTATCTTTTCATTTGTTTACTTAATTTAATTTCTTCAAGTCAAGGCCCCAACCAACTCCAACCTGAGTTTTTCAGCAAAACATGTAATTCAGGAATATTTGTGTGTCTGCATGTGCATGTGAATTTTGGGATAGAAAAGGATTATAAATATCTAATAATCCACATATTTTCTTATTCTCAAATATTTCAAGAAAGCAAGAAAGTTCTATTTAATAAAATAAATATAGAGGGTTCACAAATATAAAAAAGAGCAATAAATCACTTTTCTAATCAATGCTTTACGTGTTCAGGGCTAAAGAACAACTTCTGTTACGGCTGTAAACAGTGCTTGCTCATGACAAATTTAAGCTATTTAATCTAGTCTTCAGCAAGTATTTCACAACAAAATACTCTTATTTTTGGTTTTGAAAGAAAAAAATCTTCTCACTCGATTTGGAAAATCTCATACCTGATGAATTCCCAAAGGCACAAATCTGAAACATAATTTTTCTGATCAGTAGCAAACTTTAAGCTTTAAAGAAGGGTATTTAAATGGAAGTGGAGTATATAGAACACTTCCAAAGAGAATGCCATTTAAAAAAAATCCACATTGCTTTAAGTACTTTATTTTGAATGCCTTACCCAAAGTAACTGTAAACTGTGAATGGTGATTAAATTGAAATATGTGATGCCTCTTCTGAGAAAATATCTATTGTGTAATGAGCCATATTGTACAATAACCAAAAAGCTAAGGAGCAGACATCTCTAATTTTAGCTAGACCTGGTACTTTAGAAATAAAACTGGGCATATTATCTCTTTACCTGATACTGTGTCTGATAGTCTGCCTTGGCCAGTAGACCAAATCCATGGTGTCAGATAAGTATGATAGATGCTGGGAGAGACAGTGAAAGTCTAGTTGTTATACACACCATAGCATTTCTTGTTACTCCTTTCAACTTAACACTGTTGAATTTTCTCTTGCACAGGTATTTGGTTCATTACACTTGAATGGCTTAACCAACTGAAATTTCTAGTATCACATAGTCTCCACATAAGAAGAATGGTAACTCTTAGAAAGTCATCTCTCAAATAATTGGTAATCATAGACGATCATATTTGGGTTCTGTCTCAATCAAAAGGCAAAATCATTTGCTTTGCTAAATTAACTCAAATATATGTTAGCCACTTTGGTAACTTTATACCAACTCTAGGCAGATATACAAATACATAGCTGTTTTACATTAGATATTAAAGTATAAAATTATTCCCATGGAGACCTCTTCATGATTCTTTTAGACAGATAAACAACAAACTGTGTTTTAACTGCCCTTTTACTTATATTTCAGGCTAATCAATTTTTAAGTTATGATATAACTGGCACGTGTGAAATAATAAGTGTAACTACATGATTTGTTCATGTAAAACTAATTACATTGTCTGATTCTATTACTAGAAGAAATTTTTTGGTAAAATTAGTTTATATTTTAAAATGAAGCTGGTTTTTTCAGTATCTATCTTAGAAAGGAAAATTGACTCAAAGTGCCAAATAAATGAAGAATTTTTTATAATGTTTTCATTTTAGAAATAAAATACATGGCATTGTTTAGAAGAAATTTGGGGAGAGATATTACAGATTGAATATTTTCATTCTGAGAAAAAAAGGACATACTTTTTTTTTCTTTTGCATTTGGAAGCAAAAGAAAAATAGTAACTCAATATACAGTAAAACCCCCATAGTTGACCACCTCCCTACTTTGACTACTTCTTGAAGTTGACCTAATTTCCGTAAACTGGACATGTACCACATGTATGTATTAGTACAGTAAGTTTCATTCCTAGGCTGACCACCTCTGCAGGTTAACCAGTGTGTTACCTTCCTTTGGGTGGTCAGCTTACAGAGGTGCTGCTGTAATTCTAACATCATCTTTGATTAAGTGTCTGTGACCTTATGTGCAGAAATTTGGTTGTGGTCATCACTTACTTTGACTAAAAAGTAAGTAATGAGAGGAAATATAAAAATTTGAAGTGTTTCATTGTTGGGAATATATGAGTACTTTTAAATTTACTAGCTTTAAAATTTACCTTTTGAATTTATTTTTTCTTCCTCTTGTTTACATTCATTTGTATTTATCTAATTAGTCATTCTTTTTCTACAAGCACCTATTTCATAAACCTGGAATCAGGACAACCATGTTAGTTGGGCACATTTTAGCTGGCCACTGCTTGTGGCTACCCATGTAAAGGGAGCACTTGATTACTTTCCGGGAGGCGGAAGAGAAAATAAAGTGGATAAGTCAAATATATGGCAGGCAAGATAGTGACAAGATTATACAGAAACTTTCAGAGAGTAAAACTGGATAAGAATGTAGCATGTGGATGTGAGCATGGGGGAGGGGGAGAGGGTTGTCACTTTGACAGGATAGCTAGGAAGTCCTTGATGAGAAGGCAAAGAAATGAGAGGGAAGAGGACAGTTATAAAGACACCTGTGGAAAAACTGTCTTGACAGAGGAACTCTGACTGTCCGGGAAGCAGCTGCTGTCTAGAGATAGGAACATGTCTGGAGTGCTTGAAGACCAGCAAACAGACTAGAAAGAACAGTGGTAACAAGCAGAGATGAGATGAAGCCAGAAGGTCATAGCAGGTGGCATAACTTGGTCTTGTATCAGTCAGTGTTCTCCAAGGAATAATACAGAGAGAGAGAGAGAGGGAGAGAAATTAAAGAGATTTATTACAAGGAATTGGCTCACATGATAGTGGAGGCTGACAAGTCCTAAGCAGGGACTGAAGAGACCTGAATGGTGTAGTCTAATCTATAGTCCAGCAGGCTTCAGACCTGACAAGAGGCAATGTTTCAGTTTGAGCTTAAAGGCAGAAATGGACTTTCTCTGTTCAAAGATAGGCAGAAGGAATGTCCTCTTATTCAGAGAACAGTCAGTCTTTTGTTTTATTCCTGGAGACTTCAAGCGAAGGGATGAGGCCCAGTAAGGAGGGCAATCTGCTTTCCCTAATGTATTGATTTAGATGTTAGACTCATCTGAAAACACCCTCACGGAGACACCCAGCATAATGCTTGACTGAAGACCACAGTAGCCTCTGGCCCTTTCATGTTGACAGGTAAAATGAATCATCATAACCAATGTTAGCATATAAAAAACTACTATTTCCCCTCTGTAAAACGGAAGACATTGGCCAAGTTTTGAGCAGAGTAGTGGCATATTTTAACGTCTAATTTTTTGTGTTCAGAATAGGTTAAAAAAGGCTGAAGGAAAAGACCAGAGAGAAGAAAGTGCACCATACAACAGGTGATTATAACTTAGACGAGTAGAAGTACTGAGAAGAGATCTGACATGGATATTTCATGACCACAGAATAGATAGGACTTGGTGAGGACTTTGATGTGGGTATAAAAAAATTGGAATTAAAAAAATATTTTCCTAAGAAGTGACCAGAATTGAGATACTGAATTGGGGAAGAATGCGGAAGGGGCAAAGTAGAAGTTTTGTTCTGGACTCTTTGAGGCTGGGGTGTCTATTAGGTGTTAGGTATTAAGTGGAACAGTTGAGTAAGCAATTGAATTTACTAGTGTGCAGACGGGGTCCTCAGCAAATAAATGGTAATTATATATGATATCTTTTTTTAAAAATTTGTTTTGTCTTTACTTTGATAAAGAACTGAAGATTAAGATTGGGTGATGGATATTATTACCTTAGGTGTAACATAATGTCAATTTGGGTATTAAAGTTAAGCGCTATTCAATCTCTAGACAACTTTAGCTTGTATTTCTTATTTTGATGAAATATTAACATTTCCATATTGCTAATTGTGAAATACATAAAACAACTATTATATGAAGTATACCTTTCTGATATTTCTTCTGTAGTTCCAATAGTTATAGCACTTACAGTTTTAGGACTTGGAAGAAAAAGGATTTGGGTTTGGAGAAATGGTTTTGATTTTAGTTTAGACTTTTAGCCAGAAATGCAACCGTACACCTTCATTCTTGACAAGTTCACCAAGAAATTAACCTGAAATTTGTATCAAAACTCTGCTTTATGGTATTTTCCTCCATCCATGTATCTCTATAAGGGGCAACTTATAGGAGGAATAGGCTATAAACTTTCTAATCCACGTTATACCCTCACACCATTAATTGGGGGCACTGTGGCTAATAGGGTAATACTAAGCAGAGCTCTTCCTTCAACACAATGCCTCTTCCTTAAAGCAGGTCAGTCTGTGAGAGTCCCAAAGCACAATGCATGAGACAGTTATCTAGATTCTTCACACCCTAGGGACGGTTCCTGCCTACACTTGGCCTATATTTGGCACTGGAGGCATCATCATTTTCTCCTATGATGAAACTTTCTCATTAATTGGCACCAGTGCTCAGCATGGGGACAGGAAATGGTCGAGTAAGCATTATTTGGAATAATTATTTCACTCCAATCTACTAGCTGTCAGTTTTGGGAAAATTAAAAGACATATAAATATTATGCAAATAAATACTCTGGAGGATACTTAGATGCCATATACTTTTATTTCTACTTGGCACATTTGGAAAAGTGGTCAAACCTACAGAGTGGTTACAAGAAATGCATTCTTTTCCACCCCTGGTTATGTGACAGGCTTTGCAATCAGAATCTATCAATTGTTGCAGGCAGATTTCAAAGATTTAATCTCAGCAGCTCCAAAGCTGGTGAGAAATGCTGCGGGAATGACCTTTCCAAGGTGATAGTTTGTTAATTGAGAACCCTGGCATTTTAGAATTCCTCAGCTCGGTATAGATATTTGCTGTTTCTATGCAGAGATAGTGTTGCTGACAATATTCCCATATGTGAATATGAAAACAATAGACCCTTGACATTGAGGACGGAATCTGAGCAGTTCTTATTGAGTTGCAAACGCTGGGATAGCCCCTGATTCTCTCTGCTCAAGACATGCTGTTCAAAATCATGCTCAACAGGTATAGATTTACTTACTCTTAACTAAGATATAGAAATATATTTTCATCAGAAATAACTACATTTCATGAGCACTGTTATCTCCCGCAAAAATACAAATCCTGTTAAGCACACAGATGTATTTATAAGTTCTTTACTGTGTGGGTGGATATGACAAGAACAGGGGGGTTACCGTGATTTGTTTCATTGTACATTTTTCCCAAGGGGACTGTTTGTATATGTGTGTGTGTGTTTTTATTTTTTTTTTTTTTTGAGGCATTCTATTTCTAGCCTCTTTTTTGTTGTTGTTGTCATTGAGAAGGAGTCTCACTCTGTCACCCTTCGTAGAGTGCTGTGGCTTCACAGCTGACAGCAACCTCCTACTCTTGGGCACAAACAATTCTTTTGCCTCAGCCTCTCAAGTAGCTGGGACTACAGGCACTCACTACAATGCCGGGCTATTTTTTTGTTGCAATTGTCTGTTAGCTGGCCCAGGTTGGGCTCAAACCGGCCACCCTCGGTGAATGTGGCTGGTGCAATAGCCATTGTGCTATGGGCGCCGGGCCATCTAGCCTCTTATTTTGGAAGACTCAATGACCCAGTGGTTCTTTGGAATATTCCTATTCCTTATGGTGGCTGACCCATTTATTCAAAGTAATACATTTTGTGAACATTTTCTACAGAGAACTTTCTTAAGCTGAAATCCTTCTTGTTTTAATCGTTGAATTTTCTGTAGTCCTGCTTCAAAATAAAGTAGGATGCTGGGTGCAGTGTTTGATGCCTTTAATCTTAGCAGTCTGTGAGGCCCAGGCTGGTGCATCCTTGGAGCTCAGGAGTCCAAGACCACCCTGAGCAAGAGCAACATCTATCTCTACTAAAAACAGAAAAACTAGCCAGGTGTCCTGGCAGGCATCTGTAGTCCAGCTACTTGGGAGGCTGTGGCAAGAGGATTGCTTAAGCTCAAGAGTTTGAAGTTGCTGTGAGCTATGATGCCACAGCACTCTACCCAGTTTGGCAGAGTCAGACTTTGTCTCATAAATAAATGAATAAATAAAGCTGGATGAAGTAAATAGGTTTTTTTTTTGGCATTCTTAAACTACATACTTAGTTTAAGAATATCCCGTAGCTCTTCAGTGGATCCTTGCCTGCTTGGGTTAAGCAGCTATACTTAGTTGACTTAGACACTTTTCACTCAACTTTTAATTCTATAACTTAACATTCCCATTTCTGAAGATTAGCTAATTCAGGTATTTTGACATTTTTCAGTGTAAAAGAACCCGAACTCTAGAGTAACTTAAAGAGTTTTATTCTGAGCCAAGTTGAGGATCATAGACCCTGCCACACCCAAAAAACCTTGAGCAAGTGAACTCACCAAACTAGGGTGCTGTTTGGTTTTGTACACTTTGGGGACACAGAAATTATAGGTAGCATCATAAACCAATACATGGAAGGTGAATATTGGTTTGGATGGAAAAAGCAGGACATCTCAAAGTGGGGATCTACAGGCTACAGGTGAGGTTAAAGAAATGAAGCTAACAGCTTGGAATGTTTTAAGTCTGTTAATGAAAAACAAGCCACCTGACCTATACCTGTACTTAAGTGGTTTGTTAAATAAATTAAGGAATTACAGGTTTTATTTAAGCTTTGTCTTGCATGGTGTTAGGCCTGTTAATTAGTTAAGAAGGGGTCTCTCCAAGAAGGGAGGGGGCAGGAGGAAGCATGTCTGACTTTCCTTCTCATGACTAGCAACTCATCTACAGGGCATTTTTGAGGTCCCTTGGTCCAGAGCAGCCCCATTCAGTCATCTGGGGACCTACGGATTCTATTTCCGTGGGAACATTGTTTTTTCAGAAAAGAATCAAAGTCATGCTTAAGTTTAGTACCGTTTGAATTGAGTTGTACAAGCTCTCCAGGTTTTCTACTGTTAGAGACAATTTTGACAACTTTGCTGAGATTACTTAGTGATAACTGCAGATAAGGTTAAAAAATAGATTACTTGCCAATATTAAAATCAATAAAATACAAATAAACCTAAAAATATATGTAGTAACATCAGCTACTTTGCTCTTGATTTAGTTTTTCTTAATGTATCATGAACTTCTTGTATTTATCTTGCATTAGAAAATCTGGGCAAATGATTTTATGAATGCTTTTCATGACTTTTGCAACCTCTTTGGACAAAGAATTTTTCTGACATTCATTGACTTCCACTACTTTTTTAATGTTTATATTTTTTAAGTGTCCAGTATGGCAAAACAAAGAGAATTGTCAATATTTTAAAGGGTTTTTGATGAAGAGAAATACAATTAAATAGTATATATATATATATATATATTTTTTTTTTTTTTTT